>NC_052146.1:83920165-84285281 GCF_902713615.1 Scyliorhinus canicula | reverse complement strand
ATGTCTCGGATCGTGTTTTCCGGGTCCTTAAGGGGGAGGGGGAGCAGCCCCAAGTCGTAGTCCACATTGGCACTAACGACATAGGTAGGAAAGGGGACAAGGATGTCAGGCAGGCCTTTAGGGAGCTAGGATGGAAGCTCAGAGCGAGAACAAACAGAGTTGTTATCTCTGGGTTGTTGCCCGTGCCACGTGATAGTGAGATGAGGAATAGGGAGAGAGAGCAATTAAACACGTGGCTACAGGGATGGTGCAGGCGGGAGGGATTCAGATTTCTGGATAACTGGGGCTCTTTCTGGGGAAGGTGGGACCTCTATAGACAGGATGGTCTACATCTGAACCTGAGGGGCACCAATATCCTGGGGGGGAGATTTGTTAGTACTCTTTGGGGGGGTTTAAACTAATTCAGCAGGGGCATGGGAACCTGGATTGTAGTTTTGGGGTGCGAGAGATTGAGAGTAGAGAGGTCAGGAGCACAGTTTTGACTTCGCAGGAGGGCGGCAGTGTTCAGGTCTGTGGTTTGAAGTGTGTCTATTTCAATGCCAGGAGTATACGAAATAAGGTAGGGGAACTGGCAGCATGGGTTGGTACCTGGGACTTCGATGTTGTGGCCATTTCAGAGACATGGATAGAGCAGGGACAGGAATGGTTGTTGCAGGTTCCGGGGTTTAGGTGCTTTAGTAAGGTCAGAGAAGGGGGCAAAAGAGGGGGAGGTGTGGCGCTGCTAGTCAAGGACAGTATTACGGTGGTAGAAAGGATACAAGATGGGGACTCTTCTTCCGAGGTAGTATGGGCTGAGGTTAGAAACAGGAAAGGAGAGGTCACCCTGTTGGGAGTTTTCTATAGGCCACCTAATAGTTCTAGAGATGTAGAGGAAAGGATGGCGAAGATGATTCTGGAAAAGAGCGAAAGTAACAGGGTAGTTGTTATGGGAGACTTTAACTTTCCTAATATTGACTGGAAAAGATATAGTTCGAGTACATTGGATGGGTCGTTCTTTGTACAATGTGTGCAGGAGGGTTTTCTGACACAATATGTTGACAGGCCAACAAGAGGTGAGGCCACTTTGGATTTGGTTTTGGGTAATGAACCAGGCCAGGTGTTAGATCTGGAGGTAGGTGAACACTTTGGAGACAGTGACCACAATTCGGTGACCTTTACGTTAGTGATGGAAAGGGATAAGTATACCCCGCAGAGCAAGAGTTATAGCTGGGGGAAGGGCAATTATGATGCCATTAGACATGACTTAGGATGTGTTGGTTGGAGAAGTAGGCTGCAAGGGTTGGGCACACTGGATATGTGGAGCTTGTTCAAGGAACAGCTATTGCATGTTCTTGATAAGTACGTACCAGTCAGGCAGGGAGGAAGGGGTCGAGCGAGGGAACCGTGGTTTACCAAAGAAGTGGAATCTCTTGTTAAGAGGAAGAAGGAGGCCTATGTGAAGATGAGGCGTGAAGTTTCAGTTGGGGCGCTTGATAGTTACAAGGAAGCGAGGAAGGATCTAAAGAGAGAGCTGAGACGAGCAAGGAGGGGACATGAGAAGTCTTTGGCAGGTAGGATCAAGGAAAACCCAAAAGCTTTCTATAGGTATGTCAGGAATAAAAGAATGACTAGGGTAAGAGTAGGGCCAGTCAAGGACAGTGGTGGGAAGTTGTGTGTGGAGGCTGAGGAGATAAGCGAGATACTAAATGAATACTTTTCGTCAGTATTCACTCAAGAAAAAGATAATATTGTGGAGGAGAATGCTGAGACCCAGGCTATTAGAATAGATGGCATTGAGGTGCGTAGGGAAGAAGTGTTGGCAATTCTGGACAAGGTGAAAATAGATAAGTCCCCGGGGCCGGATGGGATTTATCCTAGGATTCTCTGGGAAGCCAGGGAAGAGATTGCTGAGCCTTTAGCTTTGATTTTTAGGTCATCATTGGCTACAGGAATAGTGCCAGAGGACTGGAGGATAGCAAATGTGGTCCCTTTGTTCAAGAAGGGGAGTAGAGATAACCCCGGTAACTATAGGCCGGTGAGCCTAACGTCTGTGGTGGGTAAAGTCTTGGAGAGGATTATAAAAGATACGATTTATAATCATCTAGATAGGAATAATATGATTAGGGATAGTCAGCATGGTTTTGTGAAGGGTAGGTCATGCCTCACAAACCTTATCGAGTTCTTTGAGAAGGTGACTGAACAGGTAGACGAGGGTAGAGCAGTTGATGTGGTGTATATGGATTTCAGTAAAGCGTTTGATAAGGTTCCCCACGGTCGGCTATTGCAGAAAATACGGAGGCTGGGGATTGAGGGTGATTTAGAGATGTGGATCAGAAATTGGCTAGTTGAAAGAAGACAGAGAGTGGTAGTTGATGGGAAATGTTCAGAATGGAGTTCAGTTACGAGTGGCGTACCACAAGGATCTGTTCTGGGGCCGTTGCTGTTTGTCATTTTTATAAATGACCTAGAGGAGGGCGCAGAAGGATGGGTGAGTAAATTTGCAGACGACACTAAAGTCGGTGGAGTTGTAGACAGTGCGGAAGGATGTTGCAGGTTACAGAGGGACATAGATAAGCTGCAGAGCTGGGCTGAGAGGTGGCAAATGGAGTTTAATGTGGAGAAGTGTGAGGTGATTCACTTTGGAAAGAATAACAGGAATGCGGAATATTTGGCTAATGGTAAAATTCTTGGTAGTGTGGATGAGCAGAGGGATCTCGGTGTCCATGTACATAGATCCCTGAAAGTTGCCACCCAGGTTGATAGGGTTGTGAAGAAGGCCTATGGTGTGTTGGCCTTTATTGGTAGAGGGATTGAGTTCCGGAGCCATGAGGTCATGATGCAGCTGTACCAAACTCTGGTACGGCCGCATTTGGAGTATTGCGTACAGTTCTGGTCGCCTCATTATAGGAAGGACGTGGAAGCTTTGGAACGGGTGCAGAGGAGATTTACCAGGATGTTGCCTGGTATGGAGGGAAAATCTTATGAGGAAAGGCTGATGGACTTGAGGTTGTTTTCATTAGAGAGAAGAAGGTTAAGAGGTGACTTAATAGAGGCATACAAAATGATCAGAGGGTTAGATAGGGTGGACAGCGAGAGCCTTCTCCCGCGGATGGAGGTGGCTAGCACGAGGGGACATAGCCTTAAATTGAGGGGTAATAGATATAGGACAGAGGTCAGAGGTGGGTTTTTTACGCAAAGAGTGGTGAGGCCGTGGAATGCCCTACCTGCAACAGTAGTGAACTCGCCAACATTGAGGGCATTTAAAAATTTATTGGATAAGCATATGGATGATAAGGGCATAGTGTAGGTTAGATGGCCTTTAGTTTTTTTTTTCCATGTCGGTGCAACATCGAGGGCCGAAGGGCCTGTACTGCGCTGTATCGTTCTATGTTCTATGTTATGTTGTCAACCTACAGGGCTGCAAAGTGACAACACATTTGAGATGGCAAGAAGCTGTTGTTCCGCAGCTGGGCATGCAGACCCAGTCCTAGTTGCCAGAGTACGAGCCGCAGAATTCGATGGTGTTATAACGGAGAGCTTCCCGAGAGGAATCTTATGTGTCAACAGATTGATTGCATTTCTGTATTTGTTATTGTTCTTGCTTATACATGTTTGGAATAAAATACATTTATGAAAAAACAGATGAAGCTGAGGAACGAGTCAGTACTGCCCCTTCTTCAGAATCTGAAAATCTGCCTGCCCCTGCTGTAGATTCAGATGCCACAAATTGGGAGAATTCGGTTGCCGAGTTGAGGCACTCGATAGACTGATGTAATGAACGTTGAATTGGGCTCCCTGTTTATTAATCCTCTTTGACGGTATATTGTTGAAAATCAGGGGCGGGATTCTCCGACCCCCCGCCGAGTCGGAGAATTGCCGGGGGATGGCGTGAATCCCGCCCCCGCTGTCTCCCGAAGTCTCCGACACCAGAGATTCAGCGGGGGCGGGAATCGCGCTGTGCCTGTCGGTGGGCACCCCCACCCCCCCGGCGATTCTCCGGCCCGCAGTGGGCCGAAGTCCCGCCGCTGTCATGCCAGTCCGACCAGCGGGAATCAAACCACCTACCTTACCGGCGGGACCAGGTGGCGAGGGCAGGCTTCGGGGTCCTGGGGGGGCGCGGGGTGATCTGGCCCCGGGGGGGTGCCCACACGGTGGCCTAGCCCATGATCGGGGCCCACCGATCGGTGGGCGCACCTGTGCCGTGGGGGCACTCTTTTCCTTCCGCGTCCGCCATCGTCGTCACGATGGCGGACGCGGAAGTGACCCCCTCCCCTGCGCATGCGCGGGGATGACGTCAGCAGCCGTTGACACTCCAACGCATGCGCGGACTTCCACCAGCCGGCGAAATCCCTTCGGCCCTGGCTGGCGTGGCGCCAAAGGCCTTTTACGCCAGTCGGCGTGGCACCAACCACTCCGGCGCGGGCCTAGCCCCTCAAGGTTAGGGCTTGGCCCCTAAAGGTGTGGAGAATTCCGCACCTGTGGGGCGGCCCGATGCCGGAGTGGTTCACTCCATCCCGCCGGGACCCCCTGCCCCGCCGGGTAGGGGAGAATCCCGGCCAAGAGTTTTTCTGTTTTTGTATTTGTGATAACCCCACAAGGACCACAGAGGGTCGCTGATTAATCTCCCCATGGGCTTTGTAGAATATGTGTTCCTGCAGTGAGCAGTGTAAGGAGCCTTCCTGCTTATTCCTTATTTGACCTTTTTATTTTTCCATTCTTATTTTTGTTCCGTGGATGATTATTGAACATGTATCTTTAAGTCAAGCAGCAGGATTCAGGAGTTGTCGGAGAGAATACTAGTTCCTTCTGGTTTGAACAGGAGGCTTCAGATTTGCCAGCATCAGAGAAAGAGATGGCCTGGGATTCAGTTTGATTGATTAGCCAGGGACCAATGTAAATTGGCCCAAAAGGATGTACTTGGCCTGGTAACAGGTGGTGGTGATTGGCTCTTATCCCAGTGGGATGATTTGCAGAGACCTGAAGGTTTCAGTTTGACTGCTGAAGCTCAGAGGCAAGATCCTACTTTCCTTCCTCTATGTTTCTCTCCAGAAAGCTGTGTTTCCGAACCTGCAGAGCACCTGAATGAATATATCTTCAGGAAAACAAATACAGGCTACAAACATAGACCAGAACCTGCTATATCTCTCCCAGAAAGCTGTTCTATGTTCTCTGTTCTATGTTCTATGTAACCTGCTATATCTCTCCCAGAAAGCTGAAAGTGCTGTATTTTTGAAACTGTAGAGAAGCTGAATGAATGAATGTACAGAGAAGACCATTACAGACTGCGGACAGGGACTTTAACTTATAAGACCATAAGACATAGGAGCAGAATTAGGCCACTTGGCCCATCGAGTCTGTTCCGCCATTCAATCATGGCTGATATTTTCTCACCTCCATTCTCCTGCCTTGTCCCCATAACCCCTGATCCCCTTATTAATTAAGAACTTTTACGTTTGTTCTGTGAAGGAAGGTGTGCTAAAAATCATCTGAAACAAAGACCCTTTTTCCTTTTGCTTATTATTTTACCCCTTTCCACCACTCTGTGTTTGCCTGTCTTGTGTGTGTGTGTCTGTGTGTGTAGCAGGTAGGAGACAAGTTAAAGTGGGGAGTTATGAATTAGTAAATAGTTAACCAGTTGTACTGCTGCATATTTCATAGGATTCTGATCAGCCTTTTCAAAACTCCTCAACGACAACTCCGTAAGAAACAAAGCAAAACTAAAAACCCGGAAATGCCCTCGTTTGGGAAACTCGAACCTTATGAATCGGATGTGGAGAACTTGCCGCAGTATGAGGAATGCCGACGCTACTTCTTCTGCGTCAATGGCATAGAAGGGGATGACATATATAAAGTAATCCTTTTGACAGCAGGCGGGGCCCCGATGTTCAGCCCAATTAAGAGTTTAATTTATCCTGCAGCCCCTGACACTAGCGCATTCAATGAATGTGTGGGTCCAGTAAACAACCATTATAACCCAAAGCCATCCGTAATCCTCCAGCGTTACCAATTCAACATGGCTGGGAGGACCCCTAGGGAATCCATGACGGAATTCCTGGTAGAATAAGCAAGCTGGCCGAATATTGCGAATTTGCCCATCCATGACTGAGATGCTGCGCAACCGGCTTGTGTGTGGGATCAATAATGTCGCAATACAAAAATAGATTGTTGGCAGAACCCACACTAGACCTCAAAGGGCTATGGAATTAGCATTATCCATGGAGAGCGCCCAAAGGCTCCATGGGTTGATGGACAGTAGCGTTCTCAGGCTGAGGGTGAGTAAAGAGGGACCCTCATACTGAAAAGCCAGCATTCCCAGCGAAGGCTGCCACTTACCTCACCCACCACCAACTCAACATTCAGCCAGGACATTCTGGCATCTCAAAAGATGGCCAAATATCCCTATTAGTAGCAGGGAACCCTCCCCAGAGGACTACAGCCGCAAAACTGCTACAAGTGTGGCGAAAGGACATAACTCAGTCAAGGCTACCAGATTCAACAGTATGTGTGCTGCCCAGACCGGAAGCCAAAGTCACCTCAGGCCCAGGCCGTGGAAATATAGCAGCTGATAGAGGATGAAACGATGTAGCTAAACTGCGTCATTGATGACTCACTAAAGATAACACTCTTGATCATTGAAATGGTGGTGGATTCCCCATCGCCAGGAATGAGACCTTCCGGCATCTCTGGATGGGCATCTTGCTCCTAGGCCTGCGACACACCAGGGCCTGGTTTGCCACATATACAGGGGAGCCTTTGAAGATTATGGAGATTATAGGGATCACTATGATCCCCGTTACCTATGGGCAGCAGATAGCCTGGCTCCCCCTTATAGTTGTACGGGGACCAGGCCCAGCCACTTGGGCAGTGATTGGCTCCTGAGGATCTGTCTGGACGGGCTACAAATTTGTAAACTAGGAACCAGTGGACTGTACGAGGTCATTGGCAAATACCCTGAGGTATTTCAAGAAGGCTTTGGTAGAATAAAGGGAACAAGGACAAAGATTTATGTGAACCCCGACGTCCTACCCAAATATTTCAGGGATTGGCCAGTGCCATACGTTTTACTTACCAAAGTAGGGAGCGAACTCAAGCGGTTAGAGAGCCTCAGGATAATACGGCCAATGCAATTTGTAGAGTTGGCTGCACTAGTAGCCCCTGTCCTCAAACTCGACAAGTTGGTCAGCATTTTTTGGAGGCTAGAAACTAGTGGTTAATAAATCCCACAATGCTTGATGGGATTTAGGCTAGCTAACTTGCCCATGCTTTTGAGACACAGGAGATGTGTGATCAGTAGATTACATAGTGGAGGTAAGCAAGTTTTATCAGTGGCCCCCAATATTCTCTGAAACAATCCATGGTATAAAGAGGATGCCAGTTCTGCCATCCTGTCCCTAATGAACAATGGATGCACAGGAAGTTAGGATGGGGAAAGCAATTTAAGATTGGAATAAAGCTTTGGTAAACAACAGGTAAGAGGATGAGGCTAATTTTATTGAATAAAGTTTTAAATGTGACAACCTCAGGGATTGGATCGAGTCCAACTGGGGTGGGCTATTGATTTTTGGAAATTGTATAATTGATGTGTTTTAATCAGGGTTCAGCAGATCGATCTTGGCATTATCAGCTCCAACTCAGTGTACACAAAACCACGCTTGAGATAATAAATAGCCGTCTTATTCAAGATTGTTTATTGGGGCAGCACGGTAGCATGGTGGTTAGCATAAATGCTTCACAGCTCCAGGGTCCCAGGTTCGATTCCCGGCTGGGTCACTGTTTGTGCGGAGTCTGCACATCCTCCCCGTGTGTGCGTGGGTTTCCTCCGGGTGCTCCGGTTTCCTCCCACAGTCCAAAGATGTGCGGGTTAGGTGGATTGGCCAGGCTAAATTGCCCTTAGTGTCCTAAAAAATAAGGTTAATGGGGGTTGTTGGGTTACTGGTATAGGTATACGTGGGCTTGAGTAGGGTGATCATTGCTCGGCACAACATCGAGGGCCGAAGGGCCTGTTCTGTGCTGTACTATTCTAATTGTTGTGTGTCTGCTCTGTGAAAGCTAAGGCCTAACAATGAGGGACGAGCCCCATGTTAAGGCTGGCTCAATACTCAGGCCTTGAAAACGCTCCTACAGCTGCGTCAACAGATGAACAGACATCACGCGACAATCACCAGGCAGGAATGTTCCCTTCCAGTTGGGGAACACTTCAGCAGTCAAGGGCATTCAGCCTCTGATCTTTGAGTAAGCGTTCTCCAAGGCGGTCTTCAGGACACGCGACAACGCAGAATCACCAAGCAGAAACTGACAGCCAAGTTCCGCATACATGAGTGCGGCCTCAACAGGGACATTGGATTCATGTCGCATTACATTCACCATCTGGCCTGGGCTTGCGAAATCCTACCAACTATCCTGGCTTGAGACAATTCACACCTCCTTAACCTGTGATTATCCCTCTCTCCAGTCATTCCATCTGGACCTGTAAAGACGTAATTACTTGCAAAGACTCACATTCAAAGTATCATCTTGCATCATTGATTTTGTCTACATATGTGTTTCTAGAACCCACCTCTTCATTCACCTGAGGAAGGAGCTGCGCTCTGAAAGATTGTGAATCGAAACAAACCTGTTAGACTTTAACATGGTGTTGTAAGACTTCTTACTGGGCATTGGACTAAGAAGTGTTTCACCTTCCTCTCAACCTTCCTCAGGTTCTGCCTTTAACTCGAACATTTTCTGTTGATGATCTCTTTGCAGTTCCAGTTTCAAAAGTTCAAATTCTTTCTCTCTTTCTTTATCCCTTTATTTCCTTGCTAATCTTTCCACTTGTATATCAAACTTCCTCATTTCCATTTCCTTTTGAAAAGCCCTCACATTTTCCTTTCCTTCTGCCATTCCTAATCTCTTCTTTTCTTTCTCCTCCGCTGTAGCCATTCTCTCTTTTTCTTTTTCAACTGCAAGCACCATCTCTCCGTTTCTTTTACCGTATCTCTAATTGTTTAATTTGTAATTGAATTCTAACTAAATCTAATGATTCAGGCTGTGTCTCTGGCACACTTAAATACAGTTTGTATTATCTCCATCTTCCTCCCCCTTCAGATAAAGTTAATGCAGCACGTCCGCCAAACCCAAACGTTATGTTTTAATCACCTTTTGTAAATCAGCCCGAGTGACTTCTTCCACTCCCAGGAAAATCTTTGCAACTGAAAGAGCCATTTTCAGTCACTCCTGCTTTTAAACTGTACCACCTGAAAGAAAGCACCTGTTCGACACACACTCACTACCTTTAAATCCAATAATCCCCAGCCAAACAAGGAATTAAACTTTTAAATCCCAGACAAGCCCCCAATTTTATTACAATTCTGGACCAGACCCCAACACTTGCTAGGATACTGGACAGAAACCCCAAATTTTTATTTTAATTAATGGGGAAAGGATATCTCGCTCCAGGAGTGATTTCATACAAAATAGTTTATTAAAACAAACTTTAGAGGGCAGCACGGTGGTGCAGTGGTTAGCACTGCAGTCTCACGGCGCTGAGGTCTCAGGTTCGATCCCGGCTCTGGGTCACTGATCATGTGAGTTTGCACATTCTCCCCGTGTTTGCGTGGCTTTCGCCCCCACAACCCAAAGATGTGCAAGGTAGGTGGATTGAACACGCTAAATTGCCCCCTTAATTGGAAAAAATGAATTGGGTACTCCAAATTTATTTTAAAAAATTAAAACAAACTTTATTATGAACAGAGTATTAAGATATCTTTAACATCACACCAAAAATAGCTTACAATTACCCTTGAAAGAATGCTAATTAATACAGTGACTCAATAACCCTTAACTGCTATCTTTATTTCCACTCAATCCATCTCAGGTTACAATCTACTTTTAAATACAGTTAGCATCAGGGATATTTGTTGGATAGAAATATCTTGGATACTTCACTTTGAGGAAGTAGGATCTTTGAGACTGCTGGAAAGAAAGAGACCTGACATCCTGTCAGAATAAAGTATTCTTCAGAAACCTTCTCCCCTTCCAGACAAAAACTCACTCTGAATAACCTTACCACCTTGCTGCTTCGACCCCTGGCTCATCCCATGAACTACATCATCTTTCTCAGCTGAACACAATGTCCCTAATTATCTACTCCGCGGAGAACCGTCTTAATCTAAATATAAATCCATTAGTTCCAACTTCTATGATGCTTTCATTGTACCTCTGACTCCAAAAAGCCTAGCTGCCTTTCAAACCAGGATTTTTAGAAACGTGACTGCAGCGCTCACAGTCTATCCCAGGCGTTTAACCTTTACTGCACTAAATACATATATCTGAACTTCCTACATTCATCACAGAATGCACATTGCCAAAACAGATGCCCTTAGTCACTTCCCGCGGCCCTCAAGCTTGGTTCCTCTGCCGGCATTGGAAGAAGTCATCATGACCTTAGATTTCCTGGATACATTGCCAGTACCCATGAAGCAGATTAATGTATGGATCCCGAATGAAAAATGAAATGAAAATTGCTTATTATCATGAGTAGGCTTCAATGAAGTTACTGTGAAAAGCCCCTAGACGCCACATTCTGGCGCCTGTCCGGGGAGGCTTGTACAGGAATCGAACCATGCTGCTGGCCAGCTTGTTCTGCTTTAAAAGCCAGCGATTTAGCCAAGTGAGCTAAACCAGCCCCTAAGAACCCCACACTGGCAAAATTGTGCCATATGATCCTCAGTGGTGGAATCTGAGGACACCCCATAGTTGGCATGAAGCCCTTTCTGATGAAACGACAAGAGCTGAGTGTAGAAAGTGGCATCATCCTGGAGGGAGTTGAATAGTCGTTCCCCCGTCCAGGTCAGCAACCAATTCCATCAGAATCACACAATGGACACCCCAGAGTATTGAAGCTGAAAATGCTCGCATGGAGCCACATCTGGTGGCCCGGGCACGATACAGACATTGGAATCTGGTGATGCAGTGATCCGAATGGCCTGGCCCAACGAGCAATTCAAATATTCAAAACCAGAACGAAGAAAAAACCTGCTGGCCCCCTTGATACAAAATTGGCCCAGTTCCTCTTTGAGTATAAAACCACCGCCTCAGACGATGACAGGAGTCGCACCAGCGGAAGTGTTAATGCGATGATGATTATGCACCAGGCTCAGGCTGGGGGGCAGGTAAAGTCAAAACAGGAGACCCAGAAAAGAAGCTACGACGCCAAAAGACGCAAAAGTCCCTTCAAAACAGGAGATGCGTCTCTGGAGAACTTGGGAACTTTGGAGGTGGTTCCCAATGGATCTCAGGAGTCGTGCTGGAATAGACTGATCTGGTTTCTTACAAAGTCAAAGTCGAAGAGAGAGACATGAAAAAACACCTAGACTATCTGAGAAGCAGGTAACTCACTCCAGCAGAGACAATTTCAGCAGAGACGCTGTCCTTAATGTCGTTTGCAGCAACCTCCGGCAAGGGGACTCAGCCTTTGGGAGACCCGGGGTCGATCACCCTGACGATGAAGATTCAGAGTCCGAAATGGAGACTGAGGAGATTGATCCTCCGCCGGAGGTCAGCATCAAAGACGAGCCTCCATCTGTGACCTTCAGTGCTCAACAAGGAAGCAAAGATCCGAGGCCTTGTGCCTAGCGACGAAAGAGGCCTCATCACGGTGGATGTGGGTGGTATAATTCAGATTTGAGGGGGGGGATGTGATAATCCTCACGAGGACCACAGAGGATCACTGATTGATCTCCCCATGGGCTTCGTAGAATACGAGTTCCCACAGTGAGCGGGCGGTGGCTGACCCAGCTGGGGCTTGTCAGCAGGACCTTTAAATGTAGCTCCCAGAATCAGACAGGCAGTTCCCTATAGTCCTGGGCCGGGATGTTTATTTTGTGTGCCACAATAGCAGCTTTATGTCCAGTTTAAAATAAACCAGTTTGGCCCTTTTACCTCTGCATCTTCTCGAGTTACTACAATATCTAGGGGAATTGTAAGGGAGCTTAAGGGGAAAAATATGGTAGCCTGGCCCCTTTTAAGAGGCGATCCTTCACAGGCCACATGTCTTGCCTGGAACCAATGGGCATGGAGTGTGTGAACCTGAGCCTATCGATGCCAGGGCACGTACCTAAGTAGCAGGGCATCATCAGTGTGAGCTTGGCAGTACATAAGACCATAAGACATAGGAGCAGAATTAGGCCAATCGGCCCATCGAGTCTGCTCCGCCATTCAATCATGGCTGATATTTTTCTCATCCCCATTCTCCTGCCTTCTCCCCATAACCACTGATCCCCCTATTAGTCAAGAACCTCTATCTCTGTCTTAAAGACACTCAGTGATTTGGCCTCCACAGCCTTCTGCGGCAAAGTGTTCTACAGATTCACCACCCTCTGGCTCAGCGCGGGTTCAATTCCCGTACCGGCCTCGCCGAACTGGCGCCGGAATGTGGCGACTCGGGGCTTTTCACAGTAACTTCATTGAAGCCTACTTGTGACAATAAGCGATTATTAATTGTAATACCGTTGCATCTGATTTCAGCTTCTCCCACTCAAACTGCAGGGTAAAATCTATCATATTGTGGTCACTGCTCCCTTAGGGTTCCTTCACCTTAAGTTCCCTAATCAAGTCTGCCTCATTACACATCACCAAATCCAGAATTGCCTGTTCCCTCGTGGGCTCTACTACAAGCTGCTCCACAAAACCATTGCGTCGACATTCCACAAATTCCTTTTCTTGGGATCCACTACCAACCTGATTTTCCCAGTCCACCTGCATTTTGAAGTCCCCCATGATTATTGTATTATTGCCTTTTTTACATGCTTTTTCAATGTCCTGATTTATCTTCTGCCCCACATCCTGATTCGGGGGCCTCTATATAACTCCCATCAGGGTCTTTTTACCTTTACAATTCCTCAACTCTACCCACAGATATTCTATGCCTTCCGATGTTGTTCTCTTATTTTGCTTCTCTATTTCCCCTTCGGTTATTACATCTTCTAAGCTCACATTCTGGTTCCCACTCCCCTGCCAAACTAGTTTAAATCCTCCTGAGTGACACTAGCAAACCTCCCTGCCAGGATATTGCTGCCCCTCCAGTGTAGATGCAACCCAACCTTCTTGTACAGGTCTCACCTGTTCCGGAAGAGATCCCAATGGTCAAGAAATCTGAAACCCTTTCTCCTACACCACCAGTTTAGCCATGTATTTAGCTGCATTATCCTATTATTTCTGGCTTCACTGGCACGTGGCACATGGAGTAATCCTGAAATTACTCCCTGTCGAGGGAACTAGGCTTGTGTTGGAGTTGTGCTATTGTGTATATAAGGTTATTATTTTGTGAATAAATTACCGTTGTGATTAAACATTGTGTCGTCCCTTCGCACGACAACAAGTTCAAAAGTACATGATTGACTGTTGGGAAATCCTGAGCTCATGGAAGATGTTTCATGAATACGAGTCTTTAATGTTTCTCATTTGTTGTTGTTGGATATATCTGTTTTCTCTCAAACAATTGGAGAGGTGCTGCATATTTGGTCAAAATCTCACTCTACCTTTGTGCATTTTTATTCTTTATATCAAGTTCGTTTCCAGACATGAGGGGCAGCTGGAAGTGTGAAAAACTGACAAAATTGTTACTATTGAGAAGGTTTTGTTAATTTGTTCATACTTAGGTTCACTAAGAACATTAATGGATCGAGAGTGGGAAGTTTGCATTGGCAGTTTGTTACAATGAGGGGTAAAGTGAACAGAGGATTCTGATATTGTGGAAATGCAAAATGTATTCTTGTTATTGTATGGATGGAGAAATGATTTTAATCCCTGACATCTAGTGGATGAAAGGGAGATGATTGTTTTCCAGTTTAGTGATGACTCTGCTTATTGTCTGGGTTTATCTGATCTTATCAATGGTCAGAACGTTGCTCAGAATTCCTGGTGGTGCAGACTTGGCTGTGGAATTCCCAGAGATCAGAATCATGGAACATCCATTTGAAGAAATCCAAATACTAATCCCTATAATTTACATTAGTAACACACCATAGTAGCCTGGTCTTCTAACATTCATTAAAAAGGAGATTGTAGTTTAGTTACAAGGGTCCGAAATTCAGGATTTCTTATTTTTTTGACAATTGAAACTATTTGTGTGTTAGTTTGAAACAATTCTATAAGGAGTCAGGTACATTTTATCGTGATGTACAAGCTAGAGCGAATTAGTGGACTACATTTTAGAAGTTGTTTCTGTTCCTTGTAAGCATCCTGTATTGTATAGGGCGGCATGGTAGCACAGTGGTTAGCACTGTTGCTTCACAGCGCCAGTGTCCCCGGTTCGATTCCCGGCTTGGGTCACAGTCTGTGCGGATTCTGCACGTTCTCCCTGTGCCTGCGTGGGTTTCCTCCGGGTGCTCTGGTTTCCTCCCACAAACCCTGAAAGACGTGCTGTTTGGTAATTTGGACATTCTGAATTCTCCTGTACCCGAACAGGCGCCGGAATGTGACTTGGCGATTTTCACAGTAACTTCATTGCAGCCTTAAGGCAAGTCTATTTGTGACAAGAAAGATTATTATTATTGCGAGAAAACTTCCAAGATGACTTTTCTGTTGATATTGAGATGAATGCCTGTTTGCTCAATTTATACCGAGCAGTTATTGGAATTAGTATTTTTCACCACAGTTCAATTTTCATCAGTTCAATTTTCCTCAGAAAGATTTCAAAATCATAACATAATACTGTTCAGAACTCCACCCCTGGAACTTACTAAAATGATGAGGAATGTTTCTGTCTTCATCCCCAGGAGTGATAATAACCCTATTTGATTAAATTAGCTTTGTTCGGAAAGAATTCTAAGTGTCACCACAATGACAGACCGGGGAATTAGCAATGGTTTCTCTTCTTTTGATCTTTGAACTGTAAAGTTTATACAGACACATTCCACGACCATGTTCATGTCCTCGAGGCGGGACTCTGAGATACTTGCAAAGATAGAGAAAGATACCACAGTCAGATTCTTTATGCAGCAGGATACAAGACACAGTTTACAGAAGGTCACTCCAGGGTCTCAGCTACTCTGAGATGGGGCTGGAGGAACACAGAAGGCAGTCACCACACACCGACGGAGCAGAATTAGGAGGATAAGATTGGAAAGGTGCACGGGCGGGATTCTCCGTTAGCTGACACTGGAATCGGGAAACTTGATTGGGCGGACAATCAATTTTTACGCTGAAATCGTGGCGGCCGTCAGCAATCGCAATTCACCGGTACCTCGACAGTGGCCTCAATGTGTTCCACTCTGCACATATAGTAAATACCGTTGGCATACTATTAACGGGCCTGACCCGGGGCCTCCGCGATGCTCCGCCTCCACTGTGGTGAATTCCTGATGGCGAGGTTCACTTGTGCTTTTAAAAATCATGATAAAGGCACCTTTGCTGCTGAGGGGGAGAGAGGGGGTACAGAAAGTGACCAACATTGCCATAGTTTGCTGACAGTTGTGCCGCTGGCTGGGGGCGTCTGCCAGGGCCAGGGGGAGTAGCAGGGCGTGGCCAAGAGGTGGGCTGTGGGGTCGGGGTGGACTAGCACAGAACACCATTGCCGCAGTCTACAAGGCAGCCCTGCAGCTGTGCACACCGCTAACAGCCCACTGTGAACGTAGGGTCACAGGTTGCATGGGTGTTCCCCCCTCCCCCCGCCACCCATCTAACTGGCATCTTTTTTTGGTTACAATCCTCTGGCTGTTGAGGGATTTTTCTTTTGAAATTTGTACAAAAATCAACTAATAGTGCCTTTTCGTGACCTGGTTCAGAGGGGGAGCCATCTGATGTGCATCCGCTCAGCACATCACCGTCACCGGAATTTGCTGGAAAGTACTATTTGACCCTTTAGCATCTGTGAACCGATATTTTTCTTTCAGTTCCTCTAAGCCAGCGAACCCACCTTCTAAAATAGGGGCCGGGATTCTCTGATCCCGCGGCCAAGTTCTGACGCCGGCGTCAAAAGCGGCGCAAACCACTCCGGCATCAATGGGCCTCCAGGCCTAGGTATTCACCACTCCCTGGGGGGCTAGTACGGTGCCGGAATGGTGTCTGCTGCTCCGGCGCTCGAAAGCCGGCGCGCCACTGCCGTACCGAGTCCACACATGCGCGCCACGACCGGCACGAGTCCGCACATGCACGCCACAACCGGCACGAGTCCGCACATGCGCGCCACGACCGGCACGAGTCCGCACATGCACGCCACGACCGGCACGAGTCCGCACATGCACGCCACGACCGGCACGAGTCCACACATGCGCGCCACGACCGGCACGAGTCCGCACATGCGCGCCACGACCGGCACGAGTCCGCACATGCACGCCACGACCGGCACGAGTCCGCACATGCGCGCCACGACCGGCACGAGTCCGCACATGCGCGCCACGACCGGCACGAGTCCGCATATGCACGCCACGACCGGCACGAGTCCGCACATGCGCGCCACGACCGGCGTGAGTCCGCACATGCACACCACGACCGGCACGAGTCCACACATGCGCGCCACGACCGGCGTTAGTCCACACATGCGCGCCACGACCGGCGTTAGTCCACACATGCGCGCCACGACCGGCGTTAGTCCACACATGCGCGCCACGACCGGCACGAGTCCACACATGCGCGCCACGACCGGCGTTAGTCCACACATGCGCGCCACGACCGGCACGAGTCCGCACATGCGCGCCACGACCGGCACGAGTCCGCACATGCACGCCACGACCGGCACGAGTCCGCACATGCACGCCACGACCGGCACGAGTCCGCACATGCACGCCACGACTGGCACGAGTCCGCACATGCACGCCACGACCGGCACGAGTCCGCACATGCACGCCACGACCGGCACGAGTCCGCACATGCACGCCACGACCGGCACGAGTCCGCACATGCACGCCACGACCGGCACGAGTCCGCACATGCACGCCACGACCGGCACGAGTCCACACATGCGCGCCACGACCGGCGTTAGTCCACACATGCGCGCCACGACCGGCACGAGTCCGCACATGCGCGCCACGACCGGCACGAGTCCGCACATGCACGCCACGACCGGCACGAGTCCGCACATGCACGCCACGACCGGCACGAGTCCGCACATGCACGCCACGACCGGCACGAGTCCGCACATGCACGCCACGACCGGCACGAGTCCGCACATGCACGCCACGACCGGCACGAGTCCGCACATGCACGCCACGACCGGCACGAGTCCGCACATGCACGCCACGACCGGCACGAGTCCGCACATGCACGCCACGACCGGCACGAGTCCGCACATGCACGCCACGACCGGCGTGAGTCCGCACATGCACACCACGACCGGCACGAGTCCACACATGCACGCCACGACCGGCGTTAGTCCACACATGCGCGCCACGACCGGCGTTAGTCCACACATGCGCGCCACGACCGGCACGAGTCCACACATGCGCGCCACGACCGGCGTTAGTCCACACATGCGCGCCACGACCGGCACGAGTCCGCATATGCACGCCACGACCGGCACGAGTCCACACATGCGCGCCACGACCGGCGTTAGTCCACACATGCACGCCACGACCGGCACGAGTCCGCACATGCACGCCACGACCGGCACGAGTCCGCACATGCGCGCCACGACCGGCACGAGTCCGCACATGCACGCCACGACCGGCACGAGTCCGCATATGCACGCCACGACCGGCGTTAGTCCGCACATGCACGCCACGACCGGCGTTAGTCCACACATGCGCGCCACGACCGGCGTTAGTCCACACATGCGCGCCACGACCGGCACGAGTCCACACATGCGCGCCACGACCGGCGTTAGTCCACACATGCGCGCCACGACCGGCACGAGTCCACACATGCGCGCCACGACCGGCGTTAGTCCACACATGCGCGCCACGACCGGCACGAGTCCGCATATGCACGCCACGACCGGCACGAGTCCACACATGCGCGCCACGACCGGCGTTAGTCCACACATGCACGCCACGACCGGCACGAGTCCGCACATGCACGCCACGACCGGCACGAGTCCGCACATGCGCGCCACGACCGGCACGAGTCCGCACATGCACGCCACGACCGGCACGAGTCCGCACATGCACGCCACGACCGGCACGAGTCCGCACATGCACGCCACGACCGGCACGAGTCCGCACATGCACGCCACGACCGGCACGAGTCCGCACATGCACGCCACGACCGGCACGAGTCCGCACATGCACGCCACGACCGGCACGAGTCCGCATATGCACGCCACGACCGGCGTTAGTCCACACATGCACACCACGACCGGCGTGAGTCCACACATGCGCGCCACGACCGGCGTGAGTCCACACATGCGCGCCACGACCGGCACGAGTCCACACATGCGCGCCACGACCGGCGTGAGTCCGCACATGCGCGTGGGTTCACGTCTCTACGCTGGCCCCCGGGCAATATGGCAGAGCACGACAGGGGCTCAGCGCCGAGGAACATAGGCCCCCCATGGAATGACTCAGCCAGGCGATCAGTAAGCCCCGATTGCGTGCCAGGCCACCGTGTCGGATCCCCCCGACTCCCCCACCAGGACGGCCCCCGCAGCCAGTACTCCAAAGTCCCACTGGGTGGGACCATACGTAACCCATGCTGGAACTCGGCCGAACTCGGCGGGCACTCAACCCGATGATGCGCGGAGAACCACGGGGGTGGCAGCTTTCAACAGCCCCCGGCCGGCTCAGCGGCGATCCCGCGGGCACCCGAGAATCAGCGGCCAGCGCCCGGTCGGAGAATCCCTGGATGGGGGTGCGAGAATCGCGCCACGCCGCTCCGACACCGGCCCGCCGATTCGCCGGCTGATTCTCGGGCACCCGCGGGATCGCCACCGTGCCAGTTGGGGACCGTTGAGAGCGGTCCCCCCCTCCGCACTTCGATGGGCCGAGTGCCCGCCGAGTTCGGCCGAGTTCCCGCCGTGGGTTACGAATGGTCCCACCCGGCGGGACCTCGGAGTTCAGGCTGCGGGGACCTTCCTGCTGGGGGGGGGGGGGGTGCGGGGGGATCCAGCACAGTGGGGCTCGTGACCCGCGGGTGGGTCATAGTGGGTGTCTCGGAATCATAGAATTTACAGTGCAGAAGGAGGCCATTCGTTCCATCAGATCTGCACTGGCCCTTGGAAAGAGCACCCTACCTAAGCCCACACCACCACCCTACCTTTTTATTTGTGGGCACAACGGGCCAATTTAGCATGGCCAATTCACCTAACCTACACATCTTTGGACTGTGGGAGGAAGCCTGAGCACCAGTAGAAATGGGGAGAACATGTAGACTCCATAAAGCCAGTGACCCAAGCCAGGAATCGAACCTGGCTCCCTGGAGCTGTGAAGCAACTGTGCAAACCACTGTGCTACTGTGTCAGGAAGATTGCGGAGCCATCCATCCTGGCGTTCCCGATCGCATGAACTCAGGCACAACAGCGGCAGCAGCCGGCTTTTAAAAATGTCGGCTGCGAGCAGCTTTAAAAATGGCGGCCGTGATCACCTAAAAAAATGTGGTGCGCTGCATTTGCATGTCCGCTCATCAGTGCGCGTGCCCGTAGCCCAGAGAGAAACACCGCCTCTTCCTGACATCAGTGCACGGACCTAGGAGAGATTTTTTTTTAATTCAATTCAGTCTTCATGCATCTGTCTTGAATATACTCAATGGCTGAGCTTGCCAAACTCTCTTTGATGGTGAATTTTAGAGATAAAAAGATTCACAATACTTTGAGTTCAGTAATTCCTCCTCGTCTACGTCTAAAATCATTGCATTGTAATTTGCAGGCCAGATCCCCAGACTGTAAACCACAAATTTGAGGAAAACATACATTCTGCATCTTCTCTGTAGAGTCCTCAGAGAATAATGCCTGTTTCAATGAGGTCATTTCTCATTCTCCGCTACTCTAGACTACAGAATATAAGCTCATGCTCACCTCTCACATTAAAGGTAAGGTAAAATGGTGGGTTGCGTAGGTCGGCCGGCGTGGGTCGTGAATGTCGGGCGGCGTGGGTCACGAAGGTTGGCCGGCGTGGGCCGTGACAGTTAGCCAGCGTGGGTCCCGAAGGCCGGCTGCCATGGGTCCTGAAGGATGTGCAATTGGTAAAAATGGGTCTCGGGCAAAAAAGTTTGAAAAACACTGCTTTACAACACACTATGCCGGCACTGTTCTCGAGTCCCACATTAACCCTTCCTATGCCAAACACCATTATACTACATCCTCTTCCTCCCCTGGACAATTACCAGGCTTCTTTCCAAAGCCAAGTTCACAACATAACTCTCATAACCCCAGCTGGTCTAGAATGGCTATATTCCTCCTGATCAAGCCATTCACTGGATGTTCATCACAAGAAATCCCTTTGTCTCCTGCGGGAATGTGTGAAGTAAATGTTGAAATGTTGGTTTTTACAGGGAAAAAAAATGTTTGTTATAGTGAAGCAACAGCATTAGAGCAAAGAACTTCAGAGCCTGGCTTCTGTCATCCTTTAAATTGATTTTATTTGTTAGTGATGACTTGCCGTGAGCACCCTTATGTGCAAGCATTCTAAATATTGGGCGAAATAAGATATACTGACTTCCTTGCATCATTTATACTCAGTTTTAAAACAGCCATCTCTCTTGTAATAGAGGAGACCTGCGGAGTGTAATTTTCAGCAGAAAATCATCATCACAATTCCGAAGAGTGAGGAGTTACATTATACATCTGCATCCCATTTCAAAATGTAGTTTGTCCCATGGCTTATGGCCTTTCAGAAACTGGACTGAAAATTTCACTTAGACATAGAACAATACAGCACAGAACAGGCCCTTCGGCCCTCGATGTTGTGCCGAGCGATGATCACCCTACTGAAACCCACGTATCCACCTTATACCCGTAACCCAACAACCCCCCCCCCCCCCCAACCTTACTTTTTAGGACACTACGGGCAATTTAGCATGGCCAATCCACCTAACCCGCACATCTTTGGACTGTGGGAGGAAACCGGAGCACCCGGAGGAAACCCACGCACACAGGGGGAGGACGTGCAGACTCCACACAGACAGTGACTCAGCCGGGAATCGAACCTGGGACCCTGGAGCTGTGAAGCATTTATGCTAACCACCATGCTACCGTGCTGCCCGTTGACCATTGCCCAGGACTCCTCCCCCTGGGACCGATGTATAAAGATCAGTGCCTTAGAGCCAGCCTGCCATTTCACCTGAAATTCAACGACGAATAGGCTGGCTCTATCCCGGTCTATCCCGGTCTGACCATTGAAATGAAAAAATGCCAAAGTTGCCATAACTAAAACTATTGACCATTTTTAACTTTCTCTTTATTTTGAGTCTTTTCTGAAGCCCCATTGCTAAGTGAGCAATTGTTTTTGCCATCTATGAAATATCCTCTGTAAACCTTTACTTCACATTTGCTGGAAGGTTAAGTAGCAACTGCCCATGAATTGGCAGCTGGGAATTGAGGAAAGCTTCTCCTTCACTGTCATTATTTCACTGATTTTCTTATAAATTTTTGGTTCTCATCTAGTTCTGCAAAAAAGTCACATTTCACATCCAGTAGCTAGGGGGAAGGATTCTGCCTGCTAAAGAAACAAATATTGCTTTTCACAAATTGGTATTTCATGCCCATACAACATTAAAGATCTGGGGTGGAATTCTCCGACCCCCCCACAGGGTCGGGGAATCGCCCGGGGCCGGCGTAAATCCTGCCCCCCACCGTGGCCAGAATTCTCCGCCACCCGGGAATCGGCAGAAGTGGGAATCACGCCCCGCCGGTCGGCGTGCCCCCCGCAGCGATTCTCAAGCCCGCGATGGGCCAAAGTACCGCCGCTGACAGGCCTCTCCCGCCAACGTGGTTTAAACCACCTCTGTGCCGGCGGGATTGGCGGCGCGAGTGGGCCCCCGAGGTCCTGGGGGGGGCGCGGGGCGATCGGACCCAGGGGAGTGCCCCCATGGTGGCCTGGCCCACGTTCGGGGCCCACCAATCGGCCGGCGGGCCAGTGCCGTGGGGGCACTCTTTTTCTTCCGCCGCTGCCATGGCCTCCACCATGGCGGAGGCGGAAGAGACCCCTTCCACCGTGCATGCACTGGTGGTGACGTCAGCAGCCGCTGACGCTCCGGCGCATGCACGGACCGGTAAAGGCCTTTCAGCCAGCCCGGGTGGTGTAGCGCCAAAGGCCGTTGGCGCCATCGGCGGAGCGGGAGCCACTCCGGCATGGGCCTAGCCCCTAAAGGTGCGGCGAATGTTGTTTTTGTATGCATTTCAATTTACAGAAGCTTTAATCATAGAATCCCTACAATGCAGAAGGAGGCCATTCGGGCCATCGAGTCTGCACCAACCCTTCAAAAGGCAACCCTACCTGGGCCCAATCCCCTGCACTATTTCTGCAACCCTACCTTAAGGAGCAATTTAGCAGGGCCAATCCACCTAACCTGCACATCCTTGGACTGTGGGAGGAAACCGGAGCACCCGGAGGAAACCCATGCAGACACAGGGAGAATGTGCAAACTCCACACAGGCAGTCACATGAGGTTGGAATCAAACTCAGCTCCCTAGTGCTGTAAGGTAGTAGTGCTAACCACTGTGCCACCATGCCACCAAACTACCAACTAGAACTTGGATAGCAGTTTCGGGTTTTGTACATCTCAGCACTGATTCAAACAACACTTATAACATTCAGCTTTCAGTTTCTATCCATTTGCTGCTTTTAATATTTACAATAATACATCATGTGCAATTTTGTTGAAAGGTGTAGCTCATTGTTACTGACTGCAGTTGCTCATTGCGAAGTTTATCAATACAGTCAGTCTGCCTTTGTGGCCTAACTCAGTGAGTTACATATTCCCATTTTCCGATTATTAAGAGTTGTCCCTGCAAAAACAAAATTATTTCTGACTCAATTTTAACGGTAAAAGATATAGACTGAATCAGGAAAAAAGTTGCTCGAAGACTCCATTAAACTTTAAAACATCCAAATTGTTCCTTGGTCGTTGATTATATCAAAAACGTATTTAAGTTTCACAGTTAGAACTTTGAAAGTCAAATCAGAATAGAAAACATATCAAAATGAATCATCTAATTCATGCTGAGGATCTGAAAGTTAGAGAAATTTCAGTACAATAACGCTTTATTCAACATCACACCACCCACCTAAATATTTCTTCATCAACAGACTTGTACTCGGCTTTGCAAATCTGTGATGGCCCAGATTCATTACTTTATATTTTTAAATGAAGAGTCTTTTTACATTGAGCTCAACATATTTGAAAAGCAATCTTTCAGAGGGAAATGTTTTGACACCGTGGGATGTTTGGAAGTATATACAATTAGCCAGCCAAATGGTTTCAAAGTATTTCATGACATTGATGCCAGTGGAAATATAAGTCTTATGACAGTCGTAAAGCTAATAATGTTCCAGCAAAAAATAACTTTCTGCAAGATCCCTGGACTTTTAAAAATTAATGCTGAACCAAATAGCAACATGAAGGTGATAAGTTCTTAATTCTGATCTCGTGGAGGTTTACAGCATGAAAACAGGCCCTTCGACTCAACTTGTCAATGCCGCCCAGTTTTTAACCACAAAATCCTTAATCTAGCTCCTTAATTTCACATCGATTTACCAGGCACTTAATGGCAAACTTCTTCAGTTAGTATTCTATTTGAAAGTCTTTATAATAGCAACTGAAACTGTATCATAGGAAAGCACAGTGGCACAGTGGTTAGCACTGCTGCCTCATGGCACCGAGAACCCAGGTTCGATCCCGGCCCCGGGTCATTGTCCGTGTGGAGTTTGCACATTCTTCTAATGTCTGTGTGGGTCTCACTCCCACAACACAAAGGTGTGCAAGGTAGGTGGATTGGCCAGGCTAAATTGCCTTTTAATTGAAATAAAAACTCAAAACTATATCATTGCCTTGAGATAAACTTGACAACTGACCAATGTCCTCACAGATGCAGACTCCAGCTCTTCTGTTGCAATCTCTCCTGTTCTGAGGACTCATAGACTGTTAAAGCACAGAAGGAAGCCATTCAGCCCAGTGTGTCCTTGCCTGTCTAGATGCCTGTCATTGTTTCACTAAAAGCAGACATCATGAATGTATTGGGGTACTTTCGCACAAGTTTCTGGCTGCTAAATGCTCCTCACAGAAAAAATGTTTTGTCGTTGAACACCCATGTGGTAAAGGTTATTATTTTCCAGATATCCTTCAGGAATTTCTTTCCACTTTAAAAATTAATTTAAAAATTCAGTAGTGTCATAGAGTATTCAGGCCCTTCGGCCCACCACGTCTATGCCAATCATCAAACAATCTATCACCCACAATTCTTCCATCATTGGCCTTGGAGTCCTCCTGAAACAACGTCACAAAAGTATTCTTCGATGTTTTAGTCAGGAACAGTCAGACATATCCTCCTAGCCTGCAAAATTGAAAATATGGTCGAAATAATACTCTACTAAATATAACACGCTTCTGTTAATTTCAAAAACAGTGTTGAGTACATTAAGATTAGGAAACAAACGTTGTTCTTGAAACTGTAATAAAACATTTTCAACACATTTCTCCGTAAACATTTGAAACTTCCAAATCCAAGATGACGAACTGGAATGCATGTAGTTCATTCTACAATCTTAGTCCTGATAAAAAAAAGCAGCATTGCAGAATCACCACGCTATAAAATGGCATTCTTTACAATTCCTTATCTCAAGTATAATCATAGCATTCTTACAGTGCAGGCGGCCATTCGGCTCATTGGGTTTGCATCGACCCTCTGAAAGAACACTCTACCTAGGCCCACTCCCATATTCTATTCCCGTAACCCCAACTAACCCGCACATCTTTTGGACCCCGGTACTGTGAGGCAGCAGTGCTAACCACTGTACCACCTTGCCGCTGTAAAAGAACCAAAACATTTTGGAAGGATTCATTGAAGAAATCCGATATCGAACAAAGAACAAAGAACAAAGTAAAGTACAGCACAGGAACAGGCCCTTCGGCCCTCCAAGCCTGCGCCGACCATGCTGCCCGTCTAAACTAAAATCTTCTACACTTCCGGAGTCTGTATCCCTCTATTCTGATCCTATTCATGTATTTGTCAAGGTGCCCCTTAAACGTCACTATTATCCCTTCTTCCACCACCTCCTCCAGCAGCGAGTTCCAGGCACCCACTACCCACTGTGTAAAAAAACTTGCCTCGTACATCTCCTCTAAACCTTGCCCCTCGCACCTTAAACCCATGCCCCCTAGTAATTGACCCCTCTACGCTGGGAAAAAGTCCCTGACTATCCACTCTGTCTATGCCCCTCATAATTTTGTTGACCTCTGTCAGGTCGCCCCTCAACCTCCTTCGTTCCAGTGAGAACAAACCGAGTTTATTCAACCGCTCCTCATAGCTAATGCCCTCTGTACCAGGCAACATCCTGGTAAATCTCTTCTGCATCCTCTCTAAAGCCTCCACATCCTTCTGGTAGAGTGGCGACCAGAATTGAACACTATACTCCAAGTGTGGCCTAAGGTTCTATACAGCTGCAACATGACTTGCCAATTTTTATACTCAATGCCCCGGCCAATGAAGGCAAGCATGCTGTATGCCCCTTGACTACCTTCTCCTCCTGTGTTGCCCCTTTCAGTGACCTGTGGACCTGTACACCTAGATCTCTCTGACTGTCAATACTCTTGATGGTTCTACCATTCACTGTATATTCCCTACCTGTATTAGACCTTCCCAATTTACAGTTTATCATTCAACTGTCGAGTTAACCATTTCCTGACTCCAAAGTATTCAAATATTTCCTGCTGCTTTGCTGAAGTTAAAATAACAAAGTCAAGTGTTGCTACACCTCACCTTAAATTCACATCATTCATATTGGATTCAAAGCAGGAGGGAACATTTTTGTTGCCTTAAATTCTATCAAAGTTGCTATTTGCCAGTGGCCATTGTAGTATTGACATGTTTAATGCCCTTTGTGGTTTTCCACATGTTGTGCTGGGTGAACTTAGAACCATTCCGAATAGGAGTCTACTAAGAGTTGAAACATCTATTTCTCTCACACAAAAGCTCTTCGACTGGCTGAGTTTTTCCAGCATATTCTGATTTTATTCTAGAATCTGCCAGGCAGTGCCCAACACCAACGCATTCTTTCAGACACCATTATGTGGCATAGTAATATTGTCACTGAACTAATAATCCAGATACCCAGAGTATTGCTCACAGGACTCAGGTTCGAATCCCACCACAGCAGATGGTGACATCAGAATTCAATAAAAATCTGTAATTAAGTGGTCTAATGATGACTATCGATTGTCGTAAAAACCCATCTGGCTCACTAATGCCCCTTTAGGGAAGATAATCATGCTGATCTGACCTACATGTACTTGACTCTTAAATTGCCTCACTAAATATCCAGGAAAAAAAACAACACTCCAGAAACAACAATGGCAAACTCAGTCCTTTTGACCCTGCAATGTCCTCCTTGCGAACATCTGGGGGCTTGTGCCAAAATTGGGAGACCCTGTCTCAGAGACTTGTTAATCAACAATCATACTCAAGGAATCATACCTGACAGACAATGACCCAGACACCACTATCACCATTCCCAGCTATGTCCTGTCCCACTGGCAAGACAAACACCAGTGTTGTTGTCATTCTCCAGCACATCTCATCTCCTCTTTGTATGACAATGTTGTGGAGGACACAGCAGACAATAACAATGCGAGGGAAAGTACTGCAAAGCATCTCTGGAATTATCCAAGCTTCAGAAGTGCATCTTGAGGAGATGCAAACCAACTGTTTGCTCCACTATGGCCTTGATGCTGGCGTGACTTCCACTGTGTCTCCTCTCTTCCTCAGGTCCTGGGAACCTGACAGGTAAAATAGGCCCTTTCCCGAGAAGATTGCCCTTGTTGTCTAAAAGCCAACTCCCAATGCATCCGTGCCAGTGATAAGGTGAGGAATTTGAGAATTTCTAGGGATACAGGAAGCGTGGCTGCTATCCAAATATCTTTTTTTTCATAGATTATCATAGAATTTACAGTGCAGAAGGAGGCCATTCGGCCCATCGAGTCTGCACCGGCTCTTGTAAAAGCACCCTAACCAAGGTCAACACCTCCGCCCTATCCCCATAACCCAGTAACCCCACCCAACGCTAAGGGCAATTTTGGACAGTAAGGGCAATTTATCATGGCAAATCCACCTAACCTGCACATCTTTGGACTGTGGGAAGAAACCGGAGCACCCGCAGGAATCCCACGCACACACGGGGAGGATGTGCAGACTCCGCACAGACAATGACCCAAGCCGGAATTGAACCTAGGACCCTGGAGCTGTGAAGCAATTGTGCTATCCACAATGCACAAATATATCTGATACACATTTGCATGGCCTGTGCTGTCTGTGGTCACAGATCAGCTGCACTTTGATTGAGTGGAATCCCTTTCTGCTACTGAATGTGCAGGGCTGCGCTGCAGGAGCTCTGATGGTTACGTCTGTGTAATCGATAGCTCCCTGCACCCTGGGGAAAACAGCAATGGCAGCAAACCCTCAGGCCTTCTCGATTTGACTTAGAGCATCATGGTTAAAAGCTATGTAATTGGCGACCCTCCAGAACATTCTATCCGTGAAGATCTTTCTATGGTGGTGTGTGGCCAGCTGAGTTTTCCTGTCAGGTCACTGTGATGAATGCATAATATAAATTCACACTGTATATCACTGTGTCCCTGTGGGCTCCATCTATGTTGCACGGCTCTGCCCACAGGGGGCGATGAGGAGCATGTACAGGGCTCTGCCCTTGGCTCCGCCCATGGCTCCGCCCGTGACTCCACCCACTACTGGAAGTACAAAGTGCTGCGGTCTTGCGAGCCTGCCTTCAGTTCAGCTAGTCGCAGGCAGGCTCAGTTGTAAATCGATTAAAGCCACAGTTTACTTCAACTCGTGTCTCTGAGTGAATTGATGGTCGCATCAATTTAATCGACTTAAAAAACTACCATGGAATCAGCCCTCAAACCTGACCGACTGGAACTCGATCCACAGGCCGCAGAAGCAAAATAAATTTATTTGCACTGGCACGGTGTTTCAAGGCTTACCTGGCTGCATCGACTACCTCCTCTGTTACAGAAGAACAGAAACTCAGTCTCCTACACGCACGGGTGAGCCATCGTATTTCAACTCAACTCGAGGTAACTGAATCTAGTACTGAGGCCCTCGCGATACTCGACCGCCTGTACGTGCGGCTCGTAAATGAAGTCTACGCGCGGCACATCTTTACAACTCGCCGCCAGCGCCCTGCAGAGTCGCTAGAAGACTAGCTGCGTGACCTTAAATCTCTAGCACGAGAATGTAACTTCCAGGCCGTGACAGCCTCCCAGCACATGGAACTCACTATCCGAGATGTGTATGTTGCAGGGGTCCGGTCCAATTATGTGCACCAGCGTCTCCTCGAGAAAGGGGCCCAGAACCTGGAGGACACGGTGACACTAGTGACCTCGAAAAGAGGTTGCTTTTCAAAGTTTAAACTCGTTCCCGGCCGATTACTCGACCCCATTGTGGATCACCGACCAGAGATCGGTTGCCTTTATGTTCGATAACTCGCAGCGGGGCAAAATTAAAAATGACAAAATCTTGAGGTGGAGGATCGAACTCTCCACCTATAATTATGATATTGTATACCGTCCGAGGAAGCTCAACGAGCCCCCAGATGCCCTGACCCGCGGCACATGCGCCAGCGCACAGGACGACCGACTACAAGCTATCCACAATGACCTCTGCCACCCGGGGGTCACCCGGCTCACCCACTACATCAAGGCCCGCAATCTGCCTTTCTCCACCGAGGAGGTAAAAGCTGTCACCAGGAATTGCCTGATCTGCGCCGAGTGTAAACTACACATCTATAGGCCAGACAAGGCCCACCTGGTAAAGGCTTCCCGGCCCTTCGAACGACTGAGTATCGATTTCAAAGGGCCCCTTCCCTCGACCAACCATAATGTTTATTTCCTTAACATCATAGATGAATTCTCTCGCTTCCTGTTTGCCATCCCGTGCCCCGATATGACCTCCCATACAGCTATCAGAGCCCTGCACAGTGTCTTCACCCTGTTTTGTTTCCCTAACTATGTCCACAGCGACAGGGGTTTGTCCTTCATGAGCGACGAGCTGCGTCAGTACCTGCTCGGCAAGGGCATCGTCTTGAGCAGGACTACCAGCTACAACCCCAGGGGGAACGGGCAGGTGGAGAGGGAGAACGCGACGGTCTGGAAGACCGTCCTACTGACCCTCAGGTCCAGGACTCTCCCGACCTCCCACTGGAAGGAGGTCCTCCCCGTCGCGCTCCATGCAATTAGGTCCCTCCTGTGTACGGCCACTAATCAGACTCCTCGCGAGCGATTATTTGTTTTCCCTAGGGGCACTACCACGGGGGCCTCGCTTCCATCTTGGTTGAGGGCACCGGGCCCGGTTCTTCTCCGGAAGCACGTCCGGGCACACAAAACAGACCCGCTGGTAGAGAGGGTCCTACTCCTGCATTAAAACCCCCACTACGCCTTTATCGAACACCCCGACGGCCGACAGGACACCGTTTCCGTCCGGGACTTGGCGCCTGTAGGATCTACCATTAATACTACCACTACCGCCGAGGTACCCCTTCTGGGTTCTCCCTCCCCCCGCCCCTTGCTGGGTTCTCCCACCCTTTCTGGGTTCCCCCCACCCCCTTGCTGGGTTCTCTTCCCCTACTTGCTGGGTTCTCTCTCTCCCCCCCTTGCTGGGTTCTCCACCCCCCACCCCTTCTGGGTTCTTCCCCCCCCCTTGCTGGGTTCCCTCTCACAACCTGACTGGGTTCTCTCTCCCCACGCCCTGCGCCCCTGCACCTGTGAACGCGTCTCTAATTCACTTGTCTCTCAGTCCGGAAGAAACGGTCTCGAACACGTCCGTACTTCAGAATATTCTTTATTACGATCGGGGCCGCTCTCTATGTATTCCGGGGAACCACCTCGGAGAGTGCCAAAGTATTGCTCAAAACATCCTTTTTTCATATGTATTATTAGGGGGCTGTCCCTTACATTCACTTGAGCTCGCCCCCATTACAAAGCATAAATTTGTTATTGCAATAGTTCCAGTACATGATTTTACAGACTTTGAGGTTATCTATTGGCACATGAGTATGTAGCAGTCTTAGCTTAATTAGCAGGTGTTAGCTAAAGCTGCAAGCGGCTCCCACATTTCACATCCTGTCATCCGGCCATGCTCCTTGTTTCTCAAGGCTATTTGGCTTATAGTCATGAGTCGGCTCACAACTTCAAATATCAACTCCCTTATCTCAACAAGTTCATTCTCCTTCAATGGCTTCAATAACAAACTCCTCTACAGCGCCGGCCCTAGGGTTGCTGGCGCCCCGGGGGAGGGGGGCGGGGCCGAGAGGGGGGGCGGGGCCGACGGGGGGCGGACCCAGGGGGAGGGGCGGACCGAGCCGGGGGGGGGCGGGGCGGGCCGAGCCGGGGGGGGGGGGGGCGGGGCGGACCGAGCGGGGGCGGGGGGGGCGGACCCAAGGGGAGGGGCGGACCGAGTGGGGGGGCGGGGCGGGGGGGGGGGGGGGGGCGGACCGAGCGGGGGCGGGGCAGGGGGCGGGGCGGGGGGGGCGGACCGAGCGGGGGCGGGGCGGGAGGGCGGACCCGAGGGGGGGCGGACCCGAGGGGGTGGCGGACCCGAGGGGGGGGAGCGGACCGAGCGGGGGGCCGCCCTCCCCCAGGGCGGCCACCGCGCATGCGCTGGTTGGCACCGGCCCAACTGCGCATGCGCGGGACCCGAGTCTGGCGCCCCCTAGCACATCGCGCCCCGGGCGACTGCCCGAGTTGCCGGTGCCTTGAGCCGGCCCTGCTCCTCTGCTTGTAATTTTCCACTAATGTATCCCATTCATTCTGGCTCGTTCTAGCTCTTAACCCGTGCTTCACATCCTCACACCTACAGGCCCTCCTACAGTCTTCCTGCACCCCCTTGCACTCTTCACACCAGTCATGAATGAAGCCCGGAAAGAACCACGCCCTGAGTCCACCCTCGGATCCACGTCAGACATCAGCACACAGCCATCCGAAGCGGCTGCAACTCCGGTGCTCCACCGGTCTCAGCAAACGATTCGAGCACCGGACCGACTAAACTTATAGACCGGGCACCCCCGCCGGACTTGATTTTTTTAACAGGGGGTGAATGTGGTGAGTATTGTATAATATAAATTCACACTGTATATCACTGTGTCCCTGTGGGCTCCATCTATGAGCTGTTGCAAGGCTCTGCCCACAGGGGGAGATGAGGAGCATGTACAGGGCTCCACCCTTAGCTCCGCCCATGGCTCCACCCGTGGCTCCACCAACTACTGGAAGTATAAAGTGCCGCGGTCTTGCGAGCCTGCCTTCAGTTCAGCTAGTCGCAGGCAGGCTCAGTTGTAAATCAATTAAAGCCACAGTTTACTTCAACTCGTGTCTCTGAGTGAATTGATGGTCGCATCCTCCATGCCTCCTCCATCGAAAAGGAGGCCCAAGCCATCGTTGAAGATGTGCAGCATTGGAGGCATTACCTGGCCGGCAGGACATTCACTCTCCTCACAGACCAACGGTCGGTTACCTTCATGTTCAACAACACACAGTGGGGCAAGATCAAAAATGATAAAATCTTGAGGTGGAGGATCGAGTTCTCCACATACAGCTACGAGATTTTGTATCACCCCGGTAAGCTCCACGAGCCCCCCGATGCCCTGTCGCGAGGTACATGTGCCAGCGCACAAGTGGACCGACTCCGGAACCTGCACGACAATCTCTGTCACCCAGGGATCACCCATTTTTACCACTAAGGCCCGCAACCTGCCCTACTCCATCGAGGAAGTCAGGGCGATCACCAGAGACTGCCAGGTCTGCGCGGAGTGTAAACCGCTCTTCTACCGGCCAGACCGTGCGTGCCTGGTGAAGGCCTCCCGCCCCTTTGAACGCCTCAGCATGGACTTCAAAGGGCCCTTCCCCTCCACCGACCGGAACACGTACTTCCTCAGTGTGGTCGATGAATATTCCCGATTCCCCTTTGCCATCCCATGCCCCGATATAACGTCTGCCACCGTCATCAAAGCCCTCAACACCATCATCGCTCTGTTCGGTTTCCCCGCCTACGTCCACAGCGACCGGGGATCCTCATTTATGAGCAATGAGCTGCGCCAGTACCTGCTCAACATGGGTATCGCCTCGAGCAGGACGACCAGCTATACCCCCCGGGGAAACGGGCAGGTGGAGCGGGAGAATGGGACGGTCTGGAGGACCGTCCAGCTGGCCCTACGGTCCAGAAATCTCCTGGCCTCCTGCTGGCAGGAAGTCCTCCCCGACGCACTTCACTCCATTCGGTCTCTCCTGTGCACCGCGACTAATGAAACCCCCCATGAACATCTCTTAGCCTTCCCCAGGAAGTCCACCTCTGGAGTTTCGCTCCCGACATGGCTGGCAGCTCCAGGACCCGTTCTCCTCCGTTGACACGTTCGACTCCACAAGGCAGACCCGTTGGTTGAGAGGGTGCAGCTACTTCACGCCAACCCGCAGTACGCCTACATAGCGTACCCCGATGACTGCCAAGACACAGTCTCCCTCAGGGACCTGGCACCAGCCTCTTCCACACACACCCCTCCTTCTGCCCCGGCACCACCCTCCCTTTCCCCGGCGCACCCCATCGTAGCCCCCACTCTGGGACAATCTGTCCTCCGTTTGCTCCCACCTAGGGATGAAGAGGATTTCGACACGCTCCCAGAATCACCGAAGACCAAGCCACCGCCTGAGTCACCACCAGCACTGCGGCGCTCTCGACGACAGATCTAGGCACCGGGCCGCCTGAATTTGTAATATTATCTGTAGTTTTAAACACAACTTTCTGTATATAGTTCTCCACCAGCCCCGCTGCACTCATTTTTTAACGGGGTGACTGTGATTGTCACCACTGATGTATATACTGTATATATGTATGTGTTTTACGGTAAGGCCCCTGTACTACAGGTATGGGGGTAGATACCTGCCTGTTGGCTCCGCCCAGTAGGCGGAGTATAAATATGTGTGCTCCCTGTACAGCAGCCATTTCATCAGCTGCTGTAGGAGGCCACACATCTCAGTGTAATAAAGCCTTGATTACATTCTACTCTCGTCTTCTCGTAATTGATAGTGCATCAAAGGGATTCTGACCTTGAAGCCGCTTTATTGCCTTCTGACCCTATTATTTCAGTCAGACTGCTTGTTAATCTCCTCAACAAACATTTAAATTGAGATTTGAATAATGTGGGCAAGTTCCTGACTTTTTTGATCCGCAATGTTTTCCAAAGAACAAAGAAAGGTACAGCATAGGAACAGGCCCTTTGGCCCTCCAAGCCTGCGCCTACCATGCTGCCCATCTAAACTAAAACCTTCTACACTTCCAGGGTCCATATCCCTCTATTCCCATCATATTCCTGTATTTGTCAAGATGCCCCTTAAACGTCACTATCGTCCCTGCTTCCACCTCCGGCAGGCACCCACTAACCTTTGTGTAAAAAGCTTGCTTTGTACATCTCCTCTAAACCTTGCCCCTCGCACCTTAAACCTATGCCTCCTAGTAATTGACCCCTCTACCCTGGGAAAAAGTCTCTGACTATCCACAGAACAAAATTGTATCATGTGATGATGGCATGAATGGTGCCTGACATCATCACCACCACACAATGCGCTGCACAAACAGGGAAACATTCCTGATCGCAGAATGTACTATTCAGCCCCTTGAATGGGGTTGGAAAATCCAGCAAGGCAGCAGAACATCAAGAGCCACAGATTGGCAATGAAAGGAGAGCGACATGGCAGCGATAGAATGCCAAGTCATTAATAATGGCACATTGGAGGTATGATGACATGTCTGTTGCTGCAGGAGGCTTTCAGAAGAATATTCATCCTTTAGAGGCATCTCCCACAACAGCACGGGTGCCAACCCGCAGCGAGGTATTTGACTAAATCACTGGAGCCATGCTATCTCAGATGCCCGTGTCTCGATTGCTTCATGTGGCATGAAAGCTGCATGCTGTGCCTTACGGTTTCGAATCATTTCTCCACAGAAAGCAGCTGGAAAAAATTACTTCTAATATTACATTTTTTTAATATATTGCACTCGCACAAGGCTCTGAGACACAGAAGTCCAGAAATGAGGGGGACAGTTGGAAGCAACATTACTATTAAATTTCAGGATCCGAAAATATCATTCAGACCTATTACATGAGTTGGTTGGTGACATGACCGTCAGTTCTCAGACCGCCAGTGAAATTTAGGGTCACAAAGATCACAATCTGAAGATATCTCGGAAAGAACAATGTTTGGATTTTTTTGAAGGAATTCTTGCGCACCAGGAGGTAGAGTGCTCCTCCGAGAAGAAAATGTTGACCTGGATTGTTGGCTTAACTGGGATTTGAACCCACAATATTCTGATTCAGAGGCACGAAAGTTACCAACGAGCCAGAGCCAACATCTGTTTACAATGACTTTGGTTAACCTTTCACAAAATTCTCTCCTTCATTTCTATTCTTTAGTGTGCTCACAACCTTGAAGGGAATAGTCACCCTCAATGAGAATATTACAGATGTATCCTGAAATCAAATGTGGGCCCTTACAAATTTTATCCTTTAGAGTTCAGAGTTTATAACCTGTGACCCTTTAAGCCTGCAGAATTCAGTGGAGGACGATAAGGAAATCTGGCAAGGCTGTATCTGTCTGGATTGAAGCATCTGCCCAAATCATCTAAAAAAAAATGGTCTCACATATTTAGAAGTGGGACCAATTCCTGTGCAGCTTGTTACAGGCCATTGATTGCAGCTAAATTGCTTTGCACCCTTTTTATACAGAGCAAACTGGGTCCAGCACCTTCCAATTTCTTAAGTGAAGGGAAAAAGTTCTCTGACTGGCAGAATTGCATGAATAGTCCCTCTTTGGCAAAATCTCCCTTTCCATTGGAGGCTGAACTTGTGACCTTCATATTATAAGGGTACAATAGGCTTTGATTGTGGATGGTGGGAAAAGCGAGTCTGAGGCTTATTGTGCATTCAACAGGCCTAACTAGCCTGGCAAGACCTTTAGTGTGTTTCTGCAGCAATTGATGTTTAAATCAATTTATGGCTGTGACAAAGTGGCATGGACTCCAGACAGCTGAGGAATTAAAGTGTGTATCCTGACTGATTAACGCTTGTGCGGGATTGAACAATGAAGGGAATTATTTCACACACCAAGAAAGAAGAATGGCCACATTGATTAGCGATGGCCAATTTGTTCATTCTGAAACAGGAAAGTGCATCACTGTTCCTTCGAGCCTTTCATTTAGGGGACTGAAATTTTTGATGTTGGGATCATCAAATATTTGAATGTAGCACAAATTATGTAATTTCTCACAATATCTTTTCACTTTCTGTATAATCGTTGACATGACAAGTGGGTAAATAGCCTTACTTTTTGGAGCAGCAAATTATACAGAACTATACGTTGTCTCCCAAAAGCACTTCAGAAGAACAGTTATGCACACTTGCACCCATTTCGATTGATACCTTTGACTGTGGATCCAATGGGTTTATGGCTAAAGTCTCTGGTGTATGTTAATCATTATGCCACTCCCGACCAATTAACAATGATTTAGATCTTAAGAGAAACTGTTACCAACTCCCCGGGAACAGATGCCAGTACAGCTGACACACTCCAACAATTGTCAGTGAAACAAAACTCACTCATGATGGAATGAGGACATGATTCATACTACAAGGGAATGTCCTTCAGTTTGAGAGTGTATTCTATCATTTGTGCTGTTTTATAAAAGTGTTTAGCTTTTCCTTATAACGTTAGTGTGGAGCAGTGAACATCAAGTGCACTACATTCGAATAAATTACCCCTGAAAAGCATTATAAATTTATCCTCTTAGCCTCCTAATTCAGGAAGCCAGGAGAAATGAGAGTCAGACCCATTTACCATTCATTCCAAATGCTTTCAATTTCTGTTTTTTATTTCTAATTCTCAACCTCAGATAGGTTTTCAAATTCTTGTCACTGCTAAATATCAAAAGAATCCAAATCATAATCTATAGCTTCAAATGCAGAAGTAAATTTATAAAGTATGAAATTCAAATTAGAAGACTTTTCAAATCCAGCAAATTAATTCTTGAATTTTACACCCAAAACCAATTTTAACTTTCCATCCTGTCACCAGGAAATGAATTTAAATATCATTCCTAAGTGAGTCTTGTGCTGCCACCAACATTGTGGATTCACCAGGGCTGCTGTTGTTAAGAAAGAATCGGTCCCTGGGGAACGAGACTGTGCAAGCGGTATAAAAATATCAAAACTCATTTATAATAAACTAATTAATGACCATCTTACCAAAGGAACACGCCAGGAATCTTACACCATCATACATGCACAGCAGATCCATCGTAATAGACTCACTAATAAAAACTTTGAAAGATATCGTTCCCTCGAGTAAAATTTTTGAAGCCAAACTGTGTCACAAATGAAATTCCCACTGGCAGTAACAAAGCCCTATGAAATAAGTCAATTAATGGAATTGGTTAATTAACAATTCATGGAGTGGATTATTAATTGATCAAAACCCTCACCTTTTACTTCATACATAATTACATAATGAGCCACAAATTGTGTATGAGTTGATGCCATAATTAATTCAGTGTCCTTGCGACATGTTTGACAAAGAAATAAAGGTCACTATTAATTTGAGCACATTGATGAATTGTAAGGTTTCAGAAATATCTCTTTCTATTTTAACAAAAGATAATTTACATCCTCATTGAAGGTGTGGACTTTGTCCAAGTGCCCACTTCAGATGTGCAATCGCTGCCAGTAACTCTCATCTGGACAGTGAAGTCTGCATATTGAGCAGGAGTTAAAAACCACAGCTGGATTCCACTCCCTAATCCTGGGACACTGCACCAATTAGAACATCCCGACTTCCAATTAGGCAGCAATCCATTCGTATAGCACCCACCGGGAATAAAGTTTGTGTCTTTCTTGGTTTAACATCTCTGTTATTTTCAGAATAAATTCATTGTGCTACAGTTTTCAGATTTGGGATATAGCCCAACGATGAGTTGGGGAATTCCTCTCAGAGATTCACAGTTAGGAGTTTGCACGGTGTCATGTGAGTGTCCCTTTAGGAAATGCTTTTGTATGTTCAAATAGCTTCAGTGGTGTCCTTGTGATGGGTGTAGCTGGGCTGTGGCTCTGGGTTTTACTTTCGCTTTGAGCTTGGACTGGATTTGAACCGCACAGGTTGAAAGAAGTGTCACTCTATCTTCATTTTAAAAGCTGTTTCCAGACTACTTGGCAACTTAAAAGAGATACTTGCTTTCTGCAAGGAATTCAAACCTGCTGCTGTTTTGAAAAGTGGAACAGAGTATCAATACTCACCAATCTTATAACAGTAAGAATGCCTGTGCTGGGCCACACCTTTGAAAAGGGATGTCTGGTTTTACTTGGATTTTGTTATTGAATTGGAACAGTTAAGTGGGGATTCATTAAGGGTTATAAATAGATTACTGTCGCAATGTGGGGTCTTTATGTTTGTAGTTGATAATAATTCTTACTGCATGTGTTTATGCAAATGCTAACTAAATTTGTAGAATAAAGCTTGTTTTTTGCTTTAAAGAGCCGAAGACCTCTGTTGAATAACATCTGAAAGGCAGGCTCTTGTGCTCAACGTCACCAAAATCAATAAACAGTTATTGGTCAGGTAAACTTCATAATACACTTTGGTGTTGTTAAACCCTGGCCCATAACAATAGCAATTAGTGCAATCTCCTCTTGGAAATTTCCCTGCTCTGGGAACCATCACAAACTTCGAATGGTTCCAATAGGGTTACATTAATAGTTCCTCAGAAAAAGTTAGAATTAAAATCTTTCCTAACTTCAGGTTAACTATTGCATAGACCCTGATGGAACCCCCATGAGTCTCTCCCTACACCCCAGACTACCCTACCCCTCCGAGGTGATTCCCCTCCATCCTCACGGGACTCTCTCCCCCCGGCCCTTATCCCCCCACCCACAAAGGCCCAACCTGTCCAGACTTCAGCACAGACCCACAGCGCCCTCCAGCAGGATCAATCTGATCTCTGCCCCTTCCCTCTAGCTCACCCTGCAATACCCCCTCGACTTTCAATTCCACCGCCCTAACTCTATACACCTACCTTAGACACTCACCTTCTCCCTGATCTGTCAATTTAATTGGGATCATAAACCTACCTGCTTTACAGCAACTGGTGCAGTGTAAAAGGGGGGGGGGGGGTGGTGCCCCCCCTTCACTTCGATGGAGCTGGACTTCAATGCTGGGCCCTGGCAACACACTGCACTGATCTTGCTGAGCCTGAGCCGGAAGGTGTTGCAACTGTTCGGAAAGCAAAGGTAGTTTGCTAAGAGATTTCTATTTGTCTTTGTAAACATTAGAAATAGGGTATAGTTTAAGAGAGTTAAATCTAACGTTTCTGTGCCTGGAAGGGGAAAAACTAAAGTTGGATTCATGCTGGACAAAGGCCTTTGTATGTTTGGGGGACGGTTAAGTTCCAACTGTGTTTTTATTGTGCTTAGAGAAGGCAATGGCATGCAGAATAAATAGGAGTAATAGGCATTGCTTAGTAACTGGAGGCCTTTGTAAGGATAGGAAGACATTTACATTTTAGTTTTAGCTGCATATACTGCAGTTGGAGACAGGAGACTGGGGAGAGGTACAATACCCTGGGCAAGTGCGCGGTCAATTCCAGCCCCACTTGTCACAGAGTCACACTACAAGTAATCAACCAATAATTCTTATAAAAATACCCAAACTCTTTGGCCCTTGGCTGCCTAATAATTACGGAAACCAGGTTTGTAAGTTTAAACACAATTACTGTTTATTTCTAACAAGAACTACAATGAAATACACTGCAGATACAGTTGGTTAACAATTAGGAAACACCTAAATCCCACTTTAACTTGCCTCCCACCTTCTACACACACACACATACACACACACACACACACACACAAGACAGACAAATACAGAGGGAAGAAAAGAGTTTAAAAAACGTAAGTGAAAGGGAAAAGACGTTTTGTTTCAGATGATGGTTCTTAGCATGCTTTCTTCACAGCAAGCTTATAGATTAAAGGTTTTGTTTTGCAGCCTGTACTGGTCTTTCCTGCTGTTTAAAACACTGCTCACAACTTACCTGGAGAGGCAGAGTCTTTGTTTCATCAAAATTTGCTTTCAGTTCATGGTTTGTCTTCAGGTCTCTGTAGTTTCAGGATCACAACATCCACAGGTTTTCCGAAAAGAGAGACAGCCCCCACTGCAGCCTTATAGAATCATAGCACTTACAGTGCAGAAGATGGCCATTCGGCCCATCGTGTCTGCACCAGCCTTTGGAAAAAGCACCCTACCTAAGCCCACGCCTCCACCCAATCCCCGTAACCTCACCTAACCTTTTTGGACACTATGGGCAATGTAGCATGGCCAATCCACCTAACCTGCACATCTTCGGGACTTGTGGGAGGAGACCAAAACACCCAGAGGAAATCCATGCAGACACGGGGAGAACGTGCAGACTCCGCACAGACAGTGACCCAGGCCGGGAATCGAACCTGGAACCATGGAGCTGGGAAGCAACTGTGCTAACCACTGTGCTACCGTGCTACGTTTCTGGAGAGAATTAGCAACAACTTTCTGGAGAGGATTTGGCTGGATCTTTTACCTCCGTGCTACTGAATTCGAAACTGAAACTTCCATAGGTCTCTGAACCATTTTAATGGGATAACATCCAATCACCACATGTTACCAGGTCTTTGGGGCCTATTCATTGACCACAAGCTTGCCTTAAGGCCATATGTTTACTAATCATTCATGGATCAAAAATGTAACAGTAAAAATAAAAGAAAAGGGAAATAAGGGAAAAAACAGTGAATAAACAGGAAAGACCCTTACAGGAGTGAACATCCTCTCAACTGTGCCTGAAGAAGCTGGACAGGACAAGGAAGTTGCAAAGATTCCAGCTTTCTCAGGAAAACGTTACAGTCCAGATCACTCAGGAATTGGGACAGAAAGAATGTCTAAGACGGCAGAAGTTAAGAGAACAGAGGCCAAGATATTGTTCAGGAAGAGTAAACAAAATGTTCTGAGTTAAAAAGACAATTGCAGTCATCAGGTTTAAAGTGTGACAGCATACTTCAAAGGTAAATAAAATGTTTGATGCCATTTTACCAGAATATGGGAAATTGAGAGTTAAAGCAATTGTGAACAGTTTGCAACGGGGTTGCTGCAAAATCCTGGACTGGATTCACTGTTAAAGTAAAGCAGAAACTTTGTTTAAAAGTGTCATTTGGAAAATCTGGGGCCGGATTCTCCGTTTCTGAGTCTAAATGTTGATGCCAATGGAGAATCCATGGACTTTCACGTCAAAACATTTGGCGCCAAACCCATACCGATTCCGCTACCGATGAGGGGCTAGCACCGGTTCTGTGAGGAACACCATGGAGGATACACGCTCTGGTGGCCATTAAGGTGACAGTCGCCCTGAACTTTTATGCCTCCGTGCACAGATGCATCCACGCTGTAGCGGATGTCCTTTTTGTCCAGGCGGCACAATAGGGCAGCACGGTAGCATTGTGGATAGGGCAGCACGGTAGCATTGTGGATAGGGCAGCACGGTAGCATTGTGGATAGGGAAGCATGGTAGCATTGTGGATAGCACAATCGCTTCACAGCTCCAGGGTCCCAGGTTCGATTCCGGCTTGGGTCACCGTCTGTGTGGAGTCTGCACTTCCTCCCTGTGTCTGCGTGGGTTTCCTCCGGGTGCTCCGGTTTCCTCCCACAGTCCAAAGATGTGCAAGTTAGGTGGATTGGACATGATAAATTGCCCTTAGTTTCCAAAATTGCCCTTAGTGTTGGGTGGGATAACTGGGTTATGGGGATAGGGTGGAGGTGTTAACCTTGGGTAGGGTTCTCTTTCCAGGAGCCGGTGCAGACTCGATGAGCCAAATAGCCTACTTCTGCACTGTAAATTCTATGTAAATACATCAACCTGAATATGGACTGTGCCCACCAGGTTGCCTGGGCAACGGGATTCGCTGCCATCACTGAGATATCCTAGGTCCAGGGGCTGATTGAGGGACACATGTCCCCCTATGAGCACTGCTGCATAAGGGGGTGCCTTTCACAAACCAGAAGGGATTCCACTCCCTCAATGTGTGATTGGTGTGTGACCAGCGGCTGCACATTGTGCACGTCTGCGCCTGCTATCCAGGCAGTGTGCACAACGCCTTCATTCTGGCGCACTCACCGATTCCTGACATCTTCGAGGTATTTCTCTGGGTGAGGGGTTGGCTCCTGGGCGACAGAGGTTGCCTGCTGCGGTCATGGGGATGACGACTATCCGGAGGCCTCAGACCGAGGCAGAGACCCATTATAACGATGCCCATGCAGCGACCAGGAGTGTCATGAACGATGCATTGGCGTCCTCAAGATGCAGTTCAGGTGCTTGGATCGCTCTGGAAATGCCCTGCAGTACAGTCCTATGAGGGTATCTTACATCGTGGAGGCCTGCTGCATCCTCCACAACATTGTGCATCAGAGGGTAACAGCTGGAGGAGGTTGCGGGTCCGACAAAGAGGATGCGAAGAAGGGCCCACAATGGGTAGGGCATAGGGCCGGGGCAGCCACAGGAGGTCACGCAATATGTGCATCAGGACTGCTGAGCACAGGACCATCTGATCGTATCTAGGTTCACCGACTAGGCGGACTGGCCACTGGCTGGCCAAATGTTCCCCCCCACACAACCCCCCCCCCCCCCTTTCCCAGCAAACCACCCCCTCCCCTGTCCACCCTGAAGGATGATGACAACCTGCTCCGCTATGAGAATCTGGTCCTCCGCATTGTTTGACAAAGTCTGACTCCTGCCCTCGATAGCACATTCCACTGTCCACCCGGGTGATCCCTGCATGCGTGCTAGCCATTCCATCTCACAGTCCCATCAAACTCCATGGATGGCGGGTGTGGGGATGGGGTCCAGGGTGGAGCGGGGAGCGGGGTTGGGTATCGGGGTGGTGTACGATGGTGGATCACGCACCGGGCAGACCTTACTACATATCACTCCGTCCCCTGTCACATCCAAGGGCGACTCCAACATTGAGGGAATTTAAAAATTTATTGGATAAGCATATGGATGATAAGGGCATAGTGTAGGTTAGATGGCCTTTAGATTTTTTCCATGTCGGTGCAACATCGAGGGCCGAAGGGCCTGTACTGCGCTGTATCGTTCTATGTTCTATGTTCTATGACTCAATGGGTCACCTCCAACTCTCCTGGGGGCTCTGGACAATGTGCATCTCCAACACCCGCACCCCACACCGCCGGCCTCACCCTCACCCTCACCCCCCCCCCCCCCCCCCCCCCCCCACCCTCACCTTCCTACAGCCCCCTCCCCCACAGGCCTTTATCATGTCACTCAGGGACCGGCTCAGGCCAGACAGCACCAGGGCCAGGCCAATGCCTTGACACCTGCAGCCATGACCCGTTGTGACTGGGCCAAGCTCTGGAGTGCCGCTGAATTTCCATGTGGCCCTGGAACATTGGTGCTTGTGCTGTCTTGTGCCTCAGCTACCACCCACACAGAATGCCCAAGGCCTTGAACATCTTTGGCCATGGCCAATACCTTTGCACCCAAGGCCTCCACCGCGGATGCCACCCGTTCGGTGTTGGCCTTGGGAGCATGCATGGTTGGCACTGCTTCCTGCTGCTGCAGGCGGTTGGGCTCCTTCAACTGCGGGGCTGGTTTAGCTCAGTCGGCTAAAACGCTGGCTTTTAAAGCAGGCCAAGCAGGCCAGCAGCCTCCCCGGACAGGTGCCGGAATGTGGCGACTAGGGGCTTTTCACAGTAACTTCATTGACGCCTACCCGTGCCAATAAGCGATTTTCATTTCATTTCATTTCATATAGTCCCCAGCTCTGCGCCTGCATCAACATTGATAGGACCGCCATTTCAGAAGCCCAAGGTATCAGCTCGTCCTTGGGGTCGGACCACCCTCTGACCGTCCGCCCCCTCGGGAGTTCCTATCTTCAACTGATGTAGCGCTGCATGTGTGTGATGTGCCCAGGAGCAACTTCATTGACATGTCCAACCGAGGTGACTGTCTCTGCGATGGTGGGGGGTGTTGGTGACAGCAGTGATGAGAAGTCGGTGTCACCTCCGGACATGTGCTGCGGGGTGTCACAGGGTTGTGGCTGGGGGGCGATCCCGCCTCGACACCAGGTGAGTCGAGGGGTTGTGGCGGGAGAAGGGAGAATGCAGGAGAATGGGGATGTGAAAAATATCAGCCATGATTGAATGGCGGAGTAGACTCGATGGGCCGAGTGTCCTAATTCAGCTCCTATGTCTTATGGTCTTATGGGAGGTGAGGGTCCTCAGCCGGGCACGCCTCGTCCAGGTGAGTCGAGGGGTTGTGGCGGGAGAAGAGGGACCCCAGAGGGACCCGCCTCGCTGGCAGGTGGTCCTGCAATGCAAAAGACAAGACGCATGGTTAGATTGCGGGTCGGCATGGTGTGTGGGGGTGGGGTGTCACAAGTGCCATAGGGACATCGTAATTCATTGAGGGCACACTTCTATCTATGATGCTGACCTCCGCTTCGGCGACTGCCCGCTCTCCAACCTCATCGACCAGCTCCATCGGCCTCTGCTCTGCGATGGTGAGGGGTCACAGGTCAGGCGGGCCTCTTCCCGTCTTCTCTCTCTCCCTGTGATTGTGGCCCACCTTCTCCTGGGGTACATATAATGCACAGTGTGAGACACTCGAACACGGGCAGTGCAGGGCATGACGGGCAGTTAGGGTGCAGGGTGGCATCCGAGCAGCCTGCCGGTGGGTGAGGTTTGATCGCCTCCTAGCTGCGGGGGGGTGGCTATGGGTGTGTGTGATGGGGGTTGGTGCCAAGGACACGATGGTGTTGGGGGTCTCACCCTGCCTGGCTGGGGGATTGCCCATCCTCACCCAACACTATCTATTGGTCCATGCAATAATAATAATATAATAATCACTTATTGTCACAAGTAGGCTTAAATGAAGTTACTGTGAAAAGCCCCTATTTGCCACATTCCGGTGCCTGTTCGGGGAGGCTGGTACAGGAATTGAACCCACGCTGCTGGCATTGTTCAGCATTACAAGGCAGCTATTTAGCCCACTGTGCTAAACCAGCCCCATGGTGGGGGCCGCATGAGGTGGGGGGGGCGGGGAAGAGTGATGGATACGGGGAGTGTGGGACGGGGGATAGTGCCAGGGGCACGGTGGTGGTGGTGACTCACCCTGGCCACCCTGAGGAGATCATGCAGCTTCTTCCTGCACTGCTGCCCTGTTCTGGTTATGGGACCCACGGCGCTCATGGCCTCTGCCACCTGCGCCAAGGCCCGATTGACCTTGGTGGGCCAGACTCCTTCCTACCCCAGGGAACAGGATGAACCCCTTTCCTCCATGGCATCCAGCAGTATCTCCAGCTCTGCATTGGTGAACCTCAGGGCTACTCTTCGGGGTGGCATCTTGGTGGCTGGAATGAGAGTGTGTGGGGAGTGGAGTGCTTATATGCAGATCCTTGTCAGGTTCTCGAGTGCCAATCCCGAGCCTGGCAAATCACACACTGCCGTGCATTGGAATTGTATTGTTCCACGTGGCGCCGGTGCTGGTCCATTAGCCTGAATGGCTCTGGGACCGGGGCCAGCATCGAGATCATAGAACAACCTGGGATTCGGTCCCGGCATCAGCACTTAGTCCCTGAAAAGGAGTATCCCGCCCATATCCCGCCCACAGTACTTTGAGCCAGGGTTCCATTCTAGAATCTTTCCTTCCAGTTATAACTTCAACTGGGATTGGAAGACAAGAAAAATCATAATGTGGAGATGCCGGCGTTGGACTGGGGTGAGCACAGTAAGAAGTCTTACAACACCAGGTTAAAGTCCAACAGGTTTGTTTCAAACACGAGCTTTCGGAGCACGGCTCCTTCTTCAGGTGAATGGAAAGGCTTGTTCCAGAAATGTTTATATAGACACAGTCAGAGATGCCCCGGAATGCGAGCACCTGCAGGCAATCAAATCATCAAAGATGCAGAGAGAGAGGTAACTCCAGGTTAAAGAGGTGTGAATTGTCCCAAGCCAGTTCAGTCGGTACGCCTCTGCAAGTCCAGGCTTGTTGGTGGGGGCCGAATGTAATGCGACATGAATCCCAGATCCCGGTTGAGTCCGCATTCATGCGTGCGGAACTTAGCTATAAGTTTTTGCTCAGCAATTTTGCGTTGTCGCGTCTCCTGAAGGCCTCCTTGTAGAATGCTGACCCGGAGATCAGAGGCTGAATGTCCTTGACTGCTGAAGTGTTCCCCAACTGGAAGGGAACAGTCCTGCCTGTTGATAGTCGCACGATGCCCGTTTATTCGTTGTCGCAGTGTCTGCATGGTCTCGCCAATGTACCACGCTTCGGGACATCCTTTCCTGCAGCGTATGAGGTAGACTACATTGGTCGAGTTACCAAGAAAAATCATGTAAGTAATCCGACGCTGATTGCCTCTCCAAGGATGTTACGGCCCATTGTGTTTGATGTATTGGTGATCATTCCCATATGGATATGCCATTGTGTACATTTTTCTCCTGAGTTTGGTTACTGGCTGAGTAATGAGCTGCAGATTTCTACTTCAATTTCACAGAAATGTTGCAAATTCCTTTGGTGCTTCTTGCTCACTTGCTACTTTCTAGAACATGGACAAAAATAAAAAATCGCCCTTATTCTGAACTCGTTCATGGATATGGGGTAAAGAAGGTGACCAAGCTTTCTGGATGTTATCAGGAAAAAAATCTTCCTTGTTTTGAAAATTGCAGCTGACCATTTCACAGATCGTAATAGTGAGAAACCATCAGTAGAAATTGAAAATTATAGTATTTTGAGCTGTAAACTAATTGAATTCCTTATCTCAATACTATAATAGCTTGCAGCTGTATTTGGATCTGGACATCATTACATGCAGTCAGCAAAATTATCAGACTTGGGACAATATTTCATGATTGAGATATGGCAAGAAGAACATGGCGATTGAAGGCCTATAAAGCCCAACAATTGTCAACCAGAGACATATAGATGGAATTATTGCACAGCTTGTAGATTTGCCAACAGTTCATTCTCAAACTGATTTTAACGTTACTATATATGAAGAAAACAAATGAATGTTCAGAGTGTTCATGCAAGTGCAGAAACCTCAAAGATGGATAACCCTAATGTTAATATAGATGCTTATTGTCTTGAAGATTCTTTCTTTGTGGGTATTGTTGAGAAGTACCAGACAACTGTAAAGAACACTTCCTATCCACAGATACTGCATCGCATACAATCGATTAACACGGAATCTGAATGGAACACTCCATTGCAAGTCAATGGTTCCGAGATTGTGTTTAAACTGGACATGGGAGCATCTGATAATTTAATCAACACGCATGATTTATCCCAACTATGTCATAGTCCTCAGGTTCAGAAAAATGACTGCCAGTCACGTGACTACAATGGTAACACAATTACTTCTTTAGTGTCATGCTATCTCTTAGTGATAAAAACGACACTGCAATATCTTGGCGGTTCAAAATTGTTGAAGCTAGACGTTCATCACTCTTAGGTGCACAAGCCTGTCAAGACTTATGGCTTGTGAAACAAATCTACAGCGCCAACAAAACTCTTCCACCTGTGCAGGAAGACTTCGAAAGCATCCCAGCAAAGTTTCCTCAGGTATTTGAAGGCATGGGCACTCTTCCTTTGCAATACAAAATTCAATTAAAAGCGAATGCAAAACCAGTGGTACACCCTCCAAGAAGAGTTCCTGCTCTGTTACGTGACCGTCTCAAGCAAGAACTGGAACAAATGCAGCACCTTGGGATTAGTTCCAAGACCACAGAGCCTACAGATTGGGTCAGCTCGATGGTGTGCGTGAAAAAACCCAATGGCGACCTCAGGATTTGCCTTGATCCGAAGGATCTGAATATGAACATCAGACATGAACACTATCCAAATACGGATAGTGAATACACAAATAAGGATTGAATCTTAATCGGACCAAGTCCATAGAATGATGATGCTTTTTGGAGACCCATTGCATATACATCCAGGTCTATCACCACCAGAGAGCAATGTTACGCTCAGATCAAGAAAGAGTGTTTTGGCTTGCCTACAGGAATACAGAAATTCCACGACTATGTGAATGGACTTCGATGTTCACAGTTGAAACAGATCACCGACCATTAAATCATACAATCCAGAAAGATTTGAATGATATGACTCCAAGACTGCAAAAAATTATCATGAAACTACGAAGGTACAACTTTCAGCTGGTCTACACTCCAGGTAAAGATCGTGCTACAGAAACAGATGAACAGCAACCTGAGATAGCTCAACTTGTAGAAGCTCCATCGGAACTTCTAGCTGAAACACTTCCTGTCTCTGATGAAAAATTCAAGCTCATCAGAGCGGAGAGTGAAAAAGATTCAATGTCGCAACGAGTAATCAGCCATATGAAAAATGTTTGGCCGAAAGGAAACTGTTCAAATTTCAGAAATATTAGATCTGATCTCACTGTCGTAGATGGATTTCTACTTCATCTCGATCGTCTTGTCATTCCCACAACGCTAAGACACATATCCTCCAAAAGGTTCATGAAGGTCATTTAGGTGTAGAAAAGTGTAAACGTCAAGCGAGACAAGCAGTATATTGGCCTGGAATAAATACTGACATAGACAATTTTGTACTAGAATGTGAGACATGCCAGTGAAATCAATCGACACAGAGTAAAGAAAAACTCACAACTCACAATCTCGAGAAGACTCCGTGGTCGAAAGTTGGTATTAATCTTTTTCATTTTCATGTTCGTGATTATGTATTGATCATTGACTATTTTTCAAACTACCAGGAAGTAATGAAATTGTCTGATTCTACTTTGAAATCCGTGATCAAAGCGACTAAAGAATATTTGCTCGTCGTGGAATACCTTGCAGAGTTATGACAGACAATGGACCTCGCTTTGATAGTAATGATTGGACAGAATTTGCTCATATCTATAATTTCACTCATATCACGTCTAGTCCTCTTTATCTGCAATCCAATGGCAAGGTTGAAAAAGGCGTTCACATTGTGAAATAACTTTTCAAGAAAGCACTTGACTCTGACTCAGATATGTTCTTAGCTTTATTGAATTATAGGGCAACTCCTCTCTCAATTGGTTTATCTCCTACTCAGTTGTTAATGAACAGATTGTTACGTATTCTTCCATGTTTACAACTAGCTGATCCTGATCTCCAGCAAGTCATAGAAAAACTAGCATCAAATGCATATTCAAGAGAAATACTACAATGAACATGCAAAATCATTGGAATCACTTAATCCAGATGATCTACTGAGAATTCAAATTCCCACTGGAGGATGGTCTGACTTAGATAAGGTCATATGCCAAGCACCATCTCACTCGTACATTGTTAAAGTGACTGATGGTTCTGTTCTTAAAAGAAACCAACGTGCCCTTTTGAAAGTCAAGTCTTCTCAAACTTTATTTCCACGTCTTCAGTTTGATGGTAATTTATTACATACTACTACTGTACCTGATGATGAACAAGGTGACTTCCAGAAGCCATTGGAAACATCTGCAACTCAGTCGACTTGATTGAGGAGATCATCCAGAATCAGCAAGAAACCTGAAAGACTTGTAAAGATAAACAAACAATTTTTTAAACAGATTTTGACTTACTTGTTAACTTTTGGCATACATATCAATGTATCATGTAAAATCGTTACTTATATTTTCCTGTTTGTACCGTACAAACACCATAAAGGGAGATGTAATAATATGTATAATCTAAGGAGAGTAAAGGGTTAACAAGACGATGTTCATGTATCTCAGCACTAGATGTCATCACGAGTAGTCTTATAAAAGGCTGTGTCTCTAAGAATTCTGGGAGGAGCTTATGGAGAAGGGTAGTGCGAGGTTAGGATAGAGTGTTGGTTGTATTAGAGAGGCATAATAGATTACTGTAACATAGATTCAATACGGTTATTTTGTTAGCTATTACTCAGTAGCGTGTACGAACCATTTAAAGTAGTGTAAAATAAACTAGCTTTGTTTTAAATGCATAGCTTGATGTTCTTTGTAAATACTACTTTTAGCTATCTTGGAGAACTATACAAGGAACATCATAGGACTCACTCACCAATTCTATTTTTTTTTAAATCATCAAGTACTTCAGTATTAGCCGCCACTTGTTTTCTTCCAGTTGTTGTGTTTATTGCTTTCTATAGCTCTTCAAAGTTTCAGGTGTCTACAAGTGATGTGGCAATTGTTGGAGGAGATTATTCCGACTTTATGGCTTCTGCATAGCCAGTTGTTCGCAGATATGGGTACACTAGCAGAAAATTCCCTTGGAATACAACATGACTGGGAGAATGAGAAGAGGGCACATAGAGCACGAAAGCTACAGAATGGACAAGGGCTTTCCGCAGGAGTCCGTGGGCAGGATTCTCCGTCCCACCACACCTGTTTACTGGTGCGACGAGCGCAAACCGGCAGCGAGATTCTCCGTCCCGACAGCCAGCCAACGTGGTTCCTCAATGTGGGCAGCTCCATGCCATCGGTAAATCAGCGGGCGTGAGTGCACTGCTGGCGAAACAGGGGGCTGGATTTTCCAGTCGCCAATGCTGAAATCGCGTTTGGCAATCAGCCAGAGAATCAAAGTTCCCGACCCAATCAGGGACGCTCCACATTCGCAATGCTCCGCCCCCACCAAAGCGGCAGACTCCGAGAGAATGCGGCGCAAAGTATCAACTAACTCAGGACATTGCCTGAGGCCTGCCCTCCCCCCCCACACCGATGCTCTACCCCCCGATCAGCTGAGTTCCGACGGCGTCGGTCGTGTGTGGTCTCATCGGAGCAGCTTCGGACTCAATCCAGCGACGTCGCAGTCGGGGGGAGGGCCGATCCGCCGGCAGGGGGAACTTTATCAGGGGCTGGGGTCACTGTGGGGGGCTGGTCTGGGGCCCGCAAGCTGGCCAAAGGGGTGGCACCATTTTGCGGGCCTGGTTTGCGAGCGGCCTCTGCCATATGCATGTGTGGCCACGGACCCGGCAATTCTCCGGGCCATATCGGCAGCTAGAGTCGGGTGCTCTATGCTGCCGGCATACTAGCTCCCAGCCAAACGGAGGGCCGTTTTACGGCAGCCACCGTGCCCACGCCGGAGTGGGGACATAGCCTCAGAATGGGAGAATTCAGCGCAGGGGATCCCGTCGATGGAGAATCCAGCCCCATATCTGCAGCGTGCTCAAGGAGCAATTTTCTTTCTTGAATCTCAGTCAAAAATGTATATGATGTTTGTGCTTCAGTAAACTTGTCATCACCAAAATCTGACACCTATTGCATCCAGAAATGCAACCCCACAGCAGAACAATGATTGCGTTGGCGGTGGCTATGAAGGGGACCTTGGTGATGGATCTTTATGCATCTGGCTCTGTCCAGACTATTGCTGGTGATATTTGCTAGCTATTTTTTGCATAAGGAAGGTTACTGAAGCTGTATACTCAGTGAGAGCAAACTACACTTCATTCTGATTTGACAGCTAAAGGCAGGCAGAGTGAGAATGTGGCTTTACTTGGATAGGCTTCCCCAAGATGCAAGGTGCCATTGACAGCACCCACAGCCTTTGGGGGCATGCCATGTCAACTCTTTCCCATACCACAATCAAAAGGGATTCCACTTCTACAATATGCAGTAAGTGTACGACCAAAGGTAAGGTACCCGGCAGGTCAATGCCTGGCATCCCAGCAGCATCATGGGCCAATTGACTTAGAGTCACCAAGGCCAACCAAAGAGTGGCTATTGGGTGACAAGAGCTATCTGTTGTTCACATAACCATGCATCAAGTTTTTTTTATCCTTTGGCAATGCCAGCATTTGTTACCCATTCCTAATTGCCCTTACTGAGTGGCGTGTGAGGCCATTTCAAAGCTACAGCAGATTAGGGGCAACCACATTGCTCTGGGTCTGAAGTCCTATATAGGCCAGACCAGGTAAGGATGGCAGATTTCCTTCCCTAAAGATTATTAGTGAACCAGAGGGGTTTTTAATAACAATCAACAAGGTTTTCATGGTCAACTTTACTGAGGCTAGCTTTTTATTCCATATTTGCTAATTACCTGAATTCAACTTCCCCTAGTTCCTGCTCAACATTGTACAAAGACATTCTGGACGGCCTGCTAGTGGACCGTGCATTTAATTGTGCACGATGTGGAGATGTCAGCGTTGGACTGGGGTCAGCACAGTAAGAAGTCTTACAGCACCAGGTTAAAGTCCAACAGGTTTGTTTCAAATCACTAGCTTTCAGAGCACTGCTCCTTCCTCAGGTGAATCTAATAATTTAATTGTGCAGACCTAGCAGCCATCTGTAGGCTCCCCCATTGAAGAGTCCATCTAAATCCTGTGCAGATAAAGCCATGTGTGACCTTGGGCGCGATTCTCTGACCCCCACGCTGGGTGGGAGAATTGCGGGAGGGCCGGGCGAATCATGCCATGCCGCCCTGGCACCCCCACGCGATTCTCCCACCTCCCCCCTAAAATGGCGTGTTGCGTTTTGCGACAGGCTGCTCGGAGAATCGGCGCTCGCCGTTTCGAACGGCGACTTTCCGGCCTGGATGGGCCGAGCGGCCTGCCGAACCCGACCGGTTCATGCCGGCGCCAACCACACCTGATCACTGCCGGCGTGAACATCACGCGACCGCTGCGTGTGGGGCCTGTGGGGGGCGAAGGGAGGATCGAGCACTAGGGGCGTGCTCAGGAGGGGTCTGGCCCGCGATCGGTGCCCACCGATCGTCGGGCCGGCGTCTCTGAAAGACGCACTCTTTTCCCTCCGCCGCCCCGCAAGATCAAGCCGCCATGTCTTGCGGGGCAGTGGAGGGGAAGACGGCAACCGCGCATGCGTGGGTTGGCCCCGGCCAACCTACGCATGCGCGGGTGACGTCATTTAGGTGCCGCCGGCCGCGTCATTCAGGCCGCGCCGCTTTGACGCAAGCGTCAAGGCCCAGCGCCCGAGATTGACGTGCCGCCGCTCCTAGCCCCCTGGGGGGGGGGGGAGAATAGGGGGCGAGGAGCGGCCTCCGACGCCGGAGTGAAACACTCCGGGTTTCACTCCGGCGTCGGCATTTTGTCTCCCTTTGGGAGAATCGCGCCCCTTGTGTTTAACTAGCTGGCCAGCATCACCCTTTCCTCAGAGGTATGAGATTTGCAGAAGTAATTCAGTAAAAGTAGCTCACATGAAAAGTTCTTAGCTGAGCAAAGGACCAGAGTGCTACCTGTGACCAGGAACCTGAATCCAGCAGAAAGCTCCTTCTCTCAGAAAGAGAGAAGAAAAGGGTAGAGGTCTCACATATGAAAGACAAATGTGAAAAAAGCAAAACATTAATTAAGTTGCAACAAGCAAAGTGAATTTTCAGCGCATTTTCATAATGCTCAATACTTTTAATTAAGACAACAGGTGCCTTGTCACTGAAATGTCCTCTGCCACACGCTACTGGGAGCTGTTAACCCTCATCTCCATTTTACTGAGTGCAGACATGCCCATATGTTGTCATAACAAATGGAACAGCGAGTACTCTGGGGGTTAATGACATGTAACTGTATACAGAGAGAACAATTTACATTTCTGATGTTTTCTGTTGACATGGTTACAACATAGACGGTGATGGTCAACTGGGTTTTGTTCTGTTGCCAATTTGTAACGTGACAGAAAATTAGCTCTGAATGGATTAAAGATTCTGGTTTTCTGGGAGGAATCATGGCATATTTCAATATGACATCGAATCTAATCACTATACATTTGAATGGTGCGGTGCACTGGATTACATCACTATCCACAGCTATTTTTAGCCATCAGTGCCAGCAAAACAAATCTTTATTACCAAGGCTGTAGTATGTTGAGAGATAAAATCATTAAGTTGCTAGGCACTTATTGTCGCCATTCGTAACGTAAATTTAATCATTGCTGAATGTTTGAGGATAAATTGTGATGAAGGATTAAATCCAAAATGTTACACTTCTTTCCTTTTCAGACGCTGACTGGCCTGTGATTTTAATTTAGTTCCACTAAATAATCAGGGAGCGAAAGCTTCTTTATGATCCCTCTGAAGCAATAAATAGGAAATTAAATTGGTGTTTCAGTAAATACCACCACAAGCAAATAATCTCTTTAACAGACAGCTCGTTGTGAAGCAGGTACTGAATCTTCCTCAGAATTCTTTGTATTCAATAATATCTAACTGCATCACAGCATGAATCGAAGTTCTGTTACCATAGTAGCAGGCGGAACTATCTGTTCAATTCAAAGCTCTTTCTGTTCGAATGAAGAATCTGATTTTTAGTAATTATGACTGAAGATTTGTGATCTATATTTGGATTAAGTTATGCTTGCATTGTTTCTTTCACACAAAAGCTGAGTCTGTCCACATCTCAACCTTTATCAGTTACAATTTCCTCCTGGAAGGTATAATCAGCCAAACATTTGAACTATTTATTAAAATGTGGTCCTAATTTAAAAAGCTTCACAGCCAGTCGTAATGACTACTGTGAAATGAAATAATAGTTTAATATGGCATTTCTATAGGAGTATTATAGCCCTACAATAACCCTATTAAAGCAGTGCCCAGCTGGGTTGCGGTGCAGTTTACAGTTGTCTTGTTGTACATTCCGTACATGTTGGGGCTGGCTACAGTTCAGCTGTCAATGGCAAAACAACAGAGGGGCTTCACTGAATCTGACTCCCCCCTCCTCTTTGTGCATTCCAATTGACTGAATTGTCTCATTATTTACATTTCTTCGGGAAAACACTTTGCGCCTTTCTTTGTATTAACAATTTTTTCTCCCCGAGCTAACCTCACGCAATGGAGGGAAACCAGCCTCAGAATCACCATCATTGGTGAAGACTCAGAGCACGACAGTGAATCCCAAACTGTGCCACCCCAAACCCCCAACAGGGACCGTGCTCCACCAAGTGGCTAGAGGAAGAACTGGGATGTTCAGACTGGGGTGAAATAAAGTCCAATATTACATTGAATTACATAGAATACACAGCACAGAAACAGGCTATTTGGCCCAATGCTCATCCTATGTCTTACAGCTCACCATCCTGTCATCCATGGTTCCCTAATCCTTCATTTTCGCAGGGACGTGCCTGTCCTGCACTTTAATCAACCGGTCCTTAAAAGACTCCCACACGTCAAATGTGAATTTATCATCCAACAGCCGCTCCCAATCCACATTCTCCAGCTCTTGCCGAATTCTGTTGCAGTTCGCTTTCCCCGATTTAGCACCCTCTCTCGAGGACCACTCTTGTACTTATCCATGAGTATTCCAAAATTACGGAATAGTGATCGCTATTCCCAAAATGTTCCCCCACTGAAACTTTGGTCACCCGGTCAGGCTCATTCTCCAATACTAGGTCCAGTAAGGCCCCCTCCCTGGTTGGACTATCAATATACTATTTCAGAAAACCCTCTTGGACCCGACATGGTAAACCTCATGGTGGGCCACAGGGGTAACTCCTTAAGGGAGTTGCCCCCAAAGTCCATCTGAGCACCACCCTCTCCCATACGATGCAAGGACTGCCCACCACCCTCCCACCAGATTCCCCCAGCCCCCCAGAGGCCCCTAAATAGGAAGTTCCCACAGAGACCCCTGAATAGGGGGGGGTCCCCCATAGACCCTCTGAATAGGGGGACCCCCAATCACATTCGAGAATAGAGTATGTCCCGGATTCCCAGAAGAGTTGATTGGCTGCTAGCCAAGTCCATCAAAATTACATCATGAGACTATGCCACAAAGCACACTGCATGGAGGGGAATCCCCTTGGGTCAGTCCAACTGGCAAATTGTACGTGGGTGGGGGAAAGGGGTTTAAAAATTCTGTAGTTTAAACTAAACCTGCAATATTTCAGCAGTCAGCAAGACGGCAGTTAAAAGGGACACAAGAGTCACACAAGGATTTAAAAGAGGTTCCTTACAGTATGTACACAACAGGTAGTTCAATGATAACGTTGCCTTCTCGGCTGCACGCCTCCAAACCTGGGACGGCAAAACTGTCAACAGGTTTCTCCTGGTCCATGGTGTGTAGAAGGTTTGGAGTTCATCTGCCTCTGATATTTACATCCACAGCAGACCAACAGATAGGAATTCTCGAGTTCAAACATGAATACATTCTACGATATTTACTTCATACAGTTTCATTCATATGGCTTCTCTATTGCCTCATAAACATAGGTCTGGGTCCTCCAATGGCAAATGCTGCAAATGATGAGACATGTGCTGCTCCTGCGTGTTGTAAGCCAGAGGAGGTGCTGCCCACTCGCCCGCATAGTATTTACCCAGTAAATTTTAATCTCTAATGAGCAGGATTACGCTGCCTGGGCCTCCAAGAATATCTTCAATACTGACCAAGACTTGGGCTTAATGACCTACAATTACCCAGATACTTACCCAATTCTCTTCTCCCATTGTTAATCTCCGGTATAGGACATTGATTATCAGTGGGTGCTGTTATGGAAAAGCTTAATAAACAAAATTGGATGCATCTCCAACAATGATTACACCCCTCCAACACTGACAACGCCCACATACTAACACCATTCACTCCCCTGACACTGCTCACCTCCCCCCCCCCCCCCCCCACCCCTGACACTACTCATCCTGCCCCAACATTGATTATTCCCCCATCCCCAACAAAGCTCACCCACCCACTCCCCCAATACTGCTAACTCCCACCCATCCCTGACATTGCTCTGCCAGAAAGTCTGGGAGGGTGATACAGTGTAGTTCTTTCTCTCAAGGGAGTGCAGCAAAGGTTTACTAGACTGATTCCAGGGATGGCGGGACTGTCAGATGAGGAGATATGGACTAGGTTAGGATTGTTCCTGCTGGAGCTCAGGAGAATGAGGGGGGATCTCATAGAGACTTATAAAATTCTAACAGGACTAGACGGGGTAGATACAGGGAAGATGGTACCGATGATGGTGCGCCCAGAACCAGGGGTCACAGCCTGAGGATTCATGGTAACTCATTTGGGACAGAGATGAGGGGACATGTCTTCACCCAAAGAGTGGTGAGCCTGTGGAATTCATTACCACAGGTTGTTGATACTAGAACATTGAATATATACAAGAGGCAACCAGATATAGCACTTGGGGTGAATGGGATCAAATGTTATAGGGAGAAAGCAGGATTAGGCTATTGAATTGGATGACCAGCCATGATCGTGATAAATGGCGGAGCAGGCTCGAAGGACCAAAGGGCCTTATCCTGCTCCTGTCTTCTATGTATCTATGTAAGCCCATACTTTTAATCTAGGCCAGCATCATCCACAGTGACATCGCCACTAACTGCCCCATCTTATCCACATAGCTCCAATCAAATCCTTCCATCAACTCTCTCTACTCCGGAGAAAAGAGTCCCAGCCTTTTTAACCTTTCCTGACAAATATAACCTCTCAGTTCAGATATTATCAGGGCCAATTTCTTTTGCACATGCTCCAGTTCCTCCAAATCCTTTTCAGAATCTAGCGGCTAAGCCAGGATTTTAAATGGTCTTTGGGAGTTGGAATATAGACACGCTTTGAAAATAACGTGTCTCGATGGCACGTCAATGTCCCAACGGCTGTAGGAAACGCTGGGATTGTCAAAGTGAGGACATGGGTTTGGAGTCAGGACCCATTGACCTCTGATTAACAACCTGCAATGTTCCTTCAGGAGATTGTTAATGGGCTGGAGGGGTGCGCAGCTTTGTAAATCACCGAATTTGAGCAGCCTGGAGCCCGTTAATGCTAAGCTTTCGGCTTCAATTCAGGCAGAATGAAAGGGTTTCTTTTATACTCTTTGAACTTGAGAACCTTGCTCTGAATTGGATATATTTATTACTTTCCATTTTGGGTGTTAGGCCATTTCTGTATGCATTGAGACTGTTGGATCTCCAAGGCAGCAGCAGGCCCCATCATGGCTGCCAACCGTCTTTGCTGCTTGCACCCTGCAGGCAGCTGCCACCTCCTGCCAACACTCAATGCCATTAATTGGGCACCAATCTCGCCTCCAGCCTAATAAGGGCAATTGAATTTGACAATTGTATAGCAAGATCAGCACCTGGAAATTAACCAGGTTCAGCTTCCTGACCACAAATTGAAAATCTAGCCCCAGAACTGTGCACCGTACTGTCAGTCTGATCTATTCAAGGTTCTATACAAGGCTAGCATAACTTTTCTTTCCAATTGTATCCCTCCAAATATGAACTCCAGTAATGTGTTTACTTTTTTCATTACTTTATTCATCTGCGTCACTACTCTATAGTTCTTTGTACCTGTACCCTCAGATCTCTCTAGTGCCCTTCCTCATTTAAACTGTCTTGTTCCCCAAAATGTATGTTATCTCCTTATTTTTCCCACCAAAGTGTACCCTGACATACACACCCCTCGGTATTATGTATACCTCCCTGAATTTTTGAAATGAAGTCTGTTTCTGGATGACAAAGTTTGTTGTATTTGCAGCTAACATGACCCTTAAGATTGGTCAAGCCAGTTGGCTGTGTCTTTAGGTGTTCTATCTCCACCTCCTTCCTGGTAAGCAGGGATGTGTGTGTGTGGTGCGTATGCACGTGTGTGTTACCATGTCAATTACAGCATTCCCTTTCTGCTCCCCATCTACAACTGGGTATTTGAGTAATTTCTCACTCACTTCTTTGACCAAAGACTCAATTTTGATATTCTGCCATTTGATTTTTGCAAATTATCTGTCACCCAGTTTTTGAAAAGATATTGTACAAGATTCACCGTTTCCCGATGCCGGTTTCATAATCGGCGATCGGGCAGAGAATCTCTTTTGACACCGAAATCGTGGGGGGGGGGGGGGGGGGGTCAGCGGCTGTTTGACGCAGATTTTGTATGCTTTGCTCCCTCTGAAATGGGGTCACGCATTGCGCGCCGTTGGCACAGCTTTGGCGTGTTACCTGAAGGCCCTCCCCCAATGCTCCACCCCCATTGTTTGGAGGGCTACAATTGGAAAGAAATGTTCTGCTGGCCTTGTGCAGAACCTTGAATAGATCACACTGAGAGTACGGTGTACAGTTCTGGGGCTAGAGTTTCAATTTGTGGTCAGGAAGCTGAACCTGGTTCCCAATGGGCCAAGTTCCTGACCGTGCAGTTGACGTGTTAGGAAAACACCCGCTACCCTGAGTTAATGGATCTATGTAGAGCTATGAAAATAAACAACCAGATTCCCTCCTTTGAAGTTGCCTTGGCCTGTCAATCAAAAGGTTTTCAGCACGGAATGTGAAGTTGAATGTAAACAATCCAATTCAACACTTTCAGCCTTCTGCCATACACACAGACTTCTATACTTAAAGGGTAATGAAACTGACTGTGTAAAAACCACCTCAAAGGTTTCCACCATTTCATGTCACAGACCTTCATACTTGCCAGGCTGGCAAACTCCACGGAGTGTGTGTGTGTGTGTGTGTGTGTGTGTGTGTGGGGGGGGGGGGGGGGGGGGGGGGGGGGGATTGTACCGCCTGTCCTGAGGAGAGGGGGGGTTACATTTGTACCACTTGTCCGAGCCGGAGAGGGTAAAATTGTACCATCTCTCCCGGTGGTTGTGAGGTTTAAATTATACCACCTGAAAGTCACTGTCGTACGTTTTCAACTTTACAACAGTGACTACATTTCAAAAGTGCTTCATGTTTTTAAGTGTCCTAAGATTCTGTGAGCAGCTATAGAAATATAAATCTATCTTGTCCTTCACTTACTGGGGCCAGGTAAATAGTGGGATTGTTACCTGGGCCAATCCTTAGGGAAATCCATTGATGTAGCAAACTTGGATTTCCAAAAGGCGTTTGATAAGGTGCTACAGAACAAGTTAATACACAAGATTAGGGCTCAAGAAGTTGGGGTAATATATTATCACAGATAGAGGTGAGTGGACAGAAAGCAAAGAATAGGGATAAAGTGGTATTTTCAAGTTGGCAGATAAAACTAGTGGGTTACTGCAAAGATCAATGCTGGGGGTTCAGCTATTTACCATCTAGATTAATGGCTTGGATAAAGAGACTGAGGATAATGTATCCAATCTTGCTGGTGACGCAAAGCTAGGTGGGAATGCAAGTTGTGATGAGACCACAAGTAGATTGCAGAGAGAAATAGGCAGGTTAGGTGGGGAAATAGTGAGGTAGCAGATCTAATAGAATGTGGGCAAGTGTGATGTTACGTTTCTGTCCTAAGAATAGAAAAGCAGAATTATTTTTAAAAGCGGTGAAACATATAAATGCTAATGTTCGTAGGGACTTGGGTGTGATCATATCAAGAACACAAAGAAGTCAGCATGTGGGCCCAGTAAGCAATCAGGAAGGCAAATAGCATGTTAGCCTCCATTCGAAGGGGATTGGAGTACAAGAATGCAGAAATCCTGCTACAGTTGAACAGGATTTTGGTGCTACCACATGGAGAGTCCTGTGTGCAGCTTTGGTCTCCTTATTTAAGGAATAATATGCATACCTTGAAGACATGTGAATGTTCACTAGATTGATGAGAGGGTGTGTCCTATGCTGAGTGATTGGGTAAATTGGGTCTACATTCTCTGAAATTTTGAAGAATGAGAGACAATCTCATTGAAACCTACAAGATTCTGAAGGGGTTTGAAAGGGTGGTCACTGAGAGATTGTTCCCTGCTAGTCCGGGAATCTAAAACACTGGGATTCCAGTCTCAGGAAAGGAACTGATCATTTGGGACTGAGATGAGGAGAAATTTCTTCACTCAAATGGTTATGAATCTGTGGAATCCTCTACCCCAGAGGCTTGTGGATGATCCATAGTTGAATATATTTAAGGCTGAGATAGTCAGATTTGTGATGTCTCAGGTAATTAAGGGATATGGGGAGCGGGCGGGAAAATGGAGTTGCTGTCCAAGATCAGCCATGATCGTATTGAATGGTGGAGCAGGCTTGAGGGGACAAATGGCCTACTGCTGTTGCTATTTCTCATGTTCTTATGTCTTGCAGTTAGGCAGAGCCATAGCAGGAGAGGCCTAAATGCCTGCCCTACCTGGCCCCAAGGAATTTACAATCAAGCCGACAGCTCAAGCACTATTCATAATGTACCTGTCCTCAAAATACCAAGGGTGGGGTTGTCCGTCCCACCGCACCCATTTTCTGGTGCAATGTGCCCCTGCCTGCAGCGGGATCCTCCTTCCCGGCAGCCGGACATCAGGGGCATCCCAACGTCATCGGGAAGCCCGCGAGCATGAGTGCGCTGCCAACGAAGCGGAGGATCCCACGACAGAGAATCCAGCCAAATCTCAGCTTCATCAGGAAAGCTTTTTGAGCATCGGTTTAAAAAGGGAGAAATATTATCGTGTATTGTTTCAATATTATGCATAAATGCTGCTGCATTTCAACATATATGTGCTCACTGAAGGAAACATGTAAGAAACAAATGTTATGGGCCAGGTTTTAGAGAACCCCAAAGTGTATCATGGAGTTCACCTGACCCACAACTTTTACTAGATTGTGGTATGGGGAGCACACAGCCACTCTACAGGTGTGGTACAGCAGAAATTGAAAAGTATTTTTTAAAGCAAAACAATGTTTATTCTATGAACTCAAGTTAACCTTTTTAAAGCATACAGTGAGCATCTTAGCAACCATCAATTCAAATACAACCCCCAAAGAATACAACACTAAGTAATCCTTAATAACTTCCCAAGCAACATCCAGAAGACAGACGAAACACCTTTTAACAGAAGCACATTTGGTTTACATTCGCTACTGAGAACATTTATAATTCTGAATTCACCAAATGATCAAGAGACCATGGCAGAGAGATCAACAGTACACCTGCTCTGACTGGTTTCAGCTCCAACACTGAAAATGAAACTAAAACACACCCTACAGCAAACAGCCTAAAATGAAAGTAAAATGCTGACAGACAGCCCAGCTCCACCCACTCTCTGACATCACTGCAGTAATAAACATCCATTTCTTAAAGGTATTCTCACTAAGGAATGTTATATGCACACCCATTTATAAACACCCATTTCTTAAAGGTACTCTCACATAACACAAACTATATAAATAAATGATGAACCCAGTCGCTAAATTAAAATACTAAAGAAGTTTTTTTTAGATCTGCACATGAAGATGAAATCAAAAATTCTCAATCTTGTCAGTTGTATTTCATTGTTGGAAACCCTGGGCTGGGAATAAATCAATGTTATAAATATTTTAAGTGACAGAGGATGTTAAGCAATTCGTTTTTATTACATTATATCAATAACTAAATCATAAAATGCTTTGTGGATCTTGTCCAAATGCATAAGCGTGTCCCATCGCAGGGTGCTCCTTCCCTTTGAAGTCATATACATCTAATAAAATTCCTGACCAGATTTACGGCTGTTCTTATTTGTGTTCAAAATAAAGAATTACAAGGACTTATAAAATATGTAATTTGATAGGAGTCTACATGATGGATTGAGGATTTCAATTTAAAAACTGAACATTTATCATCCTACAGATCATAATTCTACTCTATTGGTACTGCTAATATATTTAACAGCATAATAAGCGTGATTTATTTTTAGTTATTCTGGGGAAGAGAGCCAATTACTTTCTTCATCTGTGTTTTTCCATCCCTCAGAAATGTGGTGCAGAATCTCTGCTTACCACATGGTCAGCAGGTGTACAGGAACCAAATAAAAATTATTGTTTTATTATAAAATTAAGCACTGTCAATTGAATCTTTCTTTTTTTGAAGATACATGGACATCAGGTTGGCAACAAGTAACGGGACTATCTAAATATTGGTATGGAACAGGCAATATTCCACAAAAGCATCAGTAATGCTTGCCAAATAGCTCATGAATAATCCAGTCTAGGTTTGGGCTTTGGGATAATCTCTTTGGCCTGATGGCGATGTGTCCTCAGCGGGCACTGCACACACTTGAACAGAAATAGTCGATTTGTTCAAAGATTCTTAAACATGGCAATGCCTTCCCATGAGGGTCAGGCATCTAACTAGTCACACCAACCAGGAATGTGGTCTATTTCTCTATTATTCAGTGCTGTGTTAGCCATACTCAAGTATGGTCCAACAATTGGCATCACTGGTGTGAGCTGCACCAAATATTTACATCAGGATTGTAAGAACTGGCACTATGTAGGTACATGCTGACATTAACTGTAAATTTTGTTTTTTTCCATACCTTATTCTTTAATGAACAGAGTTAATTCTTGCCTGAGAGGAGATGGTTGTCAGGCTGTACAGTCTGAGGAGTATATTGATGTAACTATGTTAGTGAGTTTTGCCATCCAAGAATTTTTCTGTATCCTTTCCAAAAGAAACTGATGAAGGTATTGCCAGAGCAGGCATCAAGTCTGCCATTTGATCATTGCATCTCTGGACAACCGAACTGCCTGATTTGACCATGTTACCAGTAATATCTTGATGTGAATTAATGTGAAGAGCAAAGGCATGGCAGCTACGTTGAGTTCCAAAGTTGCCAAAGGAATGGCAGGATGGTTGAAGCCACTGATGTGGTTACGAATAGAAGGGCATAATACCCAAAGTACAGTCAAAGCTGTTTTCCTGCCATTCAAAACTCCTCTTCCTCAGTATTCATGGAAATCACTGAAAGTACCAGTTTCTCACATTGATCATTTTCATTGCTGAAAACAAAACAATTAGAAGAAGCATATTTGGAAATATCGAAGAGACATCAAAATCAAAACTGAATAAACCAATAGAAATATAAATACAGTGACATTATTAGGCAAAAGAAAATCAACCAAAAAATTTAAAAGTGTTAATCATCATTAAAAAGCCTCTCTCCCTGCAACCTCGGGTAGACTGGCTCATCCACACTTCCACCCCACCCATTTTAAATTACCATTCGAGCAGCTGCTCGAAAGCAATGAGAAAACTGCAAAAGTGTAGCAGGTGGCCCATTTCCATATTCTACAAACCTGTGATGATGATTTTAAAGGCTGTTGATGCAGCATCTAAAATTCCTCGCCAATCCTGGCCCACAATGTGGCGTGTTGCACTCAATATGCACCAGTCTGGGTGTCTTTGTCTAGCAGGCAAAGCTGTGCAGCATTAATGAAACATGACCTTCTTTAAATAAATTAGCATTTAAAAGATCAATCACATATTGAAACTGTGTGGAGATGTACATTTTAATATTCACAATCATCAATCTTTGCTCTATCAATAGACAGAGAATTCCTCATTTGCTGAAATCTTACCCTTTCCATAAAGGGATCTGCAAATAAAGGATAGATTGATTTACTTTGGACAATCTTTGGCCAATTTCTCCCCCCCACCCCCCTTCTCCTAGGGGTCAGAATGCACTCAGTCCATATCCTCTCTAATCTGTGAGGACATGGACATGCATTGGCCAAGATTCAAAAAAGCACCTTGGGACATTTGATTCTGAATATTGATAAAAGAAGAAACTTTTCATCTTGCACTCACCAGGACAGATACGCTAGAATACCAATAGTAAAGTGAACAACAATTTCCACTCACACAGTGCAGAAGAGACTCACTGAGTCTGCACCGACACGTGAAAAACACCTGACCTATCTACCTAACACCATTTGCCAGCACTTGGTCCATTGCCTTGAATATTGTGACATGTCAAGTGCTCATCCAGGTTCTTTTTAAAGGACCAGATTCCCAGCAACCCGCCTCGACCACCCTCACAGGCAGTACATTCCTGACCATCACCACCCTCTGGGTAAGAAGGTTTTTTTCTCACATCCTCCCTAAACCTCCTGCTCTTCACCTTGAACTTGTGTCCCCTCGTGACTGACCCTTCAACTAAGGGGAACAATTGCTCCCTACACACCTTGTCCATGGCCTATAATCTTATATATCTCGAACAGATCATCCCTCAATCATCTCTCCTCCAACGAAAACAACCCAAGCCTTTCCAACTTCTCTTCATAACTTAAATATTCCACCCCAGGCAACATCCTGGTGATTCTCCTCTGCACCCACTCCAGTGCAATCACATCCTTCCCATAATGGGGCAACCAGAATTGCACACAGTACACCCGCTGTGGCCTCACCAAAGTTCTATACAACTCCAACATGACCTCCCTGCTTTTATAATCTATGCCTCAATTGATAAAGACATGTGTCCCATTTGTTTTTTTCACCACCCTATTAACCTGCCCTCCTGCGTTCAGAGAACTATGGAAAACACGGCAAGGTCCCTTTGTTCTTCGGAACCTCCCAATGTTAGGCTATTCATTGAATACTTCCTTGTCAAAATACACCTTCCAAAGTGTATCAGCTCAAAGCAGAAAAAGGGATGCAGACATTTGATAATGGAAGCTTGGGATAAACCCTGGATATCAAAGGAGGCATCAAAAGGTTGGTGATTCCATGCTGTGGACTGCTGAGGCAAAGGTAGCTCTGTGGAGGAGTAGTAGTGTGCTTGGCATCGTCACATAGTTGAAATTGTGCATATGAGTTGCTGCTGGAGTGCGAACTTAGGAATCTAAGAGTAAGGGAGTCTTGGAAAACAAGATTGAAACCTGCGAGGCGTGCTGCCATTCAGACCATCCAGGTTGGAGGGACTATTGGAGAGAATTCCAAGACGAGATCTTTGAAGGTGAAACTTAGAATCTCTCATGAGAGGAACAGAGTCTCAATGAGATTAGTGGACTCAATACTTACCGTTATCTGGGTGGATCATTGAAAAATCTGTGGACTCTGTCTTGGTCACATCTACCATTTACTGTGCAGTGTATTGTTTTCGAATACAGCTTACCTTTTAATTCATATGTATTTCATATTAACCCTGAATGTTAAAGTATAAGATAAATATTGTAAATTGTTTTAATTGATCTTGTATAGTAAAGTTTATTTACCTTTGTTCAAAACCTAGTTTCTTTTGGCTACATTCTCTTAGAAAAAGTGTCTTGAATCTCAAACCTTGACTACTTTGAACAAAATATTATTGTCCCCTAACGAGATCATACCAAACATGTGGGAATCTGGTCCAGGATTATAACAACCTGAAGGTGGAAGTGATTGTTAAATTTTGGGGTTACACTGCGGAATTGCTACATGTTGAGTAATAATCCTAAATGCAAATTCAATTTGTTGGGGAAAATTGCACTGCTTTTTTTGGTGATATTGCTGCAATTATGGCCACAAATTCTGTTTTCTCTTGTTCATTAAGATATTTTACAATAGAGTCTGTGGACTGTTTTCTGTTTAAATAAACTCTGCTTGATGGGTAAATAGACTATTTGTTGTGGCTCCAGCCATAAGCCCATCCCTGCTTTCAACTCATTGGTTGACAATAGGCACCCTATTCAATTTATAATTCCGATCAAATTTTACATCAGAGCTGCAGCCTCATTAGAATAGTTGAGCAAATAGTTGAAGCTTTGCAGACAGATAGATTTTCCTTTAGCCAGGTACAAATGATCTTTTCAATCAATGTCCACTTCCACCAATATATACCAGCACAGCAGTGCTGTGTAAAACAGAGTCAAATTGTAAAATGTTGTCTACAGTTATTTGACACTGCCTGGTCAACAGACCATAAACAATTTTACCACCTGGAAGTTTGCGATGGACAAACTGGAAGAATTAAATTGGCTTTTGAACTTTTCTTTAATTGAGTAGTTTACAGAACCACCAGAGCCTGTGGATCATGTAACGTCCAGTTTGTGAGCTGTAGCATTTGGAGGTGGTTAAACCCTGCATTTGTGGCTGATTCGACCAGCTCAAAATCCCAAATTGATGTGATTGATAGGAACAGATTTTCACTGACATTAAGAGGTTCAAAAAAGAATCTGGGACTGAGGGCCTTAAACACACAGTTAGGATTTATTTTGCGTCAGAAGGCTGAAATGTCGATTTTGTCTCGTCTCTTGACCCAATATTCCTTCTTCATTGAAGCAAAGAAATGATTCTGATTACTCCAAAAGTCACTGATGATGGTGTCACATCATCCGGGCAACATAGGTTGAAAAGGTCAGGAAAACAGTTCCCAAAAAAAAATAATGGCATTCTCCATTCTCGGGTGACATCTGAACCTGAGTTTGCTGCAACAGGAGAATCCTATTTGCCAAAGAATTCTAAACATCCCGAGAAATAGGATTTGGTTTAATCTCATCATTAAAGTTGTTGCTTTCTTTTTAACTTGTATATTTGTAGAAATAACAATATGGTTAAATAGTTTAATAGTTCATTCCTCGGATGTTTGGGGGTTTGATGTATCATGTAACTGAGCTGTTGAAATGCACGGTATGCAGTATACGCTGTTAACACTTTTATCACCAAGTTGTCAACTCAGGTTTTTGAGATAAAAAATTGGAACATGGCTATTCACCTGCTGGATAATAAACAAGTTGACATCTGGTGCTTTAACAAGAACTGCATCTGCAGGGCCTTATTCACAACAGTGTTTAGCAGAACATAATGAATCATCAAGGACAGTGAGTAATGACGGGAGACATTCAGCAGGGCTCTCTGTTTCTGAGACTCCGATGCAGAATTTGTGGACTTTCCCGACAGAAAAATTGCCGTCGCACCTGGACCGACTCTGCTACTGCTAAGGGGCTAGCACAGGCGCCACATGGAGCACAATCCATTCCAATGAGAAACGGTGCTGGTTTCGCCGGTTTTGCGATTGACAAGCTGCAATCACATATATACACTTCATTCCCCACGCACACCATCCCAGCCAAAAAGATGGCAGTGAGGCGAGAAACCCCAAGTTTACGGACACAGAGCTCGATACCCTCTTGGGCACTGTGGAGGAGAGGAGGATGACCCTGTACCCCAGCCCAGGAAGAAGGCAGCCAGGTACCACCGTTCGCCGTGCCTGGGCGCAGGTGGCAGGGGTGGTCAGCGCCCTGGGCAACGACACCTGGACCGGCCAGCAGTGGTGTAAAAAATTGCACAACCTCCTCAGTGTGGCCAGGGTGAGCAGGCAGCACTGTGCCCCTGGCAACAACCCCCGTCCTACACACACGTAACCTGACACCCCTCTTCCCCCCACCCGGAGGGACAACGATTCTCCATCACAGCCTCAACCCTCCACCATCCCAGAGACACTCACCTCGGCTCCTGGAACTCTATCTTGTGCTCACCTAACAAATGCTCTGGTATGGCAGGTGGAGGTAGGAACACCCGAAGGGGCAGTCGGGCAGAGGGCAGATGAACCCCAGGGACTAGCCGCCGTCCAGATGGGTTTTGGGCTTCTGGAACAAACAGACCCATCAGTCCTGGAGATGCAGTTGGAGAGCCAGGGACTACATAAGGGGTTGGCTTCCTGCATCCAGCACTTGCAGATGCAGTTGGAGGAGTCCAGCCATGTGCAGCAATAGTGGTTGGTGCCGACCATGCGTGCCATCCAGGACAACACCCCACGGGTGATGTCCAAAGTGGAGGCATCGGGGGTGATGGTTTCGGCCATGGATCAGCATGTGCAAGGCCTGGGGCATTCTGTGCAGGCACTGGCTTAGGCCCACGGCAGGGTTGCCGACTCTCAGGCAGCCATGTGCCAGAGCAAGCTGGAAATCGCTACAATGCTCCTGAGCATGGCCCAGTCACATCCTGCCATGGCTGGAAATGTCAGCGGCATTGTCCAGGCGTTGGCCGACGTGGCGCAGACACAGAGGGAGGTGTCCCAGTCCCAGAGGGAGATGGTGCAGTCTCTGGCTGATGTGTAACAAACCAAGAATGTAGTGGCACAGTCACAGCGTGATGTCGTGCAATCCTAGATGGGGATGGTTCACTCCCTGTGCCCCATGGCCGTGAGTACGCAGACCCTGGCCTCCAGGACTGGTAGTGACAGATGGCGGGGGAGCCTCAGGGGTTTCCTCCACTCGCACCATCCCATGGAGTAGCCCAGGGGCCATCGGGCACCCGAGGGAGGAGGAAGTGATGGGGCCCATGCTGGTGACTCCTGCAGGAGAGGTGCCAGAACTCCACAGCACATCGGACTATCCCTCTCTTGTCCCCAGGGACCCAATGCAGCGCAGGAATCATAGCAGGCCACCTCCACTCCTGCTGTACCATCTGGAGAATTATCTAGAGTAGCGTTAGGGCCCATAAGGCCAGGAAGTTTGACACTAGTTAAGTTGGCACGGGCTAGGGCACAAAGCTGTAAATATTTGTTCACATTAAACACATGTTGTCACTGTTAAAACCTGTCTTGATGCTCTGTCAGATGTGTGTGAGCAATGGACTAGTCTGGGCTGGCCAGAGGAGAGGGAGGAGAATGGATGGATGTTGTGGTTGCCCATGCACCCCACACCTCCCCTCCCCGACCTTCCCCACCACCGTCACCCCAGGGAATTGATGGGACCTTATGATGGAATGACCAGCCCCCATGTAGGGATCACCCAGGTGGATAGTGGAAAGTGCTACCGTGGACTTTGTCAAACGATGCGGAGCACCAGATCTCATCGCAGAGCAGGTTGTCATCATCCTCCATCCCAAGGACCAGACCTGCTGTTACTGCCAACCCAGGTCCCCACCCCTAGTACGGCAGATATGTATCAGGGAGAGTGTTGCAGGTGGGTGGGGGGGGGGGTAGCTGGGGAGGGAGTGAAGGGTGTGGGGGTGGAATGTGGTCTTCGTGCCCCTGGCCAGTTCCCCCCCCCCCCCCCCCCCCCCCCCCGGCCCAGTTGGTGAACCTAAAGATGATCGGAGCATCCCGTGTATGTTAGCCCTGGCGCACACATCGTGTGGCCTGCCTTGTCTACCTGCGCCCCATGTGATGCCCATATTCGCTCTCCCCCACATCCGCCTCATAGGACGAGGCTAGCCATTCCTCCTCCTCCTCCTCCAGCACGTTACCCCTCTGTTGCACGATGAATGAAAAGAAACAAGCCAAATATCTAGTGCCGTGTTTAGTGCCGGCAAAGACTGCCTGCCATCGGCCGGCAGTGCAATTTTCTGATTCCCCCCCCCCCCCCGGTGTAAATGGGTTCTATGCACCGCTGGGAAACCAACGGCAGATGTCCACCATCGCCGGGGCCAGAAGATTCCGCCGGCAAGAGTGGTCGGAAAATCCTAGCCCCAGTTTTTGTTTATTTCTCTATTCATCAATGCTAATATATTAATTGTGAATATTTTTGAGTTTTTGTATGAGGTAACAGAGAGTGTCAATAAGGTAATATGGCATACATGAACATCTAAAAAAACATTTGATATGGTGCCACATAACAGGCTTGTCAACAAAGTTAAAGTCCAAGACATAAAGAGGACAATGACAGCACAGATACAAAAGCAATCGAGTGACAGGACTGTTCTCCAGATTGGAGAAAGAAATACAGTTGCATTCCCCAGGAATCGGAATTAGGTGACTACTTCCTCTGATCTGTATTAATGACCTAGACACGGGTGTACTGGACACAATTTCAAAATTTACAGATGACATGAAACTCGGAAGTGTGAACTGTGAGACGAATAGTGATGAACTTCAAAAGAACAGAGGTTGGTGGTAAGGGCAGAAATGTAATGGAATTTAATTCAGAAAAATGTGAAGCGATATTCTTTGGTAGGATGAATGAAGAAGGACAATATAAAATAAAGGGTTGAACTCCAAAAGGGTGCAGAGCAGTGGGATCTGAGGGTATCTGTCCCTAAATCATTAAAAGTGGCAGGGCAGGTTGAGAAAGGGTCGAGAAAGCAGTTAATGAAATGTACAGGATCCGCGATTTTATAAATGAAGGCCAAGGGATACAGCAGCAGGGAAGCTATGGTGCGGCCTAAACTAGAACATTGGGCCCTTTCCTGGGCACCACATCTTTGAAACGATATGAAAGCATTGGAGAATGTGCGACAAATATTCATGAAAATGATTCCAGGGATGAGGAATTTCAGTTACGAAAGTAGAATAAGGGGTATAACCCCAGCTTCTCCAAAGAAGGTTGAGAGGTGATTTGATAGAGGTGTTCAAAAAGAGGTGTTTCCATTGACGGAAGATGAAAATGGCAAAATGTCCAAAGGCTACATGGGAAACCATTGTTTTACTCAGCAAGTGGTTAGGATGGGGAATATACTCTCTGAGAATATGGTGGAGGCAGATTCAGTCATGGTTTTTAAAATGGATTTGCTGAGTTGTTCTTGTAGTGAGTAGCACAGACACAATGTATCTTTGACCTTGATATCTCGGTGCTGTAACCATTCTATCATTTTATATTACAAATCTCAAAAATCCTGGTTACCATCCACTCTGCTTGCTTCGGTCTGAATTTTCTAACAACTGAACTGTGAATCGTACACATCCAGAAAAATAAGCTGAATTTGAGCCAAACCTGGAGAGGTCTGCCATTATTTCATTCGTACAAGCTCATTTCTATTCAGTTTGTAACCAGACTCAAATTGCACTGGTCTTTATGTTCTCTAAACAAAACTTGAGAACATTAAGCACCCTGTGACACTCATTCTTTCTGCAAACTCAGATTGATAAACAAAACTCATTCATCTTTTACAGCATTTCCATAGACAGAATTTTATGCCCCCCTCAGGTGGGTTCTGAGGCGGGGAGGAGAGTAAAATTGAATTGAATCGGCTGGATTGTCCCTGGGAATCTACCCTCCCAAACCCAGTTGCAATTTCATGCTTGGGTGGGCAGGGCTTCTGGTGTCAAACCCACCCATTCACCTATTAAGGCCTTATGTGGCCACTTTTTAGCCATTTCCCCATGCAGCCTCAATTTCTAGGCTCGCGAAGCCGGTGCCGGGAGGGTGGGAAAGGAGCAATAAAACTGTTCCTCATCTCCCGTGGGAAGGTGGAGGAAGGGCACCTCACTCTGAAGGCCCCCTCAGAGTTAGGGTGCTCTCACCCCAGGACGTTGGACCTCCGGGACCCCCTCCACCCCTGGCTTACACCCGACGCTGTGATTGTCCCCATTCCCAAAACCCCCACGAGTGGTTTGCACTGAAGTGCTGAGCTTGTGGCATTTGAGTGCTACAGTGAGAGTTTGGTGACTGAGGGAGTTAGGTGAGGAGGGAGTAAGGTGCTCCTTACATTTCATTTCCTATATTTATCAAAGAGTGTGAAGGGAGCCAGGAGTTTAGAGTACAGCTGACTGGAAGCAGAGTCGGAGGGCGGAGGTCCAGTTGGTCCACGGGGCAGCTAATTCTGTAAAGTAAGAGGGGATGGAGGCTAGGGCAGTTGCATGCTCCTCCAGTAGGATGTGGGTGGTGAGGGAAATCACTGGTGCCCCCGCTGACTATACCTGCGGGAAGTGCACCCAACTCCAGCTCCTCAGAGACCGTGTTAAGGTACTGGAGCTGGAGCTGGATGAACTTCGGATCATCCGGGAGGCAGAGGGGGTTATCGAGAAGAGTTACAGGGAGGTAGCCACACCAAAGGTACTGGACAAGAGTAGCTGGGTTACAGTCAGGGGAAAGAAAACTAACAGGCAGACAGTGCAGGGATCCCTCATGGCCGTTCCCCTTCAAAACAAGTATACAGTTTTGGATGCTGTTGGGGGGATGACCTACCGGGGGAAGGCCCCAGCGGCCAGGTCTCTGGCACTGAGTCTGGCTCTGGGGCTCAGAAAGGAAGGGGGGAACATAGAAAAGCAATAGTAATAGGAGATTCAATGGTTAGGGGAATAGAAAGGAGATTCTGTGGTCGCGAGCGAGACTCCCGAAAGGTATGTTGCCTCCCGGGTGCCAGGGCCAGGGATGTCTCGGATTGTGTCTTCAGGATCCTGAAGGGGGAGGGCGAGCAGCCAGAAGTCGTGGTGCACATTGGTACCAACGACGTAGGTAGGAAAAGGGGTGTGGAGGTAATAAACAGGTTTATGGAGTTAGGCTGGAAGTTAAAGGCCAGGACAGACAGAGTTGTCATCTCTGGTTTGTTGCCGGTGCCACGTGATAGCGAGGCTAGGAATAGGGAGAGAGTGCAGTTGAACACGTGGCTGCAGAAATGGTGTAGGAGGGAGGGCTTCAGGTATTTGGATAATTGGAGCGCATTCTGGGGAAGGTGGGACCTGTACAAGCAGGACGGGTTGCATCTGAACCAGAGGGGCACCAATATCCTGGGCGGGAGGTTTTCTAGTACTCTTCGGGAGGGTTTAAACTAATTTGGCAGGGGAATGGGAACCGGATCTGTAGTCCAGCAACTAAGGAAGCCGATAGTCAGGACGCCAAAGCACGTAGTGATGCAGTGGGGAAGGTAACACTGACAAAGGAGAGTACTTGCAGGCAAGGGGATGGGTTGAAGTGTGTATACTTTAATGCAAGAAGCATCAGGAATAAGGTGGGTGAACTTAAGGCATGGATCAGTACTTGGGACTACGATGTGGTGGCCATCACGGAAACTTGGATAGAAGAGGGGCAGAAATGGTTGTTGGAGGCCCCTGGTTATAGATGTTTCAACAAGATTAGGGAGGATGGTAAAAGAGGTGGGGGGGGGGGGGTGGCATTGTTAATTAGAGATAGTATAACAGCTGCAGAAAGGCAGTTTGAAGGGGATCTGCCTACTGAGGTAATATGGGTTGAAGTCAGAAATAGGAAAGGAGCAGTCACCTTGTTGGGAGTTTTCTATAGGCCCCCCAATAGCAGCAGAGATGTGGAGGAACAGATTGGGAAACAGATTTTGGAAAGGTGCAGAAGTTACAGGGTAGTAGTCATGGGTGACTTCAACTTCCCAAACATTGAGTGGAAACTCTTTAGATCAAATAGTTTGGATGGGGTAGTGTTTGTGCAGTGTGTCCAGGAAGCTTTTCTAACACAGTATGTAGATTGTCCGACCAGAGGGGAGGCCATATTGGATTTAGTACTTGGTAATGAACCAAGGCAGGTGATAGATTTGTTAGTGGGGGAGCATTTTGGAGGTAGTGACCACAATTCTGTGACTTTCACTTTAGTTATGGAGAGGGATAGGTGCGTGCAACAGAGCAAGGTTTATAATTGGGGGAAGGGTAAATACAATGCTGTCAGACAAGAATTGAAGTGCAGAAGTTGGGAACATAGGCTGTCAGGGAAGGACACAAGTGAAATCTGGAACTTGTTCAAGGAACAGGTACTGCGTGTCTTTGATATGTATGTCCCTGTCAGGCAGGGAAGAGATGGTCGAGTGAGGGAACCATGGTTGACAAGAGAGGTTGAATGTCTTGTTAAGAGGAAGAAGGAGACTTATGTAAGGCTGAAGAAACAAGGTTCAGACAGGGTGTTGGAGGGATACAAGATAACCAGGAGGGAACTGAAGAAAGGGATTAGGAGACCGAAGAGAGGGCATGAAAAATCTTTGGCAGGTAAGATCAAGGAAAACCCCAAGGCCTTTTACACATAGAATAGAACAGTACAGCACAGAACAGGCCCTTCGGCCCTCGATGTTGTGCCGAGCAATGATCACCCTACTCAAACCCACATATCCACCCTATACCCGTAACCCAACAACCCCCCCCCCCCCCCCCCCCCACTTAACCTTACTTTTTCGGACACTATGGGCAATTTAGCATGGCCAATCCACCTAACCCGCACATCTTTGGACTGTGGGAGGAAACCGGAGCACCCGGAGGAAACCCACGCACACACGGGGAGGATGTGCAGACTCCACACAGGCAGTGAACCAGCCAGGAATCGAACCTGGGACCCTGGAGCTGTGAAGCATTTATGCTAACCACCATGCTACCGTGCTGCCAACCTCTCTTGTCAACCATGGTTCCCTCACTCGACCATCTCTTCCCTGCCTGACAGGGACATACATATCAAAGACACGCAGTACCTGTTCCTTTCTCACATATGTGAGAAATATGAGAATGACTAGAGCGATGGTAGGTCCGATCAAGGACAGTAGCGGGAGATTGTGTATTGAGTCTGAAGAGATAGGAGAGGTCTTGAAAAAGTATTTTTCTTCAGTATTTACAAACGAGAGGGGCCATATTGTTGGAAAGGACAGCGTGAAGCAGACTGATAAGCTTGAGGAGATACTTGTAAGGAAGGAAGATGTGTTGCGCGTTTTGAAAAACTTGAGGATAGACAAGTCCCCCGGGCCTGACGGGATATATCCAAGGATTCTATGAGAAGCAAGAAATTAAATTGCAGAGCCATTAGCAATGATCTTTTCGTCCTCGCTGTCAACAGGGGTGGTACCAGAGGATTGGAGAGTGGCGAATGTCGTGCCCCTGTTCAAAAAAGGGAATAGGGATAACCCTGGGAATTACAGGCCAGTTAGTCTTACTTCGGTGGTAGGCAAAGTAATGGAAAGGGTACTGAGGGATAGGATTTCTGAGCATCTGGAAAGGCACTGCTTGATTAGGGATAGTCAGCACAGATTTGTGAGGAGTAGGTCTTGCCTTACAAGTCTTATTGACTTCTTTGAGGAGGTGACCAAGCATGTGGATGAAGGTAAAGCAGTGGATGTAGTGTACATGGATTTTAGTAAGGCATTTGATAAGGTTCCCCATTGTAGGCTTGTGCAGAAAGTAAGGAGGCATGGGATAGTGGGAAATTTGGCTAGTTGGATAACAAACTGGCTAACCGACAGAAGACAGAGAGTGGTGGTGGATGGCAAATATTCAGCCTGGAGCCCAGTTATCAGTGGCGTACCGCAGGGATCAGTTCTGGGTCCTCTGCAGTTTTTGATTTTCATTAACGACTTGGATGAGGGAGTTGAAGGGTGGGTCAGTAAATTTGCAGATGATATGAAGATTGGTGGAGTTGTGGATAGTGAGGAGGGCTGTTGTCGGCTTCAAAGAGACATAGATAGAATGCAGAGCTGGGCTGAAAAGTGGCAGATGGAGTTTAACCCTGACAAGTGTGAGGTTGTCCGTTTTGGAAGGACAAATATGAATGTAGAATACAGGGTTAACGGTAGGGTTCTTGGCAATGTGGAGGAGCAGAGAGATCTTGGGGTCTATGTTCATAGATCTTTGAAAGTTGCCACTCAAGTGGATAGAGCTGTGAAGAAGGCCTATGGTGTGCTAGCATTCATTAGCAGAGGGATTGAATTTAAGAGCCGTGAGGTGATGATGCAGCTGTACAAAACCTTGGTCAGGCCACATTTGGAGTACTGTGTGCAGTTCTGGTCGCCTCATTTTAGGAAGGATGTGGAAGCTTTGGAAAAGATGCAAAGGAGATTTATCAGGATGTTGCCTGGAATGGAGAGAAGGTCATACGAGGAAAGGTTGAGGGTGCTAGGCCTTTTCTCATTAGAACGGAGAAGGATGAGGGGCGACTTGATAGAGGTTTATAAGATGATTAGGGGAATAGATAGAGTAGACAGTCAGAGACTTTTTCCCCGGGTGGAACACACCATTACAAGGGGAGATAAATTTAAGATAAACGGTGGAAGATATAGAGGGGATGTCAGAGGTAGGTTCTTTACCCAGAGAGTAGTGGGGGCATGGAATGCACTGCCTGTGGAAGTAGTTGAGTCGGAAACGTTAGGGACCTTCAAGCGGCTATTGGATAGTTACATGGATTAGGGTAGAATAAGGGAGTGTAGGTTAACTTCTTAAGGGCAGCACGGTAGCATTGTGGATAGCACAATTGCTTCACAGCTCCAGGGTCCCAGGTTCGATTCCCGGCTGGGTCACTGTCTGTGTGGAGTCTGCACATCCTCCCCGTGTGTGCGTGGGTTTCCTCCGGGTACTCCGGTTTCCTCCCACAGTCCAAAGATGTGCAGATTGGGTGGGTTGGCCATGCTAAATTGTCCAAAATTCTATGATTAACCTAGGACAAAAGTTCGGCGCAACATCGTGGGCCGAAGGGCCTGTTCTGTGCTGTATTTCTCTATCGATCTATCCCCTTCCCTCCTGCACAGGGGACCTCCGACAATTGCGTTTGCAATGGCCCCAGGACATAGTTCCGGGCAGACTGTTGCAGTGCCGCTTCTGACCACCCTGAGGGTGTCATGGAGTTTCTTCTGGCACTGCTGGCCAGTCCGGACGGTGTTGCCCATGGCACCGATCACGTCTGCCACCTGCGCCCAGGCACGACGAACGGTAACGCCTGGCGGTCTTCCTCCCGGGCCGGGGTACAGGGTCATCCTTCTCTCCTCCATAGTGTCCAGGAGGGTGTCCAGCTCAGTGTCCCTGAACCGTGGTGCTGCTCTCCTTGCAGCCATCGTTTTGACTGGAACGGTGTGTGTGTGGGGAAGGATCGTTTAAGTGTGGCTGCAGCGTGTGAGTCTCATGTGCGCCAATCACAGACCCGAAAAATCTGCCACCGTTTTGCATGGAACCGATTGCGTCCCACGTGGTGATGGTGCTAGCCCATTTAAATTTGCTGAATCGGTGCAGCTGTGGTGCCATTTTTCCTGCCGTTGAACACCATTGTTCCCACGCCGGCATCAGCACTTAGTCTCAAAATCGGAGAATCCAGCTCACGGTCTTTTTGCCGGACATCCTCCGGGATATCAGCGCAATGGTACGAAACTGCATATAGATATCATAGAATTTACAGTGCAGAAGGAGGCCATTCGGCCCATCGAGTCTGCACCGGCTCTTGGAAAGAGCACCCTACCCAAGGTCAACACCTCCACCCTATCCCCATAACCCAGTAACCCCACCCAACACTAAGGGCAATTTTGGACACTAAGGGCAATTTAGCATGGCCAATCCACCTAACCTGCACATTTTTGGACTGTGGGAGGAAACCGGAGCACCCGGAGGAAACCCACGCACACATAGAACATAGAACATAGAACAGTACAGCACAGAACAGGCCCTTCGGCCCTCGATGTTGTGCCGAGCAATGACCACCCCACTTAAACCCACGTAACCCGTATACCCGTAACCCAACAATCCCCCCCATTAACCTTACACTACCATGGGGAGGATGTGCAGACTCCACACAGACAGTGACCCAAGCCGAAATCGAACCTGGGACCCTGGAGCTGTGAAGCCATTGTGCTATCCACAATGCTACCGTGATGCCCAAATGTGGTGCAGGAGGGTGAATGTCTCTACACAGTGCAGGAAGCAAACAAAAGGCACATGGTAAACTGCTTCAGTTCCAAATGTTCTGCTCATCCAGAAGCAGAAAGGCAACCACTCTGTAAAAAAAAGAAGGCAAGGGAGAGATTTCAAGCCAAACCCACAAAGAGGTTTGCCGATGAGTCTACGAAGTGCCTCAAACCATTGCGATGCAACCACCTGAAGAAGCATGCAACAGTCCTAAAGCATCTGATGAACATACGGAACAAATACTACAAGAGGATGATAGATCAATACATGAGGAACATCAAACTCAAGCAACAAACATGAAAGAACATGATGAACCTTTGCAAATTCAGCAGAAACCAAGGTCTACAAGGATAAAGGCACAAGCCAGAAAGACTGAATTTGTGCAAGACTGTAAAATATTCTGAACATGTAAATAGATATGCATATTATCGTGAATGTCAAGAAGTGATTTAACGTATGGAAATAATTTCATTTTCCAAAGGAAAGGGGATGTGATGATATGCATGAAGCAAGTTTCAAGTTTATGCATAAATTTTATGCACGACCTCTGACCACTAGATGGCAGTGTTAACCCACCATGTGACCCTGTAGTCTTGGAGTTGGGAGTAGGTCATGCTGGAGGATAGTTAGTAGTTTATTATTTTAATTATTCTAGTTAACTTATCACATAGTTGTTCTACAATAAATTATGTAAACTAGATGTTCTGTAGTTCATCATTCACTTCACCAGTCTACAGAACATGACAATAGGTTCCTGAAAGGGTACAGATGCCTCTGGCACTTCTGGATATATATATATATTGGTGTCACCCAAACCCGGCATGGAAAATATAACCTGAACACTTGTGAAAATTGCTGTTTTCATGTCTTTATCCTGTTTCACCCACATAGAGCCACCAAGTTCTGTCAGGATTACATCGAGCTGGTTACACTGGTTCTCCTCTCCCCCTCTGTATCCATGTTGCTTAGTCTTGTACTTTTTGCTGCTGTGCTCTGTCATTGTTGTGATTTTGTTGTATTATTTGTTACAGTGGTTAGCACTGTTGCTTTACAACGCCAGGGATCTGGGTTCGATTCCCAGCTTGGGTCACTGTCTGTGCGGTGTCTGCACATCCTCCCCATGTCTACGTGGGTTTCCTCCGGGTGCTCCGCTTTCCTCCCACAGTCCAAAATGAGCAGATTAGGTGGATTGGCCATGATAAATTGCCCTTAACCTCCAAAAAAAAAGGTTGGGTGGGGTTATTGGGTTTCGGGAATAGGGTACAGGTATGGGTTTAAGTAGGGTGTTCTTTTCAAGGGCCGGTGCAGACTCGATGGGCCGAATGGCCTCCTTCTGCACTGTAAATTCTATGATCTATGAACCCCAAGATTGAATTGTCATCCTGCCCAGTACGGATGGGAGAGAGGTCCCTGCCAGGAGGCAATCTTCCTATCATCCAGATCCAGAAAGGCTGACCAAAGTTCAGGAGCCAATTGCCCACCTGTTGTTGTGCCATCCCAAAGCACATAGCAACTGAAACTGGCTCTGGTTGCGGTAGTTCCCAATTCTGACCCTAAACCAGAATCTCCTAAACCTCTAAAACACGAGCCTAACCACAGTCCCTGGGTTTGGACAACTAAACACACAGGTTACCAAGCTGGACAGGGGGAAGATGAGCTAGATCCAATCAGCTCAGCCCTGTGATCAAAGGACCTGGCACTCACAGAGTGAGGTAACTCGAGCTAAGCAATTCCACAACAAATGCATCAGATCTGAGCTCTACAGTCCTGACACATCCAGCTGTGAATGGTGGTAGACAATTAAACAACTCACTGGAGGAGGAGGCTCCACAAATATCCCCATCTTCAATGATGGAGGAGCCCAACACATATGTACAAAAGATAAGGCTGAGGCGTTCACAACAATCTTCAGCCTGAAGCGCAGAGTTGATGAAGCATCTCGGTCTCCTCCAGGAGCTCCCCAGCATCACAGATATCAGCCTTTAGCCAATAAGATTTAATACAATATCAAGAAATGGCTGAAGGCACTGGATACTGCAAAGATCTTGACAATATCGTGGCAATAGCACTGAAGACATGTGCTCCAGAACTTGCCGCATCCCTGGCCAAGCTGTTCCAGTACAGCTGCAACACTGGCATCTAGCCGGCAATGTGGAAAATTATCCAGGTGTGTCCTGTACATAAGAAACAGGTCAGAACAAATCCATCCCAGCCAATTACCACCCTATCAGTCTACCTCCATCATCAGCAAAGTGATGGAAGGAGTCATCAAAGTCCTGTCAGCCGGCACTTACTCAGCAATAACCTGCTCACAGACACTCAGTTTGGGTTCCAACAGGGTCACTCAGCTCCTGATCTCATTACAGTCTTGGTTCAAACATGGAAAAAAAAACTGAATGTCAGAGGTGAGGTGAGAGTGACTGCCCTCGACACCAAGGAAGCATCGAGTGGTGCATCGGCATCCTCAAGGTGCGGTTCTGATGCCTGGACCGCTCTGGTGGGGCTCTCCGACACAGACCCAGGAGAGTTTTGAACATTGTGCTGTGCTGGCCTGCTGCATTCTGCTCAACATTGTATCGAAGAGGGGGGATATCCTAGAGGAGGAGGAAGAAAGCCAGGCCTCACCTGATGAGGAGGATGGCCAGGAAGAACCGGACATGTAGTCCAGGCAGGCACGACAGAGCCCCACAGTGCTCCCGGGCCACCTCTCCATACTCTCCCACACCCTTCCCCATAGATTATGTTATATAATAATAGAATAGAATGGTTCATAGAATTTACAGTGCAGGCGGAGGCCATTCGGCCCATCGAGTTTGCACTGGCCTTTGGAAAGAGGACCCTATCTAAGCCCACACCTCCACCCTATCCCCGTAAACCAGTAACCCCACTTAACCTTTCTGGACACTAAGGGCAATTTAGCATGGCCAATCCACCTAACCTGCACATCTTTGGACTGTGGGAGGAAACCGGAGCACCCGGAGGAAACCCACGCAGACACAGGGAGAACATGCAGACTCCACACAGACAGTGACCCAAGCCGAGAATCAAACCTGGGACACTTGATCTGTGGAACAATTGTGCTAACCACTGTGCTACCGTGCCACCCTTAATAATAATCTTTATTATTGTCACAAGTAGGCTTCCAGTAAAACTGCAATGAGTTACTGTGAATAACTTAATTAATGTCTAATTGTCTTGCTTTACAGAGTGTGCTGCTCTTTCTAGGAATGAACCCAAACAGCACATAGACTTCGAGGTGGCCTGCTGCGTATCTCGTCCTCTGACCGGAGATGCTTTTGACAGCGATCCTCTGGAGGGCCTGGACATGGATAGGCCCGGCTGACTTTCGGGTGTCACGGGTGATGAGGTTCCACCCTGTTCTGCCTGCTGCCCATCAGATGCACCAGTGTCAGGTAGGAGAGGGGGTGGTTTCAGAAGCATTGAGGTATTCCAGCAACTTCCGTGTAGGAGGCACGGCACTGACATGGGCCCCAAAACTTCCTCCTCCCTCAGGCCCACCCTCTAATCCATGGGACAGAGTGTGGCCGTTGTGATCTCCGGATGCTCCATCGTCACCTGGCCCTGCCAGTCCTGGAGGCCCGTGATTGTCTAAACTAGGGTCCTGATGCCCTCAACCATGGCAACTGAGCCATATCCCTCAGTGAGTGAGTCATGTCCCTCACTGCCTTGGTCTGCCCCTCATGACTGGCCCAGGTCAGCCAGCGCCCAGCCATTGCTCTCGATACCCTCAGCCATGATCCTTTATGACTGGACCAAGCTCTGGAGCACTGCAACAACGTCCATGTGGGCCCAGTACATGGCTGCCTGAGGCTGGACTCCGCTGTCCTGAGCCTCAGCCATCAACCACCCAGTATTGACCCATGGATGTGACTTTCTCACCCAAGGCTTCCACCGCAGGCGGCACCTGTTCAGTGTTGGCCTGGATGCCATAAATTGTCGGCACCATCTGCTGTACCTGAAGGTGTTAGGTTTCATCCAGCTGCACCTGCAGGCATTGGAAAGTTGCTGCAAATATTGACTCTGCGTCTATATCGCCACCAATGATGGAATCATACTCATGAGAAGCACAATACTGGTCGACACTACAGCTGTTTCCTGGGTTCGGGCAGCCCTCTCCAATTGTCCACTCACTCGGTGTATCTACCTCCACCTGATGTGCTGCAGCATGTGTGACGTGCGCACCAGAAGGTGACCCAGGAGCCTCCTCACTAATATGCCGCATTGAGGTGATAGTCCTTTTCCCAAAATGGAAATTCATGTGATTTGGACATCTGTCATAAAATGGGCATTATTGTGAATCTAAATAGTAACAGTTCTCATCAAAAGTGGATAGTACAGGACATTACAAGAATGGTCTAATAAATAGAGGATGTTCTGGTACCACCTTTACTGGAGCATAATAACACTAATCACCATTTATAATTGTACTGTATTGATGAAGAGGTTGCCATGTAAGCTTAGTTTCAGTAGTAATAAAGGACAATATTAGAGTAGCCCTTTTCATTCCATTTCTATTATTGGCTTCATTGGTAAGTGGGGAATGTCGTGTTAAGCACGTTGAGATAACACGGGCTGCAACTGGATGCAGCTATAACTCAAGTAGACTCCAGACCTTGAGTTTAGTTCAATTTGATTTATTGAACCTGTCACACAGTTAGCACAGTTCTATGTGAGTTCGACACTCTGCTAACCTAGCTGTGATTTCTCTATCTAAAATGAACCAGACTAGCTCTGGTCCATGTGTTGTATGCGTTACGTGATATGTACACTGGACTCACTCTGTAGATGTCCTGAGTGGAAAGAGGCGGAGTGTGAGAGCCGTGTGCCTTTTATAGTAGGAAACCACCCCCAAGTGTTCTGCCTGCTGATTGGTTATGTCCTGTTCCCTGTGCTCATTATCGGCCTGTCTTTATCTCATTAACAGCCTGTCAGCATATCATGACAGGGAGGAGGTGGCGTATCTAAGGATCCTTCCTGTTTTTCCCCCTTGCTTTTATTTCTGCTGTTGCATTTTTCATCCATGGATGTTTAATGGACCTGTGACTTTAAGGCAAAGCAGCCTTTGATTCAAATAGGAAAATCTAGAATGCTGTGCTGTTTTAGACTGACCTCAGTGGTGAGTTGGATTGACTTGTGTGGCTCTAGGCCAAAGAATGGGTCTAAAAGGTGGTGCCCTGCCTGACAACAGGTGGTGATTGGATCTGATCCCACTGATATTTTTCAGAGTCACAAGACTTGTGTTTTCATTTTACTTTTTGTTCTGCAGCCTGGGTGGAGGATTCCAATGAAGTCACTCCCAAAAGAACCAGCTAAACTCCTCATAACTCCACTGTGGTGCTGATTCTCTCTCCAGGAAGTATGGGTGCTATTCTTTCGAGACTGAAAAGGCTTGAAATCAAACCCAGAGCTGAAGGCCGGTTTTGGTGTGCGACAGAGTGTATCGGGAAATAAATAATCCTGAATGTGAACTTTGAGTTGAAGACCCTAAAGTGACTCTCCAGAAGGCCTACTGCCTGTAAGTACTGTACTGAATGACTCAGCCAAGAAGACCATCACCAGCTGTGAACCAGGGGTTTTGATCAATCACAGTAGTGCAAGTGGATAGCACTGTGGCTTCACAGTGCCAGGGTCCCAGGTTCGATTCCCCGCTGGGTCACTGTCGGTGCGGAGTCTGCACGTTCTCCCCGTGTCTGCGTGGGTTTCCTCAGGCTGCTCCGGTTTCCTCCCACAGGCCAAAGACGTGCAGGTTAGGTGGATTGGCCATGATAAATTGCCCTTAGTGATCAAAAAGGTTAGGAGGGGTTATTGGGTTACGGGGATAGGGTGAAAGTGAGGGCTTAAGTGGGTCAGTGCAGACTCAATGGGCCGAATGGCTTCTTTCTAAACTGTATGTTAAATGGTCTATGGATCTATGTAATCAGCATTCCGTGCCTGCGAGAGAAGCACCATCTAAAGAAATCTTTTGGCCTTCATCCTTATTATTTTTAGCCCTTTCCACTCCTCTGTGTTTGTCTGGCTTGTGTGTATGGTAGAGGGTGGGGTAGTTAAAGGGGATAATTTGTTAACTTTTTGCTTTTTCATTGTATTCACTGCATATTTCACCATTAATCTTGTTATAAATAAATTGATTGTGTTTCAACTTATGAACCTGATGACTGTAACTATTGGGTAGCCAAGGGCCAAAGATTTCGGGGATTTTTGAAAGAATTATTGGTTAATTCACTTGTGTTGTGACTCTGGGGGACATGGGGCTGAAAGTGACCGCTCACCTGCCCAGGGTGGTGTAACATGTAGTATTATTGGGGCTGGTTTAGCACAGTGGGCTAAACAGCTGGCTTGTAATGAAATGAAAATGAAATGAAAATCGCTTATTGTCATGAGTAGGCTTCAATGAAGTTACTGTGAAAAGCCCCTAGTCGCCACATTCCGGCGCCTGTCCGGGGAGGCTGGTACGGGAATCGAACCGTGCTGCTGGCCTGCTTGGTCTGCTTTAAAAGCCAGCGATTTAGCCGAGTGAGCTAATGCAGAACAATGCCAGCAGCACGGGTTCAATTCCTGTACCAGCCTCCCTGAACAGGCACCGGAATATGGCAACTAGGGGCTTTTCACAGTAACTTCATTGAAGCCTGTGACAATAAGCAATTATTATTATTATATTATTATTGTCACTGGACTAGTAATCCAGAAGCCCAGCATAATGTTATGAGGAATCTGAGTTCAAATCCCCCATCACAGCAGATAGTGGAATTTGAATTCAATTAAAATATGGGATTAAAAGTCGAATGATGCCCACAGAAACCAATCTTTGGAGAAGAAAATTTGGCTTCCTTGCCTTGTCTGGTTTACAGATCCACAGTAAAGTGGTTGAATCTGAAATGGCTGAGCAAGTCACTCAGCTGTATCAGACTGTGAGAAAATCTATAAGGAATGAAACTGGACAAACCACCCGGCACTGAAAGTGACTGCAGTAAAATCAGCCCTGTTTTTTTTTAATAAATAATTTTTATTGAAATTTTTACAAAATACAAAATATAAACATTTTAACTCTATTAACGTACATAACACTCCATAAACAATGCCTCCCCAGCTTCAAGAGCAACTTCAAACCAAAGGCAGAAACAAAAACAAAGAAAAAGAGAAAAGAAAAAAAAACAAACGAAGGAGAGAGATAGCACCCTCCACAAACCCTTGTGCACAAAAGTAAAATCAGCCCGGTTGACCCTGAAAATTATGCCATTTACGGGATGTGGGCATCGCTGGCAAGGCCAGCATTTATTGCCCATCCCTAGTTGCCCTTCAGAAGGCGGTGGTGAGTTGCCTTCTTGAACCGCTGCAGTCCTTGAGGTGTCATCCAGGCAAGTGGAGAGTATTCCATTACACTCCTGACTTGTGCCTTGTAGATGGTGGACAGGCTTTGTGGGGGGTGGGTGGGTGGGGGGGGGGGGGGGTCAGGTGGTGAGTTACTCGCCATAGGATTCCTGGGGCGCAATTCTCCGCAAATGGGGCGAGTCGTAAAGGCTACCGTGAAACTGGCCGTGTTTCACGGCAGCCTCCGCGCCCCCTCCCTGGACCCGATTCACCCCCCCGGGCGGGGCTAGCAGTGGGCCCCGTGAACCACGGCATCGCGGCCTTAGCGACCGTCGCTAAGTCCGCGCGCCAAGCGTCACACCGGCTGACACGCACGATGACGTCAGCCGCGCATGCGCAGATTGGACGGCTCCAGCCCGCGCATGCGCGGGGCCGTCATCTCCCTCGGCCGCCCCACGGACTGATCCTGCGGGGCGGCGGAGGGAGAAAGAGTGCGTCCGTTACGGACGCACTGCCCACGATCGGTGGGCACCGATCGCGGGTCCGTGGTACTGCCGTGCCAATCGGGGCCCTGGATGCCCAGAACGGGCATGTTGCGGCCATTTTTACGGCGGCAGCAAGCAGCTGTGTTTGCTGCCGTAAAAACAGTCGTAAAGGCCTGGGAACTCGACCCATCGGCCTGGGGAGAATCGCTGTTCGCCGTAAAAAACGGCGATCAGCGATTCGTGTCGTGGGGCGGCCGTGGGGGGGGGGGAGAATAGCGGGAGGGCGTGAAAAATGTTGGGGACGCCCTCCCGCTATTCTCCGACCCGTCGTGGGCAGCGGAGAATCGCGCCCCTAGTCTTTGATCTGCCCTGGTAGCCACAGTATTAATGTGGCTAGTCCAGTTCGGTTTACTATCAATGGTAACCCCCAGGATGTAGATTGTGGGGGATTCAGCAATGGTAATGCCATTGAAAGTCAAGGGGTGATCTTGTAGGAGATGACCATTACCTGGCACTTGTACGGTGTTGTGCGAATGTAACTTAGGGGAGGCGGTGGTGTAGTGGTATTGTCACTGGACCAGTAATCCAGAGACCCAGGGCAATGCTCTGAGGGCATGGGTTCAAATCCCGATAGGGCAGGTGGTGGGATTTGAATTCAATAAAAATATGGAATTAAAAGTCTAATCGTGACCATGAAACCACGTGGAATGTTGTAAAAGCCCATTTGGTTCACTAATGCCCCTGAGGGAAGGAAATCTGTCATTGTTACCTACATGTGACTCCAGACCCACAGCAATGTGATTGACTCTTAAATGCCCTCGGGTATGGGAAACAAATGCTGGCCCAGCAAGCAACGCCCACATTCATGAACAAATGTTTTATAAACTTGCCGCTTGTCAACCCAAGCCTGGATATTGTCCAGATCTTCCTGCATTTGGACATGGACTGCTTCATTATCTGAGAGCTTGTGCAAAGGTGGGAGAGATGTCTCCAACTAGTCAAGCAACAGCGTCACAGAATCATACTGTTGAAATCTACCATGCGGTTTAAGTGTAGTCTCTATACACTTTTAACTCAATAGAAATTTAAGCTCCACGTCTCGGGTGCGAAATGAAATCTTTTATCGTGTCTATTGATTATAATTGAGAGTTTGAGATCTTCTTGTGGTTACAAATCAAATGTTCTCAAGAAAGCCCCTGCAGAAGGCTTCAAGAGATATAATTAACTTAATGGTTTACAATCAATTTGAACTTTCAAAATAGAGTAATGGTTTCTTGCTCAAAGCAAACTGCTTGCGCAGACTTTAGAGTTAGAGTAGAAATATGAAAATACGAAATAAGGATAGTGAGTAGTTAGGTAAATAGTATCGAGTGATCCGGGAACGGAAAATGGCTGCCCGGACCTCTATCTTTAAGGAAAATGTTATCAATCTGAAACCATCTGTACCTACTCCTGTGTCATACTGATTGGCTTGGGTGAGTTTCAAATACATTTGATTGGATGGTTAGTTGTCAATCCTCAATGTGCAACATATATGTGAATATGTTGCGTCTTTGGATGCTTTTTATGTGTTGGAATGTAACTTACACTTTTTATCAAGTTTGGTATTTGCTAACTGCTATACTATTCATATTTTGAACAATTGTAGATTCATGTTCGCCATGGTGCTCATTTTGACCTTGATCAGATTGTGGTACTGTTTAATACTTTTAATGAAACTAATTTGAACTTCTGCAATTATGCTCAATAGAGCAATGGACAGTTTATAATATCAATTTAACCTTTCAGTAGAAATGTTGGATTTGTCTCTAGCTAGCCTGTAAATGTTTCATATTCTGTGCTTCTGTTACTGCAAGCTGTGTGTTTTTGTAATCTAAGGTTATGTTTGCAGTCTTTTGATGAAATCCATTTTAAAATGGATTTCAAACTGGGCTTTAATGTTTACATCAAAATGGCTAAATCAATTATCCTTTTGATGTGTTGGGTACTCTGGATCTGTGGAGACTGCGTTTACCTCAGCAGTAACATAGACATGCGAAAAGTGCGCAAAATGGCCGTCCTCATCCAGGCTTAGGCCCTGGAGTTGTTTAATGGCTTGCACCCGCTCTGCCTCGCTGGGACCTTGCCGCGCCGTTTCAGCCGCTTGAATGTATGAGTATCGGTTAGTGGCGTGTTCATGCAGAACGCAGGTCTCGATGGCTATCGCAAGGGTGAGCTGTTTAACCTTGAGGAGCTGCTGGCGTAGGGGGTCCGATTGCACACCGAAAACGATCTGGTCACGGATCATCGAATCGGAGGTGGAGCCGTAATTACAGGACTGAGCAAGGATGCGAAGGTGGATGAGGAAAGATTGAAAAGGTTCATCCTTACCCTGCAAACGCTGTTGAAAAACATAGCCCTCAAAACTTTCATTTACCTCGATCTCACAGTGACTGTCGAATTTGAGCAGAACTGTCTTGAACTTGGACTTGTCTTCACCTTCAGCAAAAGTGAGAGAGTTGAAGACATGGATGGCATAGTTCCCGGCCGTGGAAAGGAAGAGAGCAATCTTCCTGGCGTCTGAAGCAGCTTCCAGGTCTGTAGCTTCGAGGTACAGCTGGAATCGTTGTTTAAAGATTTTCCAGTTGGCACCGAGGTTGCTGGTGATACGGGGCGACGGTGGAGGGCGGACGCTGTCCATACTACCGGATGGCTGATTGCTGGTCGAAGGCAGATCACTTGCAGGTAGGTCTATTAAACCCTACCATCCCATACTGGTACCATGATGTGTTGGGTACTCTGGATCTGTGGAGACTGCATTTACCTTAGCAGTAACATAGACAGGCTACCAACACTTGTAGTAGTAGAACTCTATTTTATTTAACTAAGAGCTGTTGAACATACTTGCACTGTGGGTCGACACTATGTTAGATTGATTGAAGGCCTATGCCTAACCTGACCAGCTTATACTGCTAGCACATGGTGGATGTTTGTGCTACTGAATGCGGGCTCTGTCTGTCTCAGAGGCTGCATCCCAAATGAGCAGGAAAACTAGTGTCCTCTGGCTTTATAGTGACCGTGCCCGAACTGGTGATTGGCTGCTGTGTTGTGTGTGTTGATTGGTCTTGCAGTGTGTCAGTCAGTGTGTGTCTCTGCACCATCATATACTGATGCGTATATTATGACACCTTTTGCCTATCACAAATAGCTGGTTCCCTTCACATACCTGACAGGCAATATCCCAAAAATAACCATCCCTTGGTATGGGAACCAGCAGAGGTGATGGCACAGTGGTATACAGTTGGAAGATGTTGCCTCCTCAACATCGGCTCTGGACCCCAAGAGGTCTCATGTTGTACACCACTTGGGGGAAGAACTGAAGGTGCTCCTGTGGGGACAAGATATAATCTGGGTGGGGGACTTTGCCTGTCACCAAGAGTGGCTCCGTGACAAAATGAATTACTTGAGCTGTCCGGATCCTAAAGGACATCGCCGCTATACTGGTGCTGTGGCAGGAGGTGAGGGAAGCAAAAGGAGGGAAAATATACTTGACCTCATCCTCACCAAATTGCCTGGTGCAGACGCATCTGTCCACAAGAATCCTTGTGGAGACAAAGTTATGTCTTCACATTGAGGATACCCTCCATCGCTGTCAGAATGCTAAATGAGATAGATTTCAAAATGATCTAGCAACTCCTACGCTGGGCATTCATGGGCACTGTGGGCTATCAGCAGCAGCAGAACTGTACTCAATCACAATCGGTAACCCCAAGGTCTGGCATATCTCCCACTCTATCATTACCACCAAGACAGGGGGTCAACCCTGGTTCAATGAAGAGTGCAGGCGGATATGCCAGAAGCAACACCAGGCATACCTAAAAATGAGGTGTCAACCTGGTGAAGCTACAACGCAGGGTTACTTGTGTACCAAACATCATAAACACATGCGATAGACAGAGCTAAGGAATTCCACAATCAACAGATCTGATCTAAGCTCTGCAGTCCATTCATAGCCATCGTAAATGGCGATGGACAATTAAAACAATTCACTGGAGGAGAAGGCTACACAAATCTCCCCATCTTCAATGATGGAGGAGCCATCAGTGCAAACCAGAAGGTTGCAGCATTACAATCTTCAGCCAGAGAATGGATGATCCAGCTCAGCCTCCTCCAAAAGTCCCCAACATCACAGATCTCAGTCTTCAGCCACGACATATGAAGAAATGGCTGAAGGTGCTGGATACTGCAAAGGCAATAGGCCCTGACTTGTGCTCCAGACCTTGCTGCACCCCTAGCCAAGTTGTTCCAGTGCAGCTTAGTACTGGCCTCTACCGGGCAATGTGGAAAATTGGCTCTGGACCCCAAGAGGTCTCATGGCATGACATCAAACATCGGAAAGGAAACCTCCTGCTGACTACCACGTATCGCCCCATGTCGTACATCACTTGGGGGAAGCACTGGTGCTCCTGTGGGGCAAGATATAATCTGGGTGGGGGACTTTGCCTGTCACCAAGAGTGGCTCTGTGGCAAAACAAATTACTTGAGCTGTCCAGGTATGTCCTGTACACAAGGAACAGTACAAATCCAACCCAACCCTATCAGTCTATTCTTAATCATCTGAAAAGTGATGGTGGGACAGCACGGTGGCACAGTGTTTAGCATTGCTGCCTTATGGCGCTGAAGTCCCAGGTTCGATCCCGGCTCTGGGTCACTGTCCGTGTGGAGTTTGCACATTCTCCCCGTGTCTGCGTGGGGTTCACCCCCACAAACCAAAAGATGTGCAGGTTAGGTGGATTGGCCACGCTAAATTGCCCCTTAATTGGAAAAAAATAATTGGGCTCTCCAAATGTATTTTTAAAAACAGAAAAGTGATGGGGAGGAGTCATCAACAGTGCTATCTGGCGGCACTTAGTCAGCAATAACCTGTTCACAGACGCTCAGTTTGGGTTCCGCCAGGGTCACTCAGCTCCTGACCTCATTGCAGCCTTGGTTCAAACATGGATAAAAGAGCTGAGCTTGAGAGTTGAGGGGAGAGTGACTGACCTCAATATCAAGGCAGGATTGACAGAGTATGTCATCAAGGAGCCCTAACAACACCGGAATCAATAGGAATTAAGGGGAAAATTCCCCACTGGTTGGAGTCATGACTAACACAAAGGAAAATGGTTGCACTTGTTGGGGGTCAGTCATCTCAAATCCGAGGCATCACTGCAGGAGTTCCTCAGGGTAGTTTCCTAGGCCCAACCATCTTCAGCTGCTTCATCAATGACCTTCCTGAGTTAATATAGAACAGTACAGCACAGGACAGGCCCTTCGGCCCTCGATGTTGTGCCGAGCAATGATCACCCTACTCAAACCCACGTAACCCGTATACCCGTAACCCAACATTCCCCCCATTAACCTTACACTACAGGCAATTTTAGCATGGCCAATCCACCTAACCCGCACATCTTTGGACTGTGGGAGGAAACCGGAGCACCCGGAGGAAACCCACGCACACACGGGGAGGACGTGCAGACTCCACACAGACAGTGTCCCAGCCGGGAATCGAACCTGGGACCCTGGAGCTGTGAAGCATTTATGCTAACCACCATGCTACCGTGCGGCCCTTAGTTACTGTGCAAAGCCCCTAGTCGCCACATTCCGGCACCTGTTCGGGAGGCTGTTACGGGAATCGAACCATGCTGCTGGCTTGCCCTGGTCTGCTTTCAAAGCCAGCGATTTAGCCCAGTGAGCTAAACAGCCCCTGCATGTTTAGGGGGGATGGGGGGATGGTAGCTGATGATTGCACACAATGTTGGGCTGACAAGTGGCATGTAGCATTTGCACCACAGAGGCGTTCAGCAATTATTATCTCCAATAAAATCATCAAACCATTGCCCCATGACATTCAATGGGATTACCATCACTGAATCCCCCACTATCAACATTCTGGGCATTGCCATTGACCAGAAACCAAACTGGACCAGCCATATAAATACTGTGGCTACAAGAGAAGGTTAAAGGCTAGGAATCCTGTGGTAGTAACTCACCTCCTGACACCCCCAAAGCCTGTCCACCTACAAGACACAAACCAGGAGTGTGAGGAATACTCTCCACTTGCCTGGCTGAGTGCAGCTCCAACAACATTTGCAAAGATCGCCACAATTCAGGACAAAGCAGCCTATTTGATTGGCACCCAATCCGTCAACATTCATTCCCTCTACCACCAGCGTATGGTGACAGACGTGTGTACCATTTACAAGATGCACTACAGCAACTCACCAAGGCTCCAAAAGCAGCACCTTCCAAACCCATGACCACTACAATCTAGAAGGACAAGGGCAACAGATACCAGGGAACACCACCACCTGGAGGTTCCTCTCCAAGTCACTCACCATCCTCTTAGACATGTATTATCATTCCTTCACTGCTACTGGGTCAAAATCGTGGAATTCCCTCCCAAAGAGCAGTGAGTGTACTGACACCTCGGGGACTGCAGTAACTCAAGGAGGCAGCTCACCGCAGCCTTCCATGTGGCAACTAGGGAAGGGTAGTAAATGCTGGTCGAGACGGCCATTCCCAGATCCCATGAATCACTAAAAAAAGTTTACTATTTTTATTAGACCCCGACCCAAAATACCCCAGTAATCCAAAATGAAAGAAAACCACTCCAACCAAGCAGAGAAAAATATGGGGCGCGATTCTCCCATATGGGGAGAAATCGTAAGGCTGGCGTCAAATCCGGGCGGGTTTGACGCCAGCCCCCACCTTCCCGACCGGGAACCGATTCTGGTCCCCGGTCGGGGCTAGCATCCCGACGCCGTAAACTCCGGCATCGCGGGCTTAACGAATTTCGTTAAGCCCGCTTGCCAGAGTTAGCGCCGGCTGACGCGTCATATGACGTCAGCTGCGCATGCGCGGATTGGAAGACTCCAACCCGCGCATGCGTGGATGACGTCATCGCGCATTTGCGCGAAACCCGCGCATGCGCGGGCCGGGATGCCCCTCAGCCGCCCCGCGAATGGATACTGCGGGGCGGCAGAAGGACAAAGAGTGCGCGGGCATCGGGCCCGCTGCCCGCGATCGGTGCCCACCGATCGCGGGCCCGTGGCACCCTTGGCACGGCCGTGGTACTGCCGTGCCAATCGGTGCCATGGTTTTAAAAATCGACAGTTTACGGCCGTTTTTACGAACGGCCAGACCAGGTGTGTTTGCCGTTCGTAAAAACAGCCGTAAAGGGCTGGGAACTCAGCCCATCGAACAGCTGAGAATCGCTGCCGGCCGTAAAAAAACGGCGGCAGCGATTCGTATCGGGAGTCGGGCGTGGGGGGGGAGAATAGCGGGAGGGCGTCGGAACAGCGTGGCCGTAAAATTTTACGAGCCACGCTATTCTCCGCACCGTCGGGAGTGCGGAGAATCGCGCCCATGATTTGTACTGGTGTACCTGTTATTTGTGGATTCAGGTGAAAGTTCCCAATCACTCCTTGCAATCTGAACCCATGGTGATGTTAATTCCGAGTAAATGCGTCAGGGTATCTGTTATCGTTTATTCAAAAATTTCTGGAACCACTTGGTTACATTAACAAAGATCTCAAAAGCAAAATTTGTAAAAACAAATCTTGAGATCATTAAATAATAAAACAGAATATCACCAAAATGTTGTTCCAATTGGAAAACTTGAAGTATTGTAAATTATTTGTGCGGAAATTAAAAACTCACAACTCCAATAAGATTCAGAAGGAAAGTTGAACTATTGAACTTTATCCATGAATATCCTGTTATTTCCACATGCCATTGCACTCAGCTCCCTGGGGAGGTGACGTATCTTCTCTCCTGCTTTCTATTGAAAGCTCAATCAGGCTGACTCAAGGAGATACCATGCCCTGTCACCCATGAATGTGGAAGAAGCATTTCCAGATGGGTTAATCATACTCTTTCAGTCAGAATATATTTAACAAATTAAAAAAACTTTAAGCATGCTTTGGATTCATACGCTCACATGTCAGTTTGGAAAACCTCAGTATAAACAGTATGGAATCTGATTGCCCCGAGAAAGGACTTTTAATTCTTTCACCTGGGCTTACCCAGGAGACTTACATCAGTCTGCCCAACCAACTTACTTCAGACAATCTTAGTGGAATATAGATGTTTCTTATCGGGAGAAGAGAACAATAATTAGAAAAATTGATTCTAGTTTCTTGTTTCTCTCGATAAGATTTTTTCTAAGTTAAATAGTTGTTATTGGCAGTTCAAGCTTTACTGCAATGATTGATCTGAATCACCTGCCAAAAGCAGCACAAATGCAATGTAGAGGCTCAGCTCGAGCTTCTATATAACACAGGAACACAGGGTATGGCACTGCCACCATCTGGGCAATCTCCATTGCCACCGACTGGTTGATCTCCATTGCCGCAGTCTGGGTGAATTCCATTATCCATTGTAACTATCTGGGTGATCTCCATTGTCCATTGTAACCATCTGGGTGATGGTGATCTCCATTGTCAATTGTAACTGTCTTGGTGATCTCCGTTGTCCATTGTAACCACCTGGGTTATCTCCATTGTCCATTGTAACTATCTGGGTGATCTCCATGGTCCGTTGTAACTATCTGGGTGATCTCCATTGTCCATTGTAACCATCTGGGTGATGGTGATCTCCATTGTCAATTGTAACTGTCTTGGTGATCTCCGTTGTCCATTGTAACCACCTGGGTTATCTCCATTGTCCATTGTAACTATCTGGGTAATCTCCATGGTCCGTTGTAACTATCTGGGTGATCTCCATTGTCCATTGTAACCATCTGGTTGATCTCCATTGTCCATTGTAACCGTCTGGGTGATGTTGATCTCCATTGTCAATTGTAACTGTCTTGGTGATCTCTGTTGTCCATTGTAACCATCTGGGTTCTCCATTGTCCATTGTAACCATCTGGGTTATCTCCATTGTCCATTGTAACCATCTGGGTGATCTCCATTGTCCATTGTAACCATCTGGTTGATCTCCATTGTCCATTGTAACCATCTGGGCGATTTCCATTGTCCATTGTAACTGTCTTGGTGATCTCCATTGTCCATTGTAACCGCCTGGGTTATCTCCATTGTCCATTGTAACCGTCTGGGTGATCTCCATGGTCCGTTGTAACCATCTGGTTGATCTCCATTGTCCATTGTAACCATCTCGGTGATCTCCATTGTCCATTGTATCTGTCTGGCCAATCTTCAATATCCATTGCAACAGTCTGGGCAATATCAATTGTCCATTGTAATCGTCTGGGCAATCTCCATTGTCCATTGTAACCGTCTTGGTGATCTCCATTCTTCACTGTAACTGTCTGGGTGATCTCCATGGTCCATTGTAACTATCTGGGTGATCTCCATTGTTCATTGTAACCGTCTTGGTGATCTCCATTTTTCACTGTAACTGTCTGGGTGATCTCCATGGTCCATTGTAACTGTCTGGGTGATCTCCATTGTCCATTGTAACTGTCTGGGTCATCTCCATTGTCCATTGTAACTGTCTGGCTGATCTCCATTGTTTAATCTAACCGTCTGGTTGATCTTCGTTGTCCGTTGTAACCGTCTGCCCAATCTCCATTGTCCATTGTAACAGTCTGGCCGATCTCCATTGTCCGTTGTCACTGTCTGCCCAATCTCCATTGTCCATTGTAACAGTCTGGCCGATCTCCATTGTCCATTGTAACTGTCTGCCCAATCTCCATTGTCCATTGTAACAGTCTGGCCGATCTCCATTGTCCATTGTAACTGTCTGGCTGATCTCCATTTTCTATTTTCAGGTATGGCGCCTACAAACTCTCTATCTGTCCACTCAGGACAAATTGCAGCATAACCTGCCTGAAACTGCGCAGCCTGCTGGAACCATGCGGGGCGTTCAGAAACCTGAGCCGGCATGAGGATCGACCGCTTTCACCGGCCAGGGGGCGGGGGGTGGGGCGCTGAGAGTGTAACCACACCTGTGTTGATCTTCAAGTGGGGCTGTGAGGAGAAGTGAGAACCCTCAGGACATACGCTCATCCTAAAACCTGACGTGAGCAAAAATCTTGCACCATTAATCCTCCATGATGTACTATTGTCAGCTCCCTCCCCTTGCAGGGTGAACAGTCACCCAGCCCCGACCATCCGCTCACCCCCGGGAAGGTCCAGGGCAGAGCAGCTCAGGGGGAGACTTCTCCGACTTCACCTTCAAAGAGATGTCACAGCTGCCACTGACACCCTCCACCAGCACAGATCCTCACACATCAGGGGGATTAAATAATAGATAGGCCTCTAGGTTACTCACTGGTGAGTACCTCACAGCTGATCCACAGTAGGCAGAGGCAGAGACATTAAAAGGATCTGGCACTCAGCGATGCCAGAGCCCAGGACATGGCTGAGCCCCTGGCTGTTGACAAGCTCCTGGCCCGCCCATCCCTGAGCTGATGAACTGCGAAGGTAGAGTCGTGGAAATCAGGAAGAGATGACAGCATCCATCCTTGGACTGCGAGGCTGACTGAAGGAGTCTCATCGCCTTCTGTCCAAGGAGATGGTGCCGTCACTCCAAAACAATGAGGCCAACACTATGAGGTTGAGTTCCTCAGTGGAGACTTTGGTACAGGATGTGCACTCCATGGCGGGGGATGTCCGTTCTGTGGTTCATCATGACCTTCATGGCTGAGGGCATGAGCTCCGTGGTGCAGGGCTTCACCTTCATGGTGCAGGCACCGGTGCAAATCTACAAATGTCTGCGCCAGAGAATGGTGGGGCTTCTGGATCACACTCCAGCTGCCTACGCCCTCCCCCCCCCATCCCATGGAGGAGCATAAGGGCCCCTGAGCGCCCAAAGGGAAGAAATTCAGCAGGAGCCCAGCCTGGGGCCATCCACCCAGAGTGCCCCAGGGGTGCCCAGCCCATCTGGCATCCCCCTCCCCATGAGCGGTGCACCTCCAGCAGTGAAACGCCTGGGGAATCATTGCTGGCTGAGCGCTCACCTCCAATATTCCCTCCCAATATCCCTTCGGAGGGGAGGCTGCCAGATTCACGTTTATGTAAAGATGTTGAAAATGACGCCAGCGTGACATCATGCCCGTGCCCAGTGAATATTCCATAAGCAGTGAAGGTCTAGAGTGAGTGCTCGCTAATGACAAGCTAATGTACTAAAATGATGTTCCCGGATTCACGCGGCACGATGCACAAAACTCCACTGCCGGGAGTGGGGAGGGGGTAAGATCCCAAAAGTCAATCACACCGGAGAGAGTCACATTTCTTAGCTTCTCTCCGGATTTTGAGCCTACGCCGAGTTTCCAATGGACAATGAGAGTGGGGAACAAAATCGCCCTCGCTGTATGGCCATTTCTATCATCCATTGTCACTATCTGGACAATCTCTATTCTCTTTTAGACGGCTTTACTTATTTTTAAATCCAGCCAGAAAAGAAAGATGATAAATTCTTTATATAAAAAAAGGACACACCCAGGGAAAATGTACCACACAAAAATTTCTGGTGGAGTCTTACCAACACAATATTGGAGAGGGTTTTAATATGCGTGCAGTGACCCCCTCCCACAGGCGTATACAGGGTAAGTAGATCATGATGTCAATCAACCTGCAATGCTGTTAATTTGGAGCTCAGTGTTTCAGTTAACACCACCTCTTACTCACACATGGTGGAATACACATTCAGCAGCAGAATGGACAGCCCACCGACTCTATTTAAAGGAGTTAAAATGACTTTTGGTGAGGTGCCGATTGTCATGTTACAATGTTTGGTTGCTTTTACAATCCTTTGTCAGCTGTTTATTGAGGCAGGTGCTGAAGGATTTCTACTGTAGATCCGTGAATTTTTAATGGAGGAACTGACCCTAATCATGCCCTCTCGCCGCAGTTAAATCCAATGAAGTCCGATGAGATGGAAGTCACAGTGTGGACACTTCCATCCAGTATCGAAACATTTACATTTTAAATGCTGGGATTGAGTCAGATCTCCCCTTAGACCAGCAGGATTGCAAAGTGAAAAACGTCTGCACTCTCCTCAGCAACATGGCCCTGATCCCTGCAATATTGTCCATAAAAGGAGTAGGGAGACGTTCAGCTTTAGTACCCTCAAGCACAAAGGTCACTGAAGCAGAAAATCTTTCCTTCTATTCTTTGCATTTACCGTTCTGCCAGTGGAGCTTAATTCCTTCATAAGTCAATTAATATTCCACAAAACTCAATGCACCATTATGTTTGACTTGTTCAGTTGTCTTCAAATGTTGTTTCTTTCTTGTTAGTTTATGGCAATTGCAGAATGGTTTGAGATGAATTGTGTATCCTCCGGGGTCAAGGAATTTTCCGGGCATATTTAGTTCTCCGTCAAAACAGGTTTGTATTATTGATACAAGTGTTATTTTGAAACGTATGTAGATTTTTGCCTTTTCTTTCCTTCAGCTTTTGGTTCATATTTTCTCCGCCTTCTTTTGATAATCCTCCATTTTACTGCTCACCGTTCTCCAACAGGCCAGAACTCTCTTCTCAGCCCTCCACAGTTGCTATCCTTAAATGCGGTACATAAAGATGTATAAAGGAAACCGTAGCGTGACTACCTTAGCTTAGCAGCACCCAAGTGGAACTTAGAATCTGACTGTGTGGGAAATGACACAGTTAATTTGTGTCTCTCACAGTCGGGTGGGACTGCATTTTGACAGACAAGTCAATTCTACTTGTGAAGTTAACAAAACATATATATTCCCCCAGTGGCTGAGTGACCTTATTCAATGAGTAATTAAACTATTCAGATGAAGCAGGTTCTGGTACATGTGGAAAACTGATCTTCATCCCGGCAACAGATGGGATTCCTCAATTGGCTTTAGCTCCCTTGAGATCACAGAATCACATAAAAATACAGTACAGAAGAGGCCCTTCCATCTATTGAGTCTGCATCGACACAAGAAACATACCTGGTCTACCCACCTAATCCCATTTGTCAGCACGTGACCCATCGCCTTGAAGTCACTTTGCTCATCCAGGTACTTTTTAAAGGATGTGAGGCAACCCGCCTCTACCCAGTCCAGACCATCACCAGCCTCTCGTTAAAAAGGTTTTCCACAGATCCCCCCGAAACCTCCTGCCCTTCACCTTGAACTTGTGTCCCCTTTTTTTTTATAAATTTAGATTACCCAATTATTTTTTCCAATTAAGGGGCAATTTAGCGTGGCCAATCCACCTACTCTGCACATTTTTAGGGTTGTGGGGGCGAAACCCATGCAGACACGGGGAGAATGTGCAAACTCCACATGGACAGTGACCCAGAGCCGGAATCGAACCTGGGACCTCAGCGCCGTGAGGCAGTTGTGCTAACCACTAGGCCACCGTGCTGCCCTTTGTGTCCCCTTTTAACTGACTCTTCAACTAAGGGGAACAGCTGCTCCCTATCCACCCTGCCCATGCCCCGCATAATCTTGTTCGCCTTGATCAGGTTGCCACTTAGTCATCTCTGCTCCAGGGAAAACAACCCTAGCCTATCCAAACTCTCTTCATAATTTAAATGTTCCATCCCAGGCAACATCCTAGTGAATCTCCTCTGCACCCTCTCCAGTGCAATCACACCCTTCCTCTCATGTGGCGACCAGAACTGCACACAGTGCTCCAGCTGTGGCCTCACCTAAGTTTTATACAACTCCAACATGACCTCCCTGCTTTTGTAATCTATGCCCCAATTGATATTGGCAAGTGTCCCATCTGCCATTTTCACCTCCCTATTAGCTGACCCTCCCGCCTTCAGAGTTCTATGGAAAAACACGTCAAAGTCCCTTTGTTCCTCGGAGTTCCCCATGTCATGCCGTTCATTGAATACTTCCTTGTGAAATTTCTCTTTCCAAAGTGTATCACTTCACACTTTTCAGGGTTAAATTCAATCTGTCACTTATCTGCCCATTTGACCATCCCATCTATATATTCCCATGACACTCAACCTCACTGTTCACCAACTGGCCAATCTTTGTGCCATTCGCAAACTCATTGATCCTACCCCCCACCCCCCCCCCCCCCCACCCCCACCCCCCCAACATAGTCATCTACGTAATTTATATAAATTACGATAATAGGGGACCCAGCACAGATCCCTGCGGTCTGATGTCTGATGGTCTGACATTACTCTCAGTCTCCTACAACTAAGCCAATTTTGAATCCACCTTTTCCCATGTGAATTTACCTTCTTTATAAGTCTCCCATGTGGGACCTTGTCAAAGGCTTTGCTGAAATCCATGTAAACCACATCAACTGCACAATCCTCATCAACACACCTGGTCACTCCTCAAAAAATTCAATCAACTTTGTTAGGCATGACCTCCCTCTGACAAAGCCATGCTGACTATTCCTGACTAAATCTTGCCTCTCCAATTGGAGAGAGAATCTCTCCTTCAGACTTTTCTCCAAATATTCCCCTCACACTAACATGAGACGCACTGGTCTGTAGTTCCCTGGCTTATCTGTACAATCCTTCTTAAATAGAGGAACCGCACTAGCTGTTTTCCAGTCCTCTGGCACCGGACCCGTGGCCAGTGAGGAATAAAAAATTTGGGTCAGAGTCCTTGCAATCTCCTCCCTCGCCTCCCACAGCATCCTGGGACACAATTCATTTGGACTGGACATTTGTCCACTTTTGAGTCTGCCAACGCCTCCAATACCTTGTAACTCCTTATGTCCATTCGCTCAAGAACCTCATAGCCTCTCTCCCAAAGTTCCATACCTACATCCTCATTCTCTTGGGTGAAGATGGATGTGAAGTATTCATTCAACACTCTACTAATGTCCTCTGTCTCCACCCACAGATTGCTCTCTTGGTCCCTAATGGGCCCTACTCTTTGCCTGCTTATCCTCTTACTATTGATGTACTTATTGAATATCTTGTGATTTTCCCTACTTTTACCAGCCAGAGCTTTCTCATCTCCCATATTTGCTCTGCTAATTGCTTTCTTAAGCTCCATCCTGCACTTCCTGTATACTCCACTCTTGCCTCCACTAATTTGCTTCCCTTGTACTTGCTAAAAGCTTTTCTTTTCCTTTGTATCCTGAATATCTCTGGCCATCCATGGTTCTCTGGACTTGTTTCTCCTTCCTATTACCCTGGAGAGAACATGTTGGGCCCGTACCCTCTCCATTTCCTTTTTGAATGCTCCCCATTGCTCTTCTGCAGATTTCCTCACAACTAACTCTTTCCAGTCTACCTTGGTCAGATCCTGCCTTATTTTACCAAACTCCGCTCTCCCCCAATCCAAAACATTGTATTGCAACTTGTCTATTTCTGTGAATATAGCAAACTGAAATTGTACCATGTTGTGGTGGCTATCACTTAAATGCTTCCCCACCAACACATCAATCACCTGTCCAGCTTCATTCCCCTGAATTTGGTCCAGCATTGTACTGTCCCTTGTTGGACCCACTACATATTGAGCTAAAAGGTTCTCCTGTATACATTTAAGAACGCCACTCCATCTAAGCCCTTAACAGTATGACTACCCCAATTAATGTTGGGAAAGATGAAATCATCTAATATAATTACCGTATTACTATTATTTTTACACACCTCTGCAAATTGCGCACATATTTGCTCCTCAATTTCCTGCTGACTATCTGGGGGTCTATAATAAACACCTAGCAATGTGGCTGTCCCTTTTTTATTTCAAAGCTCTACCCACAAAGCTTCATTTGATGACCCCTCCAAGATATCATCTCTCCTTACAGCAGTAACTGACTCCTTAACTGATAATGCAATGCCTACTCCTCTTTTACCCCCTCCTCTGTCTCGCCTGTAGATTCTATATGCTGGAGTGTTAAGCTGCCCCTCCCTCAACCACGTCTCTGTGATGGTTACTATATCACAATTCTACGTGTCCTTAACTCATCCGTTTTACCCGTAATACATCCTATATGTAAAGTAGAGGACATCCAGCCTTGCTTTCCCCCTTGAAACTTAATACAGCTGCATTCTCTCTGACTTGATAGCTTTACTGTATTATGCAGTGTCCCTATTCTGCTAACAGTCTGTAGCCCCTCTCTCTGCCGAATTAATTTGCACTCATCCAAACATTGCTGGGAAACCCGGCAGCGAAGATGTTAGTCCCACTCAGGGGCAGATGTAGACCGTCCGGCTTGTACAGGTTCCACCTTCCCCAAAACTGGTCCCAGCGGTCCAGGAATCTAAAACCTTCCCTAAAACTCTTAAGTTATGCATTTATCTGCGCTATTCACCTATTTCTGTATACGCGAGCACGTGGCATTGAGAGTAATCCAGAGATTACAACCCGTGAGAGCTTGCTTTTTAGTCTACTGCCCAGTCCCTGAATTCCTGATGCAAGACCTCATCCGTTTTTCTACCGATGTCATTGGTACAAAAAATGTACCATGACCTCTGTTTTATCACCCTCCCCATTCAGGATGCCCTGCAGCCATTCAGTGGTCCCTGGTCACCAGGGAGGCAACACACCATCCTGGAGTCACATTGAAGGGCACAGTAGCCGCTAACTATAGAATCTCCTCACGGTAGCATGGTGGTTAGCATCAATGCTTCACAGCTCCAGGGTCCCAGGTTCGATTCCCGGCTGGGTCACTGTCTGTGTGGAGTCTGCACGTCCTCCCTGTGTGTGCGTGGGTTTCCTCCGGGTGCTCCGGTTTCCTCCCACAGTCCAAAGATGTGTGGGTTAGGTGGATTGGCCATGCTAAATTGCCCGTCATGTAAGGTTAATGGGGGGATTGTTGGGTTACGGGTATACAGGTTACATGGGTTTAAGTAGGGTGATCTTTGCTCGGCACAACATTGAGGGCCGAAGGGCCTGTTCTGTGCTGTACTGTTCTATGTTCCTATTATTACGGATCTTCCTATCATCCCCCCATTCCTGTACAGACAGGTGCCAGAGGTTTGGCTCTGTCTGCACTCTCTGGAGGAACCAGCATGCTCATCAGCATCCCGAATGGAATACCAATTTGGGAGCAGATCCACAGGACTACCTGCCTGTTTCTCTTGGACTGCCTGATGGTCACCCATGGAATGTGGCGACTAGGGGCTTTTCACAGTACCTTCATTGAAGCCTACTCGTGACAATAAGCGATTTTCATTTTCATTTTCATTTTATTCACTTCCTTCTTTGCATCCTTTCAGCTGCTGTGTGACCAACTCTCTAAACATGCTACCCACAATACTCGCGGATGCTCCACAGTGTCCCCAGCCCGCCGCTCCAGCCCTGAAACCCGAGCTTCCAGGAGCTGCAGCTGGACACACTTCCTGCACACATGCTGTCCTGGAGACTGGAAATGAGCCCGGCTACCCACATAGAGCAGAAGGAGCATACCACAGCTATGAGCTCTCCTCCCATGAGTAAACCCTTTAAATTGAAAACTTTAGATGGGAGACATGGTGGCGCAGTGGTTAACACTGATGCCTCACGGCGCCGAGGACCTGGGTTTGATCCCGGCCCCGGGTCACTGTCCATGTGGAGTTAGCATGTTCTCCCTATGCCTGCGTGGGTCTCGACCCCACAACCCAAAAAGATGTGCAGGGTCGATGGATTGGCCATGCTAAATTGCCCCTTAATTGGAAAAAAAAGAATTGGGTACTCTAAATTTATAATTTAAAAAATTTTAAACTTTAGATGACTTTTTTATTTAAATAAATCAGCTAAGTCCCTACCCTTTCAACAATTTAATACAGTTTGAAAAATGCCCACTGGGATATACTCACCAATCAGTTGCGTCCATTAGCCCCGCGTCACTTTCTGAACTGTGACTTCACCTCTGAAAGCCACGGTTGGTGGCCCCGATGGTTCCTGTTGCAAGGCTGCCGCTTGCCTTCGAGGGAGGAAATGTAAGGAGCACTGCGCTCCCTCCTAACCGAACCCCCTCAGTCACAAAACTCCCCCTTAAGCACTCAACTGCAATCCAAAGTCAGCACTCCAGTGCAAACAGAAAAAGGAAGGAAGGAAAAATTCAGTCAGAGCTCTCAGTCCTGATCTTCAAGACTTTTTGGGTGGAGTTATGGCGGCTGAATGGATGGAGTAATAATTCAATCTCTTCACTTTCTTATTTACCTGCATGGATTTAAGAAAATATAGGAAGAGAGAAAGAGTTAACTTAACAAAGGGTCTTCCGAGAAGAGGGTGATCATTCAAGTCATGAGCAGGATGGAGGATTTACAAGTTGTAAACCATTGGGCAGCACAGTATCACAGTGGCTAGCACAGTTGCTCCCCAGCTCCAGGGTCCCAGGTTTGAATCCCGGCTTGGGTCACTGTCTGTGCGGAGTCTGCACGTTCTCCCCGTATCTGCGTGGGTTTCCTCCGGGTGCTCCGGTTTCCTCCCACAGTCCAAAGATGTGCAGGTTAGCTGCATTGGCCATGATAAAATTGCCCTTAGTGTCCAAAAAGGTTAGGTGGGGTTACTGGGTTAGGGGGATAGGTTGGATGCATGGGCTTAAGTAGGGTGCTCTTTCCAAGGAACGGTGCAGACTCGATGGGCTGAATGGCCTCCTTCTGCACTGTATATTCTATGATTCCAGTGAGCAAGCAACGATGCACAATAATGCTTATTTATGTAGTGTATGTTTAATTTTTACATTCTATAAGCTTAATAAAACAGTCTAATTAAAGGCAAGATCTGGTTTCTTTTCTCACTGATAGGTATCAGAATTTTGTTCAAAACATTCAATTTTTTTTTAATGGATTATTCTGCATTTAATAGAAAAATGCTTTTTGGACAGCCTGTCCACTCACTATTGGGGCTTAACCACTTCAATCGAATCATTTAATTGCTGAATCAAATTAATTTTTAACCAATACGTGGCTGTTTTTGTATCAAATTGTGATCGGGCCAGAAAGAAAGAGGTCAGAGTGAAGATTGGGAAGGTCACACATGGACAAATCCATGGGAACTGGTCAGATTTATAATAAAAAGTCCCTAATAATCTTCTTGTTACATGGGTACTCACTACCAATACTCAAACAATGAATGGCTGGATGGCGAAGATATGGGATAATGACCAGCACCTTACGAATCCACATCTCAGCCTGAGAGATCTCCAGCGAACCACGTTTGAAAACACAAGTGCTCAGCAATTGAAAATTGGGGCAACATTCTCAGCCATCTCAGCCATCTGTTGATATCCAGAGCTGGCCTTATATAATTTGTAATCAGGTAGAGAAAAAGGGAGCATCCCTTCCACCGAATGTGTTTTTAAATGACCCAAATGTGTCAGTCAGGCTTCTGTATTACTTGGAGGAACTTCATTGTTAATTTTAGGTAAAGCAATGGGTAGAAAAGTTTGTCAAACATACTCTATATTGTCACTGAATAGCCAAATTGTATCCTTTAATTCGACTCAGAAGTTTGGGGTTGGGGTGGGCCGAGGCTGTGAGGGGCTTATTTCCATACGTCCAGGAAATGCTTTTCTTTCTGGGTCCTCAGAAAAATGTTGGTTGCCGTCAATCCCAGGCCACCTGATGTGATTGCGGGCCACCATCTTCAAGGTCCTGCAAAAGTGGGTCACACCCACGGTCGGGAACCATCACCCGAATCCCCAAAAGGATGACGCCGTCTTCTACGCTCTGCTCCTCAATCTTTGCCGTGAATGTCTTTAAATCATCTGGCAAACCGCATTTCTCCCGCAAGCCTCCTCAAATCTTTGCCAAGTTCCATAAATGTTCCTGGTCGGAGGAGCCCGTGACGAGGACATCGTCGGGGAAAACCTCGCTGGATGTTTTCCATGACCTGCTGAAAGATGGCACATGCTGAGATAACCCTGAAAGCCAAATGGGTGCATTCGTACAGACCTCGGTTGTGTGTTGTCCGTCACAAGCTGCCACAGGCCAGGATCCATGACAAGCTGGCGGTACGCATGGCTCCTGTCCAACTCAGTGATCGTGCGTCTGCCGCTGAGCTTCGCATACAGGTCCTCGATTCGGGGAAGCGGTAACAGTCTAAATGAGAGACCTGATTTACTGTCATCTTGTAGTTGCCGCACAGGCAGATGGAGCCGTCAGGTTTCATCACTGGGATGACTGGGGCAGCCCAGCCCAAGAACTGCAAGGCTCAAATGATGCTCAAGCGCTCCAAACTGTCCAACTCCGCATCAAACTTCGGCCGCAGGGCATATGGGATCGGTCGGGCACAAAGCAGTGTGGTTGCCCTAGTGGGTCCACACTAATCCTCGCACGGTCCCCTTTATGGTGCCCAGGCCCTCCTGGAATATGCCAGGGAACTTGCCAAAACTCCTTCCGGTTCATGTCGGCACATTTGGCAAACCCGCTGCCAATCCAATCACAAGTCGGCAAGACATAACGGGCTACAAGATGAAGGCATGTAAAATCACCAGCTCCAACGCACCCCTCCCTGATGAGCTCAACGCATTCTATGCCCGCTTTGAGCAAGAGGTCAGCGAGAGTGCGCCCTCCACCCTGGAAGCCTCGGATGAACTTGTATCTAAGGTCACCATTACAGATGTCAGAGCAGCCTTCTCGAAGATCAACCCATGGAAAGCCACTGGCGTACTGGGGTACCCTGACGAGCACACAGGCCTTGCGCGGATCAGCTGGCGGGGGTATTCACAGACATCTTCAACCTCTCTTTACAACAATCTGAGGTCCCTATCTGCTTCAAGAAGCAGCGTGCCTTAATGACTATCATCCAGTGGCTCTGGCATCCATCATTATGAAGTGCTTCGAAAGGTTAGTCATGGCACAAATCAACTCCAGTCTCCCGGATTGTCTTGATGTACAACAGTTCGCCTACCGCTGAAACAGGTCCACAGCAGACGCCATCTCCCTGGCCCTGCACTCAACACTCGAACACCTAGATAACAAAGACACCAATGTCAGACTCCTATTTATTGACTACAGCTCAGCCTTCAACACTATTATTCTGACGAAACTCATCTCCAAACTCTGTGGCCTGGGCCTGGGCTCCTCCCTCTGTGACTGGATCCTGAACTTCCTAACCCACAGACCACAATCAGTAAGGATAGGCAACAACACCTCCTCCATGATCATCCTCAATACCAGTGCCCCACAAGGCTGTGTCCTCGGCCCCTACTATACTCCTTATACACCTATGACTGTGTGGCCAAATTCCCCTCCAACTCGATTCTCAAATTTGCTGATGACACCACCGTAGTGGATTGGATTTCAAACAATGACGAGACAGAGTACATGAATGAGACAGAGAATCTGGTGAATTGGTGCGATAACAATAATCTCTCCCTCAATGTCAACAAAACGAAGGAGATTGTCATTGACTTCAGGAAGCGTAGAGGAAAACATGCCCCTGTCTACATCAATGGGAATGAAGTAGAAATGGGTCGAGAGCTTCAAGTTTGTAGGTGTCCAGATTACCAACAGACTGTCTTGGTCTCCCCATGCCGACACTATAGTTAAGAAAGCCCACCAACGACTCTACTTTTTCAGAAGACTAAGGAAATTTGGCATGTCAGCTACGACTCTCAGCAACATTTACAGATGCACCTTTGAAAGCATTCTTTCTGGTTGTATCACAGGTTGGTATGGTTCCTGCTCTGCTCAAGACCGCAGGAAACTACAAAAGGTCGTGAATGTAGCCCAGTCCATCACGCAAACCAGCCTCCCATCCATTGACTCTATCTATAATTCCCGCTGCCTCAGAAAGGCAGCCAGCATAATTAAGGACCCCACGCACCCCAGACATACTCTCTTCCACCTCCTTCCGTCAGGAAAAAGATATAGAAGTTTGAGGTCACTTACAAACCGACTCAAGAACAGCTTCTTCCCTGCTGCCATCAGACTTTTGAATGGACCTACCTCGTATTAAGTTGATCTTTTCTCTACATCCCAGTTATGACTGTAACATTACATTCTGTAGTCTCTCCTTCCTTCCCTATGTACGGTATGCGTTATCTGTATAGCATGCAAGAAACAAAACTTTTCACTGTATACTAATACATGTGACAGTAATAAATCAAATCAAGTCAAAAGATGCCGCAACCGGACGCGACCCAGCAAACTCGGTCCACTGCCGTGTCCACCATCCTGCCGTAGGCTGGCTGATTGTTGCCTATATGTGATGGGGACCACCGATGTACCTTCAATCGGCAACAGCTGCCCCGTATATGTTGCGAACCAGGTATCCTGTAACAATAATATATGGGGCCTGACCAAATGCAGTCAGAATTGTGGAGGCTGACTATGGAGCTCCGGTATCCATCTCCATTTGGATCGAGTGACTGTTTCCCAGGAGGGTTACTTGGATGGGGTCAATTTGAGGGGCCGTCATACAGTGCAGTTGTTGGTCGGGATGTCTTCCTCTTCCAGATAGGAGGCCCATTTACGTGGGTTTCGATCACGCCCAGCCAGATGGCGGACCTTTGTAAATGACATCCGGGACTTTGGTCTCTGTGGAGAACTCTCAGCGGCTATCTGGGCCTCTGCCAGCTTCCCTGTGGGGTCAGCCCCCTCATTGGGGGGGTCGTTTCTGCCTGCCTTGGGCCACTCAGGTGGGTGTCTTAAATTCACCACAGCCAGGCCCTTGAATTCTTGGGGGCTCTGCCCTGCAGTCTTACAGGGTATGGCAATCTCAACTGCCTGCTGTAGGTCCAGGAGAGTCTCCGCCAAGAGTTTGTGCTGGGTAGCTGGGTCTTGAAGTCCGCAGACAAAACTGTCCCACAGAGTCTTGTTTAATACGGCGTCAAACTCTCAGATTTCCGCCTGTTTCCTCAAGCGGGCCAGGAAATCACTGGTCCATCACCTTGGGCCTGAATGACGGTATGGAAGTGAAACGGCGGACGATGATCGGGTGCTTCAGGTCGAATTGAGGGCTACCAAAGCATTGAAATACTGGGTATCAGGCACATCTGGGTACATCAGTGATGCACGATCAATTGCACAAAGACTAAAGTTGGGTACAACTGTGGCTTTATTGCAGTCAGATGCGTGGCCTCCTGCTGCAGCTGGCGAAATGGCAGATCAATGGAGGACACGCATATTTATACAGCACCTAGTGGGCGGAGCCACCCGGCAGGGGTTACCGGCGAACCTGTAGTACAGGTCCTACCTTACATCCCCTAATACAGGTGTACACAGTGGTTCACCACAGTCAGACTCTTAATTCTGCTATATGTCGGACAACCACAAGCCGTGAGCAAAACCACCATCTGTCTTTCGTCCCCCATGAACGCGTTTGTCCGAAAAAAGAATCACATCCGTTGGATGTACTTTTCCCAGTCATTCATATCTCCCTTAAACGGGTCAAGCTTCCCAATGTGGGCATTACTGCAGGCGGGTTGGAGGGCAGCGCAGGCTTTGTAGCACTCAGTGCCAACGGTAGCTTCACTTTATCCTCATTACCAGTGTCGTATCCACACCAAGAGAATAAGCATGAACGGCAAGTAGAATGCAAAACAATACTCTTTTATTATAATACACAAATCTCCTTACCCCAAAGGGTCTCCCTCCCTGACCTGCGCCCAGGTCCAGGGTTTTATACTGTGAGGGCCCCCCTCATTAGAAGGAAAGCCCCGCCACACTACTGGGGAAGTTCATATTCATTGGAGGCCATTAAAATACGAATGGTACACACCCCTTGGCCTCCGTGGGAGTCAGAACAGCAATTTAATTTAAGTTGAAGATAATTGGAGGTGGGGGGGGGCTTCAATTTGCAATGTTCAGCAATCAGTGTGGTTCATGATTTATATTCAGTTGTAGAAATGTCTGATTTAAAGGTTTAGCAGTGGTGTTAAGCTGGATATATCGGCTGACAAAGTAAATATGGTGCAGGATCAAGGCAAGGGAAACAGGAAATTGATTTCTCTGGGCCAAAGTGACCAAGCAAATATTTAAAATTCAAAAGATAACATCACATTGACCTGTTAATGTTTTTACATAAGTGTACTTTACCTGAATGCTCGTAGTATTCGGAATAAAGTAAATGAGTTGATGGCGCAAATCATCGCGAATGACTATGATTTAGTGGCCATTACTGAAACATGGTTAAAGGATGGCCACGACTGGGAGTTAAATATCCGATGGTATCAAACTATTCGGAAGGACAGAGTGGATGGTAAGGGAGGTGGTGTAGCTCTGTTATTTAAGGATGACATCCGGGCAATAGTTAGGGATAATATCGGTGCTATGGAGGATAAGGTTGAATCCATTTGGGTGGAAATCAGGAATAGTAAGGCGAAAAAGTAACTGATAGGAGTAGTCTATAGGCCACCAAATAGCAACGTTATGGTGGGGCAGGCAATAAACAAAGAGATAACTGATGCATGTAGAAATGGTACAGCAGTTATCATGGGGGATTTTAATCTACATGTCGATTGGTTTAACCAGGTCGGTCAAGGCAACCTTGAGGAGGAGTTTATAGAATGTATCCGCGATAGTTTCCTAGAACAGTATGTAATGGAACCTACGAGGGAACAAGCGGTCCCAGATCTTGTCCTGTGTAATGAGACAGGATTGATTCAGGATCTCATAGTTAGGGATCCTCTCAGAAGGAGCGATCACAATATGGTGGAATTTAAAATACAGATGGAGGGTGAGAAGGTAAAATCAAATACTGGTGTTTTGAGTTTAAACAAAGGAGATTACAATGGGATGAGAGAAGAACTAGCTAAGGTAGACTGGGAGCAAAGACTTTATGGTGGAACAGTTGAGGAACAGTGGAGAACCTTCCAAGCGATTTTTCACAGTGCTCAGCAAAAGTTTATACCCACAAAAAGGAAAGACGGTAGAAAGAGGGAAAATCGACCGTGGATATCTAAGGAAATAAGGGAGAGTATCAAATTGAAGGAAAGAGCATACAAAGTGGCAAAGATTGGTGGGAGACTAGAGGACTGGGAAATATTTAAGGGGCAACAGAAAGCTACTAAAAAGCTATAAAGAAGAGTAAGATAGAGTATGAGAGTAAACTTGCTCAGAATATAAAAGCAGACAGCAAAAGTTTTTACAAATATATAAAACAAAAAAGAGTGGCTAAGGTAAATATTGGTTCTTTAGAGGATGAGAAGGGAGTTTTAATAATGGGAGATGAGGAAATGGCTGAGGAACTGAACAGGTTTTTTGGGTCGGTCTTCACAGTGGAAGACACAAATAACATGCCAGTGACTGATAGAAATGAGGTTATGACAGGTGATGACCTTGAGAGGATTGTTATCACTAAGGAGGTAGTGATGGGCAAGCTAATGGGGCTAAAGGTAGACAAGTCTCCTGGCCCTGATGGAATGCATCCCAGAGTGCTAAAAGAGATGGCTAGGGAAATTGCAGATGCACTAGTGATGATTTACCAAAATTCACTAGACTCTGGGGTGGTCCCGGTGGATTGGAAATTAGCAAATGTGACACCACTGTTTAAAAAAGGAGGTAGGCAGAGAGCAGGAAATTATAGGCCAGTGAGCTTAACGCCGGTAGTAGGGAAAATGCTGGAATCTATCATCAAGGGAGAAATAGCGAAACATCTGGATAGAAATTGTCCCATTGGGCAGACGCAGCATGGGTTCATAAAGGGCAGGTCGTGCCTAACAAATTTAGTGGAATTTTTTGAGGACATTACCAGTGCAGTGGATAACAGGGAGCCAATGGATGTGGTATATCTGGATTTCCAGAAAGCTTTTGACAAGGTGCCACACAAAAGGCTGCTGCATAAGGTAAAGATGCATGGCATTAAGGGTAAAGTAGTAGCATGGATAGAGGATTGGTTAATTAATAGAAAGCAAAGAGTGGGGATTAATGGGTGCTTCTCTGGTTGGCGATCAGTAGATAGTGGTGTCCCTCAGGGATCCGTGTTGGGCCCACATTTGTTTACAATTTACAGAGATGATTTGGAGTTGGGGACCAAGGGCAATGTGTCCAAGTTTGCAGATGACACTAAGATGAGTGGTAAAGCGAAAAGTGCAGAGGATACTGGAAGTATGCAGAGGGATTTGGATAGGTTAAGTGAATGGGCTACGGTCTGGCAAATGGAATACAATGTTGACAAATGTGAGGTTATCCATTTTGGTAGGAATAACAGCAAATGGGATTATTATTTAAACGATAAAATATTAAAGCATGCTGCTGTGCAGAGAGACCTGGGTGTGCTAGTGCATGAGTCACAGAAAGTTGGTTTACAGGTGCAACAGGTGATTAAGAAGGCAAATGGAATGTTGTCCTTCATTGCTAGAGGGATGGAGTTTAAGACTAGGGAGGTTATGCTGCAATTGTATAAGGTGTTAGTGAGGCCACACCTGGAGTATTGTGTTCAGTTTTGGTCTCCTTACTTGAGAACGGACGTACTGGCACTGGAGGGTGTGCAGAGGGGATTCACGAGGTTAATCCCAGAGCTGAAGGGGTTGAATTATGAGGAGAGGTTGAGTAGACTGGGACTGTACTCGTTGGAATTTAGAAGGATGAGGGGAGATCTTATCGAAACATTTAAAATTATGAAGGGAATAGATAGGATAGATGCGGGCAGGTTGTTTCCACTGGCGGGTGAAAGCAGAACTAGGGGACATAGCCTCAAAATAAGGGGAAATAGATTTAGTACTGAGTTTAGGAGGAACGTCTTCACCCAAAGGGTTGTGAATCTATGGAATTCCTTGCCCAGTGAAGCAGTTGAGGCTCCTTCATTAAATGTTTTTAAGGTAAAAATAGATAGTTTTTTGAAGAAAAAAGGGATTAAGGGGTATGGTGTTCGGACCGGAAAGTGGCGCTGAGTCCACAAAAGATCAGCCATGATCTCATTGAATGGCGGAGCAGGCTCGAGGGGCCAGATGGCCTACTCCTGCTCCTAGTTCTTATGTTCTTATGATGTCTATTAACATATCCTGAGCAGAGTAATATTCAAACTTACCTTACAGTAAATACCAGAGTGATGGCCGACAACCAAGAAATGAAAATCTAATAAGAATCATTTTTATTATTGTCACAAGTTAGCTTACATTAACACTGCAATTAAGTTACTGTGAAAATCCCCTAGTGGCCACACTCCGGCGCCTGCTCGAGGGAGAATTCAGAATGCCCAATTCACCTAACAAGCACATCTTTCAGGACCAAGGGAGGAAGCAGGAGCACCCAGAGGAATCCCACGCAGACACGAGGAGAACGTGAAGACTCCGCACTGACAGTGACCCAAGCCGGGAATCAAACTTAAGTGCCTGGTGCTGTGAAGCAACAATGTTAACCACTGTGCTACCAATACCAAACCCAAAGAGAGCAAGTAATAGAACATAGAACATCACAACGTAGTACAGGCCCTTCGTCCCTCAATGTTGCGCCGACCTGTGAAACCCCTCTAAAGCCCATCTATGCTATTCCCTTAACATCCATATGTTTACCCAATGACCATTTAAATGCCCTTAATGTTGGCGAGTCCACTATTGTCGCAGGCAGGGCATTCCACGCCCTTACTACTCTCTGAGTAAAGAACCTACCTCTGACATCTGTCCTATATCTATCTCCCCTCAACTTAAAGCTATGTCGCCTCGTGCTAGACATCTCCATCCGAGGAAAAAGGTGTTCACTGTCCACCCTATCTAATCCTCTGATCATCTTGTATGCCTCAATTAAGTCACCTCTTAACCTTCTTCTCTCTAACGAAAACAGCCTCAAGTCCCTCAGTCTTGCCTCATAAGATCTTCCCTCCATACAAGGCAACAACCTGGTAAATCTCCTCTGCACCCTTTGCAATGCTTCCACATCCTTCCTATAATGCGGTGACCAGAATTGCACGCAATACTCCAAATGCGGCCACACCAGAGTTTTGTAAAGCTGCAACATGACCTCATGGCTCTGAAACTCAATTCCTCTACCAATAAAAGCTAACACACCGTGCGCCTTCTTAACAACCCTCTCAACTTGGGTGCCAACTTTCAGGGATCTATGTACATGGACACCGGGATCTCTCTGCTCATCCACACTACCAAGAATCTTATCATTAGCCCAGTACTCTGTCGTCCTGTTATTCATGTCTTCACAATAAACAGAGAGCCAAATGTGAGTAGAGCAGGAAAGTGGAGTTGGGGTATTTTAATCAAGATGGGTCAAATGGCCTACTCCTGGTTCTTCTCTTCCTATGCAAACACCTTTAAGCTAGAAGTCACCACCTTTTTCTCCCACACAATCACTTCCAAAAGGTCTCAGTGGTCCTTAAACAGAAACATTGCTTCATTTTAAATTTCTTCTTCCTCCGGCCTCATTTTCAAAAAGAAAAGCTGGAAGGCTTGGGAATGGAGGTACAGGTTTTCTGCTGCGAACAGCAACTATGACAATGAATGAAATTAGTCTCGACATTCTCAATCCAAGTCCCAGTGGACAAATCCATAATGTCAGTGATTAACCAAAGAACAAGGGAGTGAAGAACTGGTGGATACTCCCGTGCAAAGCACAAATAAAATAAGCCAGACACGGAAAGCATTTGTTTCTCAGTGTTTAGTACATCTGCGGAACATAAATTAAATAAATTAATTGCTTTCACATAAAACAAGAATGCAATGTACTGATGTGATGCATTGCTCAGAGCTTTAAGAGCTGTTATTAATGATCATGAAATTAAGGAGAATGTTGAATGTTGCCATGAAAATGCATCTCCAGTAGCCATGACTAATGTTACTCCAATTTAGCCAATGCCCTGAAGTTCAATATTTAATCCTGCAGTAGGGACTCTCATTTCATTTAGTGCAGATTCAGATAAGATGATGATCCCTTAGAGCTGCCATTAAGTTAATACAAGACAAGCAGTCATGAGATTCCTTTCAGTGCGATATTTTGTTCTCTCACTGCACATTACTCAACCTAACTCGGAATTAACATTCAGCATTTCATACTGAATTCTCCCAGTGTATCCGAACAGGCGCCATTATGTGGTGACTAGGGGATTTTCACAGTAACCTCATTGCAGTGTTAATGTAAGCCTACTTGTGACACTAATGATGATTATTATTATTATTAGATGCAAAGTCACCACCGACTAATATAGAATCTCAATCACCAGTTAGCTGGCAATCCCCATTCACTCAAGGACACAATTTATCTCATTTGTTAAAGAGGAGCAAACATTTTAATGAAAGCTGCGAGGTTTTTAACAGTTCCTCACCTACCATTATAGCTGGTGTCTAGTGGAACAATGGAGAATACTGGAAATAACATGGCGACTAATCTCACCAAAAGTACAAACATTTACAATTCTTCGATTAAGGCCAGTTAAATGCTACTGATTTTTCACAACATTTAAAGATTAAAGAATAAGTGGTGGTGTTATCCAACATAGGGAGTTACAAATCCTGGCAATGTAAAAAATAGTCTAAATGAGCATTCATAGATAAAATGATTGCCTCACTGATGGACTATCCATTAATGTTGCATATCAGCTCCAGGGCTGTTAGATTCAAATCAGTTCCCTCAACAAAGCGCAGCACCCGTCCACACCACCCCCATCACCCAGCTTGCACCACATCAAGAAATGCCATTCAACTTGTAGATGAAGTGGTTTTGACTTGTTTTGGGGGATCTCAATAACGTTGAGGAGTCTCAGAAGCAGTGTCCAATCGATCTTTCTTGTACCAACGTTGGGAGAACCCACATGATCTTTCGCCCGAATGAGTTCCAATTTACTGGCAAGTTACACATGGTTTTATACCTTTACAGCCCATTGTGAACACACGAGATTGAATCAGTTCCATAATTAAATTATTGGGTTATCAATATCTACTGGAAAGCAGATGGCAGATTGTGTTTTCAGCAGAGACTATCATAGAATCCCTGCAAGCCAGAAGGAGGCCATTCGGCCCATCAAGTCTGCACTGACACTCCGAAGGAGCACCCCACCCAGGCCCACATCCCCGCCCTATACCCATAATCCCATCTAACTTTTTTTTTGGTCACATAGGGCAATTTAGCTTGGCCAATCCACCTAAGCTGCACAACATTGGACTGTGGGAGGAAACTGGAGCACTGGAGAAAACCCACTACCTTCTTACTTCAGTTCAGGTTACCTAATCAGTCTTTTTTCTGTCTGTTGCTGTGGGTTACAGAGTTCTTACCTCGCCTTCACATGGTTGCGCTTGCATAGTCGGAGATTGCTAGACCTATTGATGAACTCAATTTCATGATTAGAGCTGGATTGCCTGATATAGCCAATTTGTGTAACCTCATTAACTGTGTTGGTCATTCCATGTCTAAAGCTCCTTTCAGCATAATCTTGTTGACTGTATTACTCCAGGGAATAGGGATAACCCTGGGAATTACAGGCCAGTTAGTCTTACTTCGGTGGTAGGCAAAGTAATGGAAAGGGTACTGAGGGATAGGATTTCTGAGCATCTGGAAAGGAACTGCTTGATTAGGGATAGTCAGCACGGATTTGTGAGGGGTAGGTCTTGCCTTACAAGTCTTATTGACTTCTTTGAGGAGGTGACCAAGCATGTTGATGAAGGTAAAGCAGTGGATGTAGTGTACATGGATTTTAGTAAGGCATTTGATAAGGTTCCCCATTGTCGGCTTGTGCAGAAAGTAAGGAGGCATGGGATAGTGGGAAATTTGGCCAGTTGGATAACAAACTGGCTAACCGATAGAAGACAGAGAATGGTGGTGGATGGCAAATATTCAACCTGGAGCCCAGTTATCAGTGGTGTACCTCAGGGATCAGTTCTGGGTCCTCTGCAGTTTATGATTTTCATTAACGACTTGGATGAGGGAGTTGAAGGGTGGGTCAGTAAATTTGCAGATGATACGAAGATTGGTGGAGTTGTGGATAGTGAGGAGGGCTGTTGTCGGCTTCAAAGAGACATAGATAGAATGCAGAGCTGGGCTGAGAAGTAGCAGATGGAGTTTAACCCTGACAAGTGTGAGGTTGTCCATTTTGGAAGGACAAATATGAATGCGGAATACAGGGTTAACGGTAGGGTTCTTGGCAATGTGGAGGAGCAAAGAGATCTTGGGGTCTATGTTCATAGATCTTTGAAAGTTGCCACTCAAGTGGATAGAGCTGTGAAGAAGGCCTATGGTGTGCTAGCGTTCATTAGCAGAGGGATTGAATTTAAGAGCCGTGAGGTGATGATGCAGCTGTACAAAACCTTGGTCAGGCCACATTTGGAGTACTGTGTGCAGTTCTGGTCGCCTCATTTTAGGAAGGATGTGGAAGCTTTGGAAAAGATGCAAAGGAGATTTAGCAGGATGTTGCCTGGAATGGAGAGTAGGTCATACGAGGAAAGGTTGAGGGTGCTAGGCCTTTTCTCATTAGAACGGAGAAGGATGAGGCGCGACTTGATAGAGGTTTATAAGATGATTAGGGGAATAGATAGAGTAGACAGTCAGAGACTTTTTCCCCGGGTGGAACACACCATTACAAGAGGACATAAATTTAAGATAAATGGTGGAAGATATAGAGGGGATGTCAGAGGTTGGTTCTTTACCCAGAGAGTAGTGGGGGCATGGAATGCACTGCCTGTGGAAGTAGTTGAGTCGGAAACGTTAGGGACCTTCAAGCGGCTATTGGATAGGTACATGGATTAGGGTAGAATAATGGAGTGTAGGTTAACTTCTTAAGGGCAGCACGGTAGCATTGTGGATAGCACAATTGCTTCACAGCTCCAGGGTCCCAAGTTCGATTTCGACTTGGGTCACTGTCTGTGTGGAGTCTGCACATCCTCCCCGTGACTGCGTGGGTTTCCTCCGGGTACTCTGGTTTCCTCCCACAGTCCAAAGATGTGCAGGTTGGGTGGATTGGCCATGAAAAATTGTCCAAAATTCTTTGATTAACCTAGGACAAAAGTTTGGCGCAACATCGTGGGCCGAAGGGCCTGTTCTGTGCTGTATTTCTCTATCTATCTATCTATCCTTCCAAGTCTGCAGCTCCCAGTTAACCCTTAAACCACGTGAGCTATAATGTTGAACGATGAACTATGCTGTGACTTGTGAATTGCAGTAACAAGCATACCTGTACTTCTGTGGTGGAAACATTTCTGGAAGCACTGTGGCTTGTTAGCGGAGGTTTATTGTTGAGCTGGTGCATCACGTTAGAGAGGGCAGAGAATTCAGTCACTCAAATGTGCTGGGATATGGGGACTGGGATTCAGTGCTTCTGCAACAGCACAGGAAGTTGCAGCAGAGGCCACAGAGAGGGAAAAGAAGTGGCAAGTACCTGGGAACCCGACCACCAGGACGTTCCGCTCCAAGTCACGTACCACCCTGACTTGGAAATATATCAATGTTCCTTCACTGTCGCTGGGTCAAAATTCTGGAACTCCCGCCCTAACAGCACAGTGGGTGTACCTACACCTGAAGGACTGCAGCGGTTCAAGAAGGAAATGCCACCAACTAGGCATGGGCAATAAATGCTGGGCCTAGCCAGCAATGCCCACATACCTTAAATTTAAAAAAAGGAGAACGATCGCTCACAACAGAATGTACTAGGGTGTTTTGCATAGCAAAGGTTAATGTGGGACTGGCAAACAGAAGGTGGCACAGTGGTAATGTCATTGGATTAGTAATCTGAGGCCCAGGCTAATCCGCTATGGACATGGATATAAAGCTAGTTTTGATAACTGTGACCATGAATCTATCATCAATTGGATGGTCCTGCTAGATGGTGGTAATGGGTTTGGAAGGTGCTGCCTAAGGAGCCTTGGTGAGTTGCTGCAGTGCATCTTGTAGATGGTACACTTGGCTGCCATTGTGCATCGGTGGTGGAGGGAGTCATAGAATCATAGAATTTACAGTGCAGGAGGCCATTCGGCCCATCGAGTCTGGAAAGAGTACTCTACTTAAACCCACACCTCCTCCCCATCCCCACAACCCAGTAACCCGACCTAGCCTTCTTGGACACTAAGGGCAATTTAGCACGGCCAATCCACCTAACCTGCACATCTTTGGAATGTGGGAGGAAATCGGAGCACCCGGAGCAAACCCGCGCAGACACGGAGAGAACGTGCAGTCTTCGCACGGACAGTGTCTGAAGCTGGGAATCGAACCTGGGGCCCTGGAGCTGTGAAGCAACAGCACTAACCACTGTGCTACCGTGCCAAATGTTTGTGGATGGGGTGCTAATCAAGCGGCCTGCTTTGTCCTGGGTAGTGTCGAACTTTGTAACGGTCTTTGGAGCAAGAATGTTGCAGGAAGAAAACGTGAACCCTAAAAGAAAAGACAGAACAAAACAAGCACCTCCCTTGTTTTAACTTGAGAAAGCATGACCTTTGATTCTCTCTAGGGATGTTTAGGAATTTCAGCACGCATTGAGTAAAAACATGTGTTAAACAGATTATTTTTACAAATGGTGGTAGAGGTGCATTTAGTTTTTTTAAGTTCCATTTCCATTCCTAGTTATACATTTGTCAGAAAACAGTGGGTGAAATCCAGAATGACAGTCTCATTACTCAGCCTATTGATCCTGTGGAGTAATCCCCTCTCCAGTAGCACACAACTCTCCACCGACTTCTAAATCCATTCCTCCTTCACATTTCTTCCCCAAGCACACAGACTTCACTCTGGTGGGAAAATACTTCAAATTCCAACTCTCCACTAATTTGTACAGGCAGCCAGAAGCCCTCTCCCCCACAAATAATCAGTCTATCACAATGGAATAAACTAATGAAAAAACCTTGATGAAGCATCAGGTCAGATAGCTTCTTCACTCTGAGCAGACAGCTCATACTTTGATCCCTTTCCCAATTCGCTGTGACTAAACGCTCGCCATCACAAAGCATGGCCGGAATTCTCCCCTACCCGGCGGGGCGGGGGGTCCCGGCGTACCGAAGTGGCGAGAACCACTCCGGCATCGGGCCTCCCCAAAGGTGCGGAATTCTCCGCACCTTTAGGGGCTAGGCCCGCGCCGGAGTGGCTCCCGCTCCGCCGACTGGCGTCAATGGCCTTTGGCGCCACGCCGACCGGCGTTGGGGCTGGCCGAAAGGCCTTCGCCGGTCGGCGTGAGTCCGCGCATGCGCCGGAGCGTCAGCGGCCGCTGATGTCACCCCGGCGCATGCGCGGTGGAGGGGGTCTCTTCCACCTACGCCATGGTGGAGGCCGTGGCAGCGGCGGAAGAAAAAGCGTGCCCCCACGGCACAAACCCGTCCGCCGATCGGTGTGCCCCGATCGCGGGCCAGGCCACCATGGGGGCACCCCCCCGGGGTCAGATCACCCCGCGCCCCCTCCCCCCCCATGACCCCGGGGCCCGCTCGCGGCTCCTGCTCCCGCCGGCACCAGAGGTGGTTTAAACCATGTCGGAGGGAGAGACCTGACAGTGGCGGGACTTTGGCTCATCGCGTGCCAGAGAATCGCCGTGGGGGCCCGCCGACCAGCGCGCCGTGATTCCCGCCCCCGCCGATTCCTGGGCGGCGGAGAATTCCGGCCAAGGCGGGGGCGGGATTTACGAAGGCCCTGGGCGATTCCCCGACCCTGTGGGTGGTCGGAGAATTCCGCCCCATATTTTGCACTATGGCACCAGTCGAGAGGTGTGATGAATAGAACCATTACACACTGACATGTCACCAGTACGCCAAAAGATGAAAGAGTTCCACATCAATGCCATAGTAAAGACGGACACACACAAAGGTATGTCCACTTTTTCCATCCCAAGGTGTCCTCAAGCAGTTTACAAACAATTCTTCACTTTTGAAGAAAACACTGAAAGTACCCAGCAAGTCTGGTATCTATGGAGAGAGAAGTAGAGTTACCATTTCACATTGAATAATTAACAAAGTTACAATGCTGGAATCCATACTGGCAAATCATCAATTTGAGCAGACGTATTGCTGATGTATTGGAGTTTTCCATATTGACCACACTCAGCCATTGATAACAAACAAAGCCAGCCACTGCTATGTGAATAACAATATCTGTTAGAATGTCGATGTACAAATCAACCATTTTGATGCACGATCAATTGCACAAAGACGAGAGTTGAATACAACTGAGGCTTTATTACACTAAGATGTGTGGCCTCCTAAAGCAGCTGGCAAAATGGCTGCTGTACGGGGAGCACATATATTTATACTTTGCCTACTGGGCGGAGCCATCAGGCAGGGACTACCCCCATACCTGCAGTACAGGGCCTTACCATACATACCCTAATATATACAGCAGTGGTTACTACCACATTCACCCCCTGTTAAAATTGAGTCCGGCGGGGGTGGTGGAGAACTATATACAGCACAAGTTTAATATACAGAGAAAAAAACTTTGAGTCCAGAACCAATTACAGGTTTAGCCGGTCCAGAGCCTTGATCTGACGTTGGGAGCGATGCAATGGTGGCGGCGATTCTGGCGTTGGTCAGGTCCTTGGTGACTCCGGTGTGTGCCGATATCCTCTTCATCCTCGGATGTGGGCAGGGGGAGGACGGATGGTTCTGGGGGGGTTGCTGCTGGGTGCGCCAGGGGAGGGAAGGGTGGCGCTGGGCTGGGGGTGTGTGTGTGTGTGTGGAACCTGCTGGTGCCAGATCCCTGAGAGAGACAGAATCTTGGCGGCCACGTAGGCGTACTGGGGTTTGGCGTGGAGTAACTGCACCCTTTCCACCAACGGGTCCACCTTGTAGAGTCGTACATGCTTACGGAGGAGTCTGGGTCCTGGAGCTGCGAGCCAAGTCGGGAGCGACACCCCGGAGGTCGACCTCCTGGGGAAGGCAAAGAGACGTTCATGGGGTGCGTCGTTAGTCGCAGTGCAAAGGAGCGACCGAATGGAGTGCAGTGTATCGGGGAGGACCTCCTGCCAGCGGGAGGCCGGGATATTTCTGGACCGTAGGGCCAGCTGGTTGGCCCTCAATACCATCCCGTTCTCCCTCTCCACCTGTCCGCTTCCCCAGGGGTTATAGCTGGTCGTCCTGCTCGAGGCGATACCCTTGTGGAGCAGGAACTGACGCAGCTCATCGCTCATGAATGAGGATCCCCTGTCACTGTGGATATAGGCGGGGAAGCCAAACAGAGCGAAGATTGTGTTGAGGGCTTTGATGACGGTGGCAGATGTCATGTCGGGGCACGGGATGGCGAAGGGGAATCTGGAGTACTCATCTACCACACTGAGGAAATACGTGTTCCGGTCCTTGGAGGGGAGGGGCCCTTTGAAGTCCACGCTGAGTCGTTCAAAGGGACTGGATGCCTTCACCAGGCGCGCAGTCTGGCCGGTAGTAGTGCGGTTTGCACTCCGCACAGACCTGGCAGTCTCTGGTGATAGCCCTGACTTCCTCGACGGAGTAGGGCAGACTGAGGGCCTTAATGAAGTGGTACAACGGTGTGACTCCCGGGTGACAAAGGTTGTCGTGCAAAGTCCGGAGTCGGTCCACCTCTGCGTTGGTACATGTACCTCGGGATAGGGCATGGGGGGGCTCGTTGAGCTTACCGGGACTATACAAAGTCTTGTGGTTGTAGGTGGAAAGCTCGATCCTCCACCTCAAGATTTTATCATTTTTGATCTTGCCCCGCTGCATGTTGTTAAACAGGAAGGCTACCGACCGTTGGTCAGTGAAGAGAGTGAATCTCCTGCCGGCCAGGTAATGCCTCCAATGCCGCACAGCTTCAACAATGGCCTGGGCTTCTTTTTCGATGGAGGAGTGCCGAATTTCGGAAGCATGAAGGGTTCGTGAAAAGAATGCCACGGGCCGGCCTGCCTGGTTGAGGGTGGTGGCTAGAGCGACGTCTGATGCGTCGCTCTCGACTTGGAAGAGTAACGTCTCATCGACTGCGTGCATCGCGGCCTTGGCGATGTTGGCCCTAATACGGTTGAAGGCCTGTTGAGCCTCGGCCGCCAGCGGGAAAAGAGTGGGCTGGATGAGTGGGCGGGCCTTGTCCGCATAATTTGGAACCCACTGGGCGTAGTAAGAAACGAACCCCAGGCAGCGTTTGGGGCAGTGGGGAAGGGGGAGTTCCATGAGGGGGCACATGTTCTGGACCACATAGCCGAGGATGGCTAAGCGGTTCGTGCTGAATACGCACTTCTCCTCGTTATAAGTGAGGTTTAGGAGAGTGGTGGTGCGGAGAAATTTGGCAAGGTTGGCATCATGGTCCCGCTGATCGTGGGCGCAGATGGTGACATTGTCTAGGTATGGGAAAGTGGCCCGCAGCCTGTACCGGTCAACCATTCGGTCCATCTCCCTTTGGAAGACCGAGACCCCGTTGATGACTCCGAAGGGAACCCTAAGAAAATGGTAGAGGCGGCCATCTGCCTCGAAGGCAGTGTATGGTTGGTCCGCCTTACGGATGGGGAGCTGGTGGTAGGCGGATTTTAGGTCTACAGTTGAGAAGACCTGGTACTGTGCAATCTGATTGACCATATCAGATATGCGTGGGAGGGGGTACGTGTCGAGCTGCGTGTATCGATTGATGGTCTGGCTGTAGTCCACGACATTCTGTATTTCTCCCCCGTTTTCACCACTACCACTTGGGCTCTCCAGGAGCTGTTGCTGGCCTCGATGATGCCTTCCTGAAGCAGCCGCTGGAGCTCGGACCTGATGAAGGTCCTGTCCTGGGTTCTGTACCGTCTGCTCCTGGTGGCAATGGGTTTGCAATCCTGGGTTAGGTTTGCGAATAGGGAAGGTGGGTCAACCCTTAGGGTCGCGAGGCCGCACACAGTAAGGGGTGGTAGGGGCCTGCCGAATTTCAATGTTAGGCTCTGGAGGTTACACTGGAAGTCCAGGCCGAGTAGCAGGGCAGCGCAGAGGTTGGGGAGGACGTAGAGGTGGAAGACGCTGAACTCTATGCCCTGGATAGTGAGCGTGGATATGCAGTACCCCCGGATCGCCACGGAGTGGGACCCGGAGGCCAGGGAGATTCTCTGATTGGCGGGGTGTACCGCGAGGGAGCAGCGCCTTACCGTATCGGGATGTATGAAACTCTCGGTGCTGCCGGAGTCCAGCAGAGAGGAGATCTCGTGCCCCTCGCTCTTCACGCTCGTGGAGGCGGTTGCTAGATTGTGCGGGCGAGACTGGTCGATCGTGACTGAGGCGAGCCGCGGCTGGTCGTCGCTGGTGTCAGACAATGGGGTGCCCGGGGGGCATGGGTCCTGAAACGATGGTGGCGCCCACGTGCTGTGGGGGAGACAAGATGGCGGCTCCTACGATCCTGAGGAGGACAAGATGGCGGCGTCCACGGGCCGCACGTGGCGGGGGTTGAACAAGATGACGGCGCCCATGGGCCGCACGTGGCCTGGGGAGGGGAAGATGGCAGCGCCCACTGGGCGTGCATGGTCCGCAGAGCGGAAGATGTCGGCGCCCCCTGTCTGTACGCGGGGGGGGGGGGGGGGGGGGGTCGGAGCGATAGCGGCGACTGAGCGAGCCTACCCCTTTTTGCCGCAGGCCTTGCAAAGGACACTCCGGGCCGGGCAGCATTGGTGGGGGTGTTTTGGCTGCCCACAAAAGTAACATCTCGGGCCCCCAGGATTGGCTGATTGGCACGTGGCACAGGCGTAGGGTTGGCTCAGTGGGGTCCCCGATGGGGCGGCCGCCTGCGGGGTCCACGATACGTAGGAGGGGTGGGCCACGCGGCCGGGGTTGTAGGCCTGGATATTGCGCGAGGCGACCGTCATCGATAGCGCCAGCTTTTTGGTTGCCGCGAGGTTGAGCGTGGCCCCCTCTAAAAGTCGCTGGCGGATGTGATCTGACACAATCCCCGTAACGAAAGTGTCCCGCATGAATAAATCCGAGTGATCCGAGGCCGTGATGGCCTGACAATCACAGTCTCTGACCAGGGGAATTAGGGCACGCCAGAAATCTTCTATTATTCACCAGAGAGCTGACTACGAGTTGAGAGGACGTGCCTGGCGTAAAGCGTGTTAGTCCGCTGAGCGTAATTCTCTTTCAGTAGCGCCAGGGCTTCATCGTAGGTCGGCACGTCCTGGATAAGCGGAAAAACGCTGCAGCTCAGCCATGTGTAGACGATCTGGATCTTCTCAGCTTCCAGAATTGGGTCTGGTGCAGACCTGAAGTAAGCTTCGAAACAAGCTAGCCAGTGTTCAAAGTCCTTTTTGGCGTTGCTTGATTGCTGATCCAGCTGCAGGCGATCCGGCTTGATGCGGAGGTCCACCTTCTGAAAACTTTGGTGTAATAAATTGATGCACGATCGATTACACAAAGACGAGAGTTGAATACAACTGAGGCTTTATTACACTAAGATGTGTGGCCTCCTACAGCAGCTGGTGAACGGGGAGCACATATATTTATACTCCGCCTACTGGGCGAAGCCAGCAGGCAGGGACTACCCCCGTACCTGTAGTACAGGGCCTTACCGTACATACCCTATGGTTACTACCACACATGTCTTACTGCTGTCTCCTCGATCTTTAATTGATTGTCTTCGGGAATTAGGGAGGAATTTCCTAACTTTAACCTTGAATTAATTTTCCCTTTATTTCTGTCTTTTCCAGGGAAAGGGTCAGTGGTTTACTTGGCTTCATCATTCCCAAAGTTTGATAGTCTTTTCCCATCCTTTGCATTTTCAACTTGTATATTATACCAGTTATTCAAAAATCTGTCTGTTTAGTTTGTGGTCTGTACCGAACAGAACGTGGGAAATCTTTTCAGCAATTATCTCTGCAAATGGTTCATGCCTGCTTGGGGGAATCAGCTCTGCAGAAATGCTGCAATTTCCTGTGGACTTGACTTGGTGACAATCGGTTTCTGCAGCTGTTACGCTTAAACAGAATGAGCAGAGGTGGCACCTTGTTTTTAAATACATCATTACACTTTCCATCAACTAAATAATCCAAAATGTCAACCATTTCCTTTTCACAAGGAGAACATTTGTGGTGTCCCAGGAGTGTCATCATTTACCCAAGAGCCAGAGTATGTGCCTACATGTAACAAGCAGCTGATTTCTGCTGTGTCTGCACACAATACTATTTCTTGAGTGAGGAAGATTGGTTATGTGAAATTTCATGCAGAGAGTCAGTCGAATCCAAGCCGTATATCTGCCTTTTTCATTCCATTGCCGTTTCATGTCATGACTCCTTAGCATCGGAGAAGATTAGCCATTTCAGTATTCCAATACCGATACCGTTTCATCATCAACTACCACAAAGAGGAGGTTACACAGGCTGGGGTTGGCTTTTGTTAGTTCATTTTTTAAGAGCACTCCCTTGTTTGTATTCTCTGTCCCATCTGATCACACTCTGGTTGTCATTCCCTGCATCTCTACTCTGCACCATTGCCCTGGTCTTTCTCCTGAACTTTCCAAACCTCCCCTCACATCAACACCCTCCACGCCACCATTTTGTTCAAAGGCCTCTCTCTACAGCCCTACTTACACCCTTTCCCAAAACACGATTCCAGCACGATTCCGGTGAAGGCCTTCCCAATGGTACAGCTTCCAGTTTCCATACGGGTATCAGTGCCTCATGAATCAAAACCCATTTCTCCCTCACCAATATATAAGAACATAGGAATTAGAAGAAGGCCATTCAGCCCCTCGAGCATGCTCTGCCATTCAATAAGATCATGGCTGATCTGATTGTAAATCAACCCCACATTCCACCTACTCCCTGAAGACCATAAGACCATAAGACATAAGAGCAAAATTAGGCCACTCGGCTGATCGAGTCTGCTTCGCCATTAAATCATGGCTGATATTTTTCTCATCCCCATTCTCCTGCCTTCTCCCTATAACCCTTGAGCCCCTTATTGATCAAAAACCTATCTATCTGTCTTTATTCTTGTGAACCTCCTCTGGACCCTTTCCAAAGCCAGCACATCCTTCCATAGATATGGGGCCCAAAACTGTTCACAATACTCCAAATGGGGTCTGACCAGAGCCTTAAACAGCCTCAGAAGTACACCCCTGGTCTTGTAGTCTACCCTCTCGACATGAATGCTAACATTGCATTTGCCTTCCTAACTGCCGACTGAACCTGCACGTTACCCTCAAGAGAATCGTGAACAAGGATTCCCAAGTCCCTTTGTGCTTCTGATTTTCTAAGCATCTTCCCATTTAGAAAATAGTCCATGAGCAGGATTTTCCAATACTGGGGCTATGTCCTTAGCATCGGAGAAGATTAGCCATTTCAGTATTCCAATACCGATACCGGGGATACTGGTTCCCGTACCAGCCTCCCCGGACAGGCGCCGGAATGTGGCGACTAGGGGCTTTTCACAGTAACTTCATTGAAGCCTACTCGTGACAATAAGCGATTTTCATTCATTTCATTTTCATTTCATTCATGTCCCAATGCCAGTGCCAAAACGCAGGCGTTTCACTCTGGACTTTCCATAAGAAAGTCCAGAGTGATTCTCCAATTTGCAGGGGGCTTGCAGGGGCCCGGAGTGCTTCCCACAGCCCTGGCCCTGCACTTCCAGTCGGGAGTCCATGCATGCGCAAGGCTGTGGCCTGCGGCAGCCATCACATGCAACATGGCGGACTCACATTGCGGACCATGATGGATGAAGTAGGTCCCCCCGAGATCGCGCGCGCCCGCGGATCGGTGCCGCCCGATCACTTGAGTGGCTGCCTGTGAGGTCCCGCTCCACCCGCCTACTGAGTCCGCAGCCATCACCGGCCGTTCCTGACAGGCAAAACGTGGTTAAAACCATGCCGTCGGGACCTCCGCCAGTTGTCCTCAGGGAATCGCCACAGGGGCCTCTGTCATTGGCCCCCTACCCGCGCTGTGTAGACCGCACACACGCGGCATCAATGCCCATTCTCCACCCCCGCGCCGATTGCGATTTCTGCCCGGAGGCTCGGAGAATCCCGCCCTATGTCTCCATTTCTCCTCCCAAAGTGCATAACCTCACACTTTTCCACATTGTATTCCATCTGCCACTTCATTGCCCACTCTCCTAGCCTGTCCAAATCCTTCTGCAGCCCGCCTGCTTCCTCAATACTACCTGCCCCTCTACAGATCTTTGTATCATCTTCAAACTTAGTAACAGTGCCTTCAGTTCCTTCTTCCAGATCATTAATGTATATAGTTATATTCCAGCACCAACCCCTAAGGTACACCACTAGTCACCGGCTGCCATCCTGAAAAAGAACCCTTTATCAACACTATCTGCCTTCTACCAATCAGCCAATCCTCTATCCATGCCAGGATCTTACCCTTAACACCATGGGCTCTTAACTTATTTAACAGCCTCTTATATGGCACCTTGTCAAAGGCCTTCTGGAAATCTAAATAAATCACGTCCTCTGGTTCTCCTTTGTCTAACTTCCTTGTTACTTCCTCAAAGAATTCTAACAGATTTGTCAGACATGACCTCCCCTTGATGAAGCCGTGCTGACTCAGTCCTATTTTACCATGCACTTCCAAGTACTCTGCGATCTCATCTTTAATAATGGACTCTAAAATCTCACCAATGACCGAAGTCAGGCTAACCGGCCTATAATTTCCCGTCTTCTGCCTCCCTCCCTTCTTAAACAGGGTGTTACATTAGCCACTTTCCAGTCCTCTGGGACCCTTCCTGCCTCCAGTGATTGATGCAAATTGACGAACCTGAGAGATTGTGGTCGATAAGGTGCCACACAAAAGGTTAAGAGGCAAAATAATTTGCTACAGTTGTGTAGGGTGTTGGTGAGCTCACATCTGAGCACTGTGCACAGTATTAGTCCCCTTAATTAAGAATGAGCCCAATTCTATCAGAGATGGTTCATTTGGCTGATACTTGGGATGGAGGTTTTGTCTTACAAGGGAAGGTTAGACATAAAGGTTGGATTTGTATCCAATCAGGTTTTTAAGATTTAGAGGTGATGTTATTGAAACATGTAAGATCCTGAGATGACTTGGCAGGTTTGATGCTGAAATGATAATAATAATAAACGTTTATTGTCACAGAATCTGCGCCCGACAAAGTATTTTGCCACGATGTTGGCTAAGCTATTGGGGGAGGGGGACGATTCCTCCCGCTATGAACTGGATCGGGCTCATCGGTCGTGGAGGTCTGTACCAAAGGAGAGTGAGCCGCCAAGAGTAGTGACTCTGTGCTTCCGTAGATATAGCATGAAGGAGAAAGTCCTGTGCTGGGCAAAGCAGAAGCGGGTGGTGCAGTGGGCTGGAGCTGGTATACGTATATATCAGGACTTTACGGTGGAGCTGGCGAAGAGGCGGGCTGCTGTCAGCCGGGTGAAGAAGGCACTGTATATCAGCAAGATGCAGTGCGGCATAGTATATCCAGCTAAATTGAGGTTGACTTACAAATCCAAGGACTTTGATTTTGGGACGGCGCAAGCAGCGGAGTAGTTTGCGAAGGCAGAAGGACTGTGGCAAAATTGAGAAATGGTCATGTACCGATGTAGCCTCATGTTACTTTATTTTTTCACTGCGTGTTGATGTATATACTAAATGTGTTAATGCTGTATATATTTGGTCAAGGGAAGAGATGGGACTTTCATTTGCAATGATGGTTCTTTGGGGCTTGGGTATGTATGCGGGGGTTGTGTGCTAAAGGGGATTTCTTGGTTTTCCTGGGACCGGGCAAGGGGGAAGGAGACCCGGGCGGGGGCCTCCACGCTGGTCAGTTTAAGCCAGCCAGTGAACGGGAGTGAGGTCGGGGGAGGGGCTGCGGCCATCGGAGCCTGGTAGAACAGGTTTCGGTGAGTCTAGCCGGGGTGAAAAGTTGGGGGAAGGAACTGAGGTTCGGGGGAGGAGTTTCCAAGAGGAAGTGGAGGGGAGGAGTCTGGAGTTGGGGGGGGGGAGGTGTCTACAATTCATGGGTGTCATTCACGGTACTCTTTTGGGGATTGGATGGCGTTGAATGTTAGGGGGGTGGGTTGGGGGGTGGACTGTATATGTTAATGGTGACCATAGGCGATTCCTGATTCTTTTCTCTTTTTTCGTTTCTTTTCCCACCTTGGGAGGGTTTGTTTTTTTTGATGGTTATATTGTCAGGTGGGCTGTTGTTTGGGGTGGTGGGAGGATGGGATCGTTGTTGTTGATAAGGGGATTGACATTGTATTCGTTACCGTTTACTGTTTGTTGGTGGGGTGTAAATTCTGAAGAAAATGTGAAAATGGAGAATAAAATGTTTTAAACTGTTGTTCAGCCAGTATCCCATCACCACTAATTGGTGTAGCAAATACACGACAAGTATAATTACATTTATATCGAAAATTCGTAGCATTCCACTCATCTATTCAAATTGTTACGAAGTCCTAATTTTACTCCTTACATAATTTATAATGATATGTTATGTGCGGTGTTGCTGCTATCAATTAAGTACTACACAAATCATATTCGCATATTCATAATTGCACATTCAAATGACTGAAAGTCATGAAGGACACGAAGGCATAATTAAAATATTATATGCAGTTAGAGTTAGAGGAATAGTGAATGAATAACTCAATGGTGTTCATTACTAACCAACAGTAAATCTTTAAAACTAACACAGACCACCATTGTTATGTCACTGTTGTGAAATGCAGCTTTCAGGATATTCCAATGATTTCCAGCACTGTGACTATTAGAAGCTGATTGCATTCTGCGCAGCACAATGGAAAGCTCCTCAACAAAGCTTCACTCTGAACAATGTTCAACTACATAGAATAATCCCACAGTTCCCCGGCTATGGAGAAGGAACAGAGGGATGCGGATAATTAAATCAATCTTTCAAAGAGTTGGCACTTACAAGATGGCTTCTTTCTGTACTGTATTGTCAGCCAGCCTTGAACTCCTTGATGCGACCATCAATTCACTCGGAGACTCGAGTCAAAGTAAACAGTGGTTTTAATCAGCTTACAACTTTGCCTGCCTATGACTGGTATATTACTGAAGGCGGTCCTGCAGGTCAGCTGCTCTTATACTTACTGAAAGGGGCGGAGCCATGGGCAGAGCTCGTACATGCTCCACATCTCCCCCTGTGGGTGAAGCCACACAGTGGCCCATAGATGGAGCCCACAGGGTTAATAGCATGGTATAATGCAACACAGTATACTGGTGAATTAATAGTACTTATACATTCACCAAATTCGCCCCCTCTAAAAAAATATTAAGTCCGGCGGGGGTGACGGGTTCACAAGTTCAGTCGGTCCAGCGCCCGGACCGTACGTTGTGACTGACGAAGCACTGGTGTCGCAGCTGTTTCGGGTGGCTGTTGAAGTGGGTTCGGTGCGGGCCCGGTGGTGGACTCCGGGGGCGGTTCTTCCGGAGCTTCGTTCCTGCGGACTGGTGTGCCGGGTGGAAGGGAGCGCGGAAACCAAATAGGTGCGGGGGCGCAGGACACGGGGGGGTTGGGCGAGGTATAGTGCGGGGGTGGGGTACATGAGTTGTAGTGGTGGAGGAGCCTGCGGGCGCCAGGTCTCGGAGGGAGACGGTATCCTGCCGGCCGTCGGGGTGTTTGACGTATGCATAATGTGGGTTCGAGTGCAGGAGCTGGACCCTCTCTACCAGGGGGTCGGTCTTATGGGTCCGAATGTGTTTCCGAAGGAGGACAGGGCCTGGTGTCCTCAGCCAGGATGGAAGCGAAGCCCAAGTGGTAGTTCCCCTAGAGAAGATAAACAAGAGATCATGAGGAGTCTGGTTTGTGGCCGTGCAAAGGAGGGACCTAGTAGCATGAAGCGCATCGGGGAGGACCTCCTGCCAGTGGGAAACCGCGAGATTCCTGGACCGTAGGGTCAGTAGGACGGTCTTCCAGACTGTTGCGTTCTCCCTCTCCACCTGCCCATTACCCCTGGGGTTGTAACTGGTAGTCCTGCTCGAGGCGATGCCCTTACTGAGCAGGTACTGACGCAGTTCGTCGCTCATGAAGGATGAGCCCCTGTCACTGTGGACATAGTTGGGGAAACCAAACAGAGTGAAGACACTGTGCAGGGCTCTGGTAACGGTGGGGGTGATCATGTTGGGGCATGGGATGACAAATGGGAAACGGCAGAACTCGTCTATAATGTTAAGGAAGTAGGTATTGCGATTATTTGAGGGGAGGGGCCCTTTGAAATCAATACTGAGGTGTTCAAAGGGCCGGGAAGCCTTTGCCAGGTGGGCCTTATCTGGTCGATAGAAGTGCGGTTTACATTCCGCACAGATTTGGCAATTCCTGGTTACAGCTTTGACCTCCTCGGTGGAGAATGCAGGTTGCGGGCCTTGATGTAATGGGCGAGCCGAGTGACCCCTGGGTGGCAGAGGTCGTCGTGGATAGTCATCTAGCGACTCCCCAGGGCGCTGGCGGCGAGTAGTGTGATATGTTGCGTGTAGACTTCATTCACAGGCCGCACGTAGATGCGTTCAGGTATCGCGAGGGCCTCAGTATAGGAGGTGGCTTCGTCGAGTTGGGCAGAAATGCGATAGCTCACCGTGCGTGGAGAAGACTCAATTTCTGTTCGTCCGTGACGGAAGATGTCGACGAGGCGGCGAGGTAGGCCTTGAAACACCGAAGCCAATGTGAAAAAATGTCTTTCACCTCCGCGGCCTGGGAATCGAGTTGCAGTCTGTCAGGTTTGAGGGTTGACTCCATAGTAGTTCTCTAAGCTGATTAAATTGATGCGACCATCAATTCACTCGGAGACTCGAGTCGAAGTAAACAGTGGTTTTAATCAGCTTACAACTTTGCCTGCCTGCGACCGGTGCATTACTGAAGTTGGTCCCGCAGGTCAGCTGTTCTTATACTTCCTGAAAGGGGTGGAGCCATGGGCGGAGCCCGTACATCTCGTCCTGTGGGTGAAGCCACTCAGTGGCCCATAGATGAAGCCCACAGGGTTAACAGCATGGTATAATGCAACACAGTATACTGGCGAATTAACAGTATTTATACATTCATCACACTCCTTGGGCCTGATATTCAGAAGTACTCTCCCTAAACCTCTCCACCTGTCTCTACACCTCTGAGATGTTCTTTGAAGCCTGCATTTTTGACCAAGAGTTCAGTCATGTGCTCTAATATCTCCAGGTGTGGAATGTACATGGGCGTGATCTTCCCGAGCGGGAAAAGACTTCCCTCGGGTGCAATTAATGGGGTGTTTCCCAGCACTCAGAGTGCAGAGAAACACCATGCTATCGAACAGATATTTGGGTAAATTGAGAGCCTCAGTGGGGAACGCACGGCCGAGGCACATTAAGTCCCATTTTCTGCACCGAGGAGCTCAGCTCACCAGAATTCTTCAACAAGAGAGAATGGCGTCCCGAGCTCTCGACTCAACTCCCAACTCACCTATAAAGGAATTCTGGCCCCACCTCCCAGACTGCATCCCCAGGCCTGATTCCCATCACACAAAAAAACAGGCTGGCTCCCAGGTGGTACTGCCAGGGTACCCAGGTGGTGCCAGCAGTGCCAGGGTGCCATCCTGCCCAGAGTGCAAGAACCTGGGGGCCTCCAATGCCCTGGGAGACCCCCACGAGTGGCGTTCCATTTGTGGGTATCAGCACTGAATGGCGCTCACCTGACGTCTCCAAGGCAAGAAAGTTAGATCCCAACGCCTTGAGTAGATCTCAGGAATGCACATTAGAGTGAGACTAGCTGTCTCACTCTCATCTGCTGATTTGCCATAATGGGCAGGATTCACATCGCGATATTGTATTTGATCTCGGCAGGCCTGGCGAACCGTGTTCATCCTGGAAGAGGGATCTCCCAGCATCTATCAACCTCGTCATGCTGCTTTTCAGGCGCAATGCAGCTGGTAGATCTTGCCCAAGGTTTGGTATTCGATTTTGTTTGTTACCCTCCTGTGGAGTGGCTTTGGACATTTAACAGTGTCAAAGATGCTGTATAAATGCAATCTGTTGTATGATTCAAATATAGAAAGAAGTCTTACAACACCAGGTTAAAGTCCAACAGGTTTATTTCAAATCACTAGCTTTTGGAGCGCAGCTCCTTCCTTGGGTGAAAGGTGGAAGGAGCTGCGCTCTGAAAGCTAGTGATTCGAAACAAACCTGTTGGACTTTAACCTGGTGTTGTAAGACTTCTGACTGTGCCTACCCCAGTCCAACGCCGGCATCTCCACATCAAATATAGAAGGTTGATAAGAAATTAACATCAAACTAGTTATTTTTGGAGATTACATTGACCCGGTTTGGCCAGTCAACAGCACGAGGACAACTCTCAAAACTGACCTTAAAATGCTCGGAACGTTTGAGCAGGCTCTTGAAAGGGTGTAGTTCTTTAGACCTTATATTGGAAATAGTTTTAAAAGACTTTAGTTATCCCAATGTGCTGAATGGATTCAAATCCTTCTGTATCGATCTGTGTTGCACATCAGCTGTTTAGCTGAAGTTGTCATTCACAGGAACCATGTCCAAGGACACATCTCGCTGGTGATGGGGCCCAAGAAAGATAAGCCAGATATTATTTATCAAGTATGACATGAGAACAGTGTGGGATCATTTCACCAGTGCCAGCCAGTCGGGGAGGGGGGGATCGTAACTATCCAGAATCGTTATAACAGGTGACCATTTATCTTGGGAAACAACATTATACTTAGACAGGATATGTGATTGATGTCCACATTGTCGATAATGGGAAGCCGGTGATAAATATTAGGGGACCCATATACATGCCTCTGTATTGATTGGATAGTTTAATTAAGCATACGGACCTTTGATGTGGTTGCTTAATTATTCTCATATACGATGCATGATGTAACCTTAATCAATAGTCATCATTGGATGTAAATAACTACTGTCAAGTGATTGGTATCTGCTCATTTCTTGTAACCAAATCTTACTGTATATCTGTCTATACCAGTTTTGAACCTGTGCTCTCAGGCGTCCCTCTTGGAATGCCACGAGCACTTTGCTCTCGCATTATAATAAAGGCCTAGTCAGAGTCTTCGCCTGGTTCCTTGTGAGTGGAAGAGTGAAGTACACTAAAGTCGAATAGCTGTACCTTTTTGTACCATTTGTTGTGCCGAGCATTAGTGAAGCTAACAAGTAGACTGATCAATTAATCAGATTCAAGGATTCTAATAGACTGCAAAACAGGGAATAAAAATCAGGGATTATAATACCTTTTATTTATCTGCTGTTCAAAAAGCAAAATTAATTGGAACATACCTTCGGGATTAGATTAAAAAATGAAATGTCCTGAACGTTAAGAAGTAAAGCAAATATTTATTTGAGAAAATTGCCAATTTTCAAATGTTCTTTCTTTTACTTTTTCTCAGGTTGAGGGCATCACTGGCTAGCCCAGCATTTATTGCCCATCCCTAATTGCCCTTGAGAAGGTGGTGGGAAGCTGCCTTCTTAAACCGCGGCACTCCACAGTACCGATATAAAGGGATTCCCAGGATTTTGACACCAGCAACAGTGAAGGAGCTTCTAAGGGAGTGGGACTCCATACTTGTAAATAGATTTATCAGGGCCAGAGAGGCTGTTTAATAATGAATTAGAACATAGTTTAAAAACTCAGTTACCATGACGGAACAATGCTAAATATTTTCATTGTTTTGTACAGTGTCAATGCTGTCTAAAAATATTGAATTCCATGGCAAATCATTGATCCTGTGTGAGTTGCATCAGTGAAGACTACAACAGCACACCCTATGAAGGATTCAACTGCATAAATGTTGGCCCCAGAAGTTGCTGTCAGTTTCACAGAATAATGATAGCAAAAACTGTCAGTTGTGTGGTCATTACAACTTCAAGTTCGAGACCACCAAACGTGTCAACGCTGTAACTCTAAACAATTAAATTACATTTTGGTAACGCAATATTAAACAAGAGTTCCAATAATGTTTAAGTAAAAACCCCACAGAAATCTAGCCTCATGGACGTGATCGAACAGCCTCGTCGCGCCCCACCCGGTGCCTCAATGAGGCCATTAAATTTCATGAGAGGCCTCTCGTGAGATTTGCAACGGTGGGAATGCCTCGCGAGATCTAATGAGATCTTGTGAGACACCGCTTAAATATGCATGCGCCAGATTCTCCCAAGGCCCAGGAACGAGCACCCATGCCTGGCAGGCCTTGCTATGGCGCCATTTAACACTGGTCCACACACAGGTGGACCAGGCATAACGGCAGCTGGGGTGGTCTCCAATGCCATTGGAAGCCCTGGGTGGTCGGACTCATGGCAGGGTGGTGCCCTGGCACTCCCGCTGCCACCAAGGCACCTTGACACTGCCACCTGGGCACTATGGCAGTGCTACCAGTGCAAGGCTGGCAGCGCCAAGGTGCCCAGATGCCCGGTTCCCCCCCCCCCCAGGGAGCAGGCCGCAGATGCCCTGCCCTTATGAGGTGGGATGATGGGGTGTTCAAGGATCCCCTAACAAGTAAGTTGGGACATTTGGGGGTCCGGTGGACGTGGTTGCGAGTCAAGAGATCGGGGCAGCATTTAAGAATGACACAGCAATCTCTTTTAAGCTAAGTGTGGCCTCAGCAGGGCGTCCCTCACCGAGGCCAATAAAAAGAGTTTTGTTTGATAGGGTAGTGTTCTTGCAGCTGCAGGCACTGAGAAACACGCCGCTATTTGCACCCAAAGTGAGCTCTATTTTTCCTGTTAAATCGTGCCCCGTGTTGATACTTCAAACATGCATTAACAATATTGCTTCCCAAGATGTTTTCTTGTTCACAGAAATCCCACCCTTCCAGATTCAGTGCTACACTAGTACCTCAACAATAGGCTGGGCATTAAAATCAGTGCAAGGGCATGAAGCTGCAGCAGATTCCTATTAATTACCCACTAAACACTCCAAAAGAAGAGCCAGTGTAGTCATGTGTATGTGAATATCTTCAATGGCAAAGTGATAATTACTTACAAACAACCTCTCTGGCCTTGAAATTTGAATTTGGTAAGTGTGGTACCACTTTTCTTCAGAACTTAATAGTTAGTATAGGAGTTTCTGAAAATAATTTTTTTTAAATTACTTTTTGTGTTACTTTCCAAATGATATTTGTCTTTAGCAATCGTTATTTCAGTTTCTGCACAATGTTTAAAATCTAACTTGTAATTCCTGGTTTAGACTCTGTGGGCGCGATTCTCCCAAAACGGGAGAAATCGTAAGGCTGGCGTCAAACCCGGGCGGGTTTGACGCCAGCGCGCCCCTTCCCGACCGAGAACCGATTCTGGTCCCCGGTCGGGGCTAGCAGCCCGACGCCGTAGGCTCCGGCATCACGGGCTTAACGAATATCGTTAAGCCCGCTTGCCGGAGTTAGCGCCGGCTGATGCGTCATATGACGTCAGCCGCGCATGCGCGGATTGGAAGACTCCAACCTGCGCATGCGCGGATGACGTCATCGCGTATTTGCGCGAAACCCGCGCATGCGCGGGCCGGGTTGCCCCTCAGCCGCCCCGCGAATGGATACTGCGGGGCGGCGGAAGGAGAAAGAGTGTGCAGGCATCGGGCCCGCTGCCCGCGATCGGTGCCCACCGATCGCGGGCCCATGGCACCCTTGGCACGGCCGTGGTACGGCCATGCCAATCGGTGCCATGGTTATGAAAAGCGAGTTTGTGACGCCGTTTTTACGAACGGCCAGACCAGGTGTGTTTGCCGTTCGTAAAAACAGCGTAAAGGGCTGGGACTTCGGCCCATCGAACAGCTGTGAATCGCTGCCGGCCGTAAAAAAACGGCGGCAGCGATTCGGGTCGGGAGTTGAGCGGGGGGTGGGGGAGAATAGCGGGAGGGTGGGAAAAATGTCGGGAAGGCCCTCCCGCTATTCTCCGACCCGTCATGGGTGTCGGAGAATTTCGCCCTGTATGTCTCTGTGAAGATTCTTCAATCAGACTGGTTGAAGCACCTTGCTATTGCTAATCCTATTTGCAGACATCTCAGGTCCCCTGAGGGAGCCACATTTGATCAGGTGCCTGATGACTGCTCAAAAGCTGGTGAAAACTCTATGGGACTGTTGTCAGTGAGGTGATTAGTGACCAGCTGTCCCTTCGCCATGGAGTTTAAAGTCCAGGTCATGGCAATATGTTAGCAGCCACCCACCCCAGCCCCTCAGTCCACACTTCCAGAACCAGTCACCCCACCCAGATCCTGCCATCACCTGAGGCTTATTATGAAGCATGCAGTGCCCAATCCTCAAATACAGATCGTTGGCTCGATGGAAAAAAAAATCTTTGTCAATGTGCACCCAGGACTTCACCGTTTAGGCACAACAAATGCACCTGCGGAACAATATAAATGGGTCCACCTAAATTCCTAGATGACTTGCTGGTATTGGGAAAATGTCACGATCTTTAAAATATGAAAAGACATTGCATTGAGTTTTTTTTTTAAAGGTCATAACTTCACCTTGGAACTGTCAACAAGTATTAGGTGGATTGGCCATGCTAAATTGCCCGTAGTGTCCTAATAAAAGTAAGGTTAAGGGGGGGGTTGTTGGGTTACGGGTATAGGGTGGATACGTGGGTTTGAGTAGGGTGATCATGGCTCGGCACAACATTGAGGGCCGAAGGGCCTGTTCTGTGCTGTACTGTTCTATGTTCTATGTTCTAAGTATGTCTCTTCCAAGAAGTCACCTGACAAGCATGATACTGGAAGAAGATCTCTCAGTTTGTTTTGAACTACAATCACTTTAATCGATGAGGGAAAAAATAGGCAAAAGCTGGAGATTCACTGGCAATCACATGACAAGCTTGAAGCTTTGAACCCTGTGGTTTAGGACTCCGTCTTGTTGGAGGATTAACTGAGAAAGAAATGGTACGCAATGGGCACGCTCACGCTCACTGCCTTACTTGAAATAGAAACATAGAAAATAGGAGCAGAAATAGGCCATTTGGCCCTCCGAGCCTGCTCCACCATTAAATATGGCCATGGTTGATCATCCAACTCAGTAACCTGTTCCCGCTCTCTCTTCCTGTGGTAACGAATTCCACAGGCATGCCACCGTCTGGGTGAAGATGTTTGTCCGCATCTCTGTCCTAAATGGATTACCCCATATCCTCAGATTGTGACCCCTGGTTCTGGACTCCCCCGCCATCGGAGACATCTTTCCTGCATCTACACCGTCTAGTCCTGTCAGAATTTTATAGATTTGTATGAGATCCTCCCTCATTTTTCTCAATTCCAGTGAATAGAATCCTAACCGACTCAATTTCTCCTCATACGTCATCCCAGGAATCGGTCTGGTAAACCTTCGCTGCACTCCCTCTATATATAACAAGAACATCCTTTTTCAGATAAGGAGACCAAAACTGCACACAGTATTCCAGGTGTGGCCTCACCAAGGCTTTGCATACTTGCAGCAAGACATCCCCGCTCCTGTACTCAAATCCTCTCACAATCAAGGTCAGCATACCATTTGCCTTCTTTACCGTCTGCTGCACCTGCATGCTTACCTTCAGTGGCACGTGTGCAAGGACACCCAGGTCTCGTTCCACATTCCCCTCTCTCAATCAATAGCCAATCTGTCATCCTTTCTTTCCTACCAAACCTCACGTTTATCCACATTGTACTGCATCTGCCATACATTTGCCCATTCACTCAGATCCAAATCTCACTGAAGCATCTCTGCATCCGCCTCACAGCTCACCCTCCCATCCAGAGTTGTGTCATCTGCAAATTTGGATAATTAATATATATTGTGAATAGCTGGGGTCCTAGCACTGATCCCTGTGGTACCCCACTAGTCACTGCCTACCATCTGAAAATGGCCCTTTAATTCCAACTCTTTGATTACTGTCGGCCAACCAGTTTTCTATCTATCTCAATACACTAGCCCTAATCCCATGCACTTTAATTTTACAGCCTAATCGCTTATGTGGTATTCGCCTTCTGAAAGTCCAAATAAAATACACTCACTCGTTCTCCCTGGTCAACTCTACTAATTACATCTTTAAAGAATTCCAGTAGATTTGTCAAGCATGATTTCCTTTCCATAGATCCATGCTGACTCTGTCTGTTTCTGCCACTGTTTTCTAAGTACTCCGCTATAAAATCTTTGATAATGGATTCTAGAATGTTCCCCACTAACAAAGTCAGGCTGTCTGGTCTATAATTCCCTGTTTTCCCACTACCTCCCTTTTTAAATAGTGGACATACATTAGCTACCCTCCAATCTGCAGGAACCATTCCAAAGTCTATGGAATCTTGGAAGATGACCACCGATTCATACAATCTTTCTAGGGCCACTTCTTTAAGTACCCTGGGATGAAGATTATCAGGCTCTTGGATTTATCAGCCTTCAATTCCATCAATTTCTCCAACATTATTTCCCAACTAATACTGATTTCCTTCAGTTCCTCCCTCTCACTAAACCCTGTCTTCCCCAATATTTCTGGTACATTATTTGTGTCCTCCTTTGTGAAGACAGAACTAAAGTTAGTATTTAGTTGGTCACCCATTTCTTTGTTTCCCATCATAAATTCCCTTGTTTTTGACTGCAAGGGACCTACATTTGTCTTCACCAATCTTTTTCTCTTGGGATGGTGTCGCCAGTCGGAATACTATCCCATCAGCGTCAGCAATAATGTTGCTCTTTAGAGTCACCAATATGATACTGAGGCTCCTTTTATGATATGGTGTTAGGTCCCAACAGCGTCGCCAATACTGTGGGTGTTTCTGTTTCCATTACTGAACCACAAGGCTTTACCGTATATCGGTCAAATTACCACACAACCAGTTAATCAGTTCAAGTTTAAAGACGGTTTATTTACACACAAGAGTTACTTCGACATGCAAGCACAATATACTACAAGTTAAACTACACCTATCAACTACAATAACACATACTTAACTTCAGGCGACTGGCACTGTGCAAGTGGATAAGGCCTTTATCTTGATCTCACATGGCTAGTTTGAAGAAGTGGCTCTGTTTCTGCTGGGCTCATCCGTCAGGGAGCGATCGTTGGTCTTGAACTTGGCTATTTGGTCGTTATGCTGCAGTTGGTGTGGGCACAGGCTGATCCCAAAAGAGGCCCGGTCCAAAAAAGACTGAACACATGGCTGTGTCCCCTTTTATCCCTCTGGGATTTTGCGCTCTTTGGGGCAGTCCTTGATCTTGGACCCAATAGTTCGCAGGGCTCTGATCACTGTCTTCAATTTCAGCCAATAAAGGGGCGGGTGCCCTGGTAGCTAGGCGGGTCCTTAGCAGTCATTGACCTTGGCAGTTGGACATTCTGAGTAAAGGGAGTGGCGCCAATCAGTCTGTGGCTGTACCAGTTTCTTGATTGGAGTCCTATTGTTCTGGGGAACGGGCCATTAAAATGCAAACGAGCAGGGGTTTCGATCAGGTCTAGCTACCTGCGTTTCTAATACACAGAAGCTCTGTATCTGTCTGAGTCCTGGTTTGGCCATAATTCCCATGGTCCTTTGCAGGTGGCCATCTCAGATGGCTACAATGGCATGGTTTACCAGTGATTAGCACTGCTGCCTATGGTGCTGAGGACCCAGGTTCAATCGCAGCCCTGGATCACTGTCTGTGTGGAGTTTGCACATTCTCCCATATCTGCATGGGTTTCTCCCCCACAACCCAAAGATGTGCAGGGTAGGTGGATTGGCCACGCTAAATTGACTGTTAATTGGAAAAAAAATTGGGCACTCTAAATTTATTTAAAAAAAACATTTTTGTCTCTTCACATCGCAACTCTAATTTCCTGTTTAATGTCAATCCCAACATCACTACTACAGTTTGAGGGTCTATGTGCAACACCGACTGACATTTATTTTGCCCTTGGTGTTTCTCAGCTCAACCATGCAGATTCCACATCATCAGAGCTAATATCCTTCTTCACTGTTGTGCTAATTTCCTCTTTTTTTTAAAAACATTCAATTTAAGGGGCAACTTAGCATGGCCAATCCAGCTACCCTGCACATCTTTGGGTTGTGGGGGTGAGACCCATGCAAACAAGGGGAGAATGTGCAAACTCCGCATGGTCAGTGACCTGGGGCCAGGATTGAACGCAGGTCCTCGGTGCCATGAAGCAGCAGTGCTAACCACTGCGCCACCATGCTGCCCTGTTAATTTCTTCTTTAACCAGCAATACAATCTGTCTTCTGTCTTTTGTTCTTGTCCTTTATTTCCCCTCCTGACTCCTTGTGTAGGTTCTCATCCCCCTGCCATTTTAGTTTAAACTCACTCTAGTAAATACTTCCTCTCGGTCATCGCTCCAGGTCCTGCCCAGGTGTAACTCATCCAGTTTCCACTGGTGCCACAATCCCCAGAACTGATCACAATGTCCTAGGAATCTGAAAATCTCCCCCTCACACCATCTCTGCAGCCACATATTCTATGATATATCCTACTATTTATTTTCTGACTGGCACGTGGTACAGGTACTAATCCTGAGATCCTTTGAGATCCTACTTTTCAACTTACTTCCAAACTCACTGTATTTACTTCAAGAACCTCATTCTATTCCTACCTATATTGTTTGTACTGATGTGTACCATGACCACTGGCTGTTCATCCTCCCCCTGCCGAATGTCCTGTATCAACTCTGAGATATCCTTGATCCCAGCACCAGGAGAGCAACATACCATCCTGGAGTCTCCTTTGCGGCCACAGAAACACCAATCTATTCCCCTTACAATTGAATCTCCTGTAACTATTGTATTCCCATACCTTTTACTCCTCCCCTGTGCAGCAGAGCCAACAAATTTGGTTGTTGCTGCTTTCCCCTGAGAGGCCATTCCCCCTCTCCTCCCTCCCCCACAGTGCCTGAAGCGGTACATCTGTTTTGCAGGGGAATTGTCACAGGGGATTCTTGCATTGCCTGCCTACTATGGCTGGTGTGCCTGGTGGCCACTCATTCCCTTCATACATGTGGAGTCTAGCCTGTGGTGTGACCACTTTTCTTTATGTGCTATCCATGATACTCTCCACCGCATGGCTGTGCAACAGTGTCCCTGGCTGCTGCTCCAGTTCCAAATCCCAGGCTTATAGGAGCTGCACCTGGAGAGGCTTCCTGCACACATTCTGGTCCCTGGCACTGGAAATGTTCTCAGCTTCCCACAAAGAGCAGGGGGAGCACACCACGGCTTTGAGCTCTCCTGCCATGACTTACCCCTTTAAATTAAACCTTTTGGAAGATACCTAAAATCAAAGATTATCAATTATTCTCGGGCTCTTTTTCCCTGGTCCTCAGTACTACAGAACATAGCCCTTACAAACTACTGACCACAAAATACAGGCCTTACAAATTATAAATGATAAAAATCGTGAATACTTACCCGACTGTATTCAACCAATCAGCTGCTTCCACTTCCTCCACGTCACTCCTGAATCTTGATGTTGTTCGCATCCTTCTTGTTTGTTCCCTGTCTATTCCCTTGTTTCTCGCTTTATTTCATTTTTGCCATTACAATCTTGATCTGTCGATGTTTTGTGGGCATGCATCTTTAAGGCAGCCTGCCATTTTAATTCAGGCAGAAGAACGCCGTGGCCTGTGCCTTTAATTCAAATTGAAGGATCCAGAATGCTGTACTGATTCGAATTGTGGACCAACACCAATGACAGAGGTTTGCTGGGACTTGATTTGATTGATTTGGATGATGGCCAATGAATGAACCAAAAAGGCTGTGCTTTGCCCAATAACAGGTAGTGATTGGATATTATCCCTCTGGAAATTTTTTCAGAGCCATAGCATTCCATTTTAGTTTCACTTTTGATTCTGGTAGTGGAGGTAAAAGATTCAGCTAAATCCACTCCCGAAAAATGCGGCTAAGCCTGATCAAAATGGTCCAGCTGACTCTCTCTCTCTCTCCAATAAGCCTGTGGGTGTTAGATTCCTCAAAACAAAGGCTGAAGTCAGGTCATGAACTGAGAAAAAAGTCTGGTGAAACAGGGACTCTTTCACCAGGAAAATGGTAGTGAGTACAGACTGCAAACTAAGGACTGTGATTCTCAAGCTTACTGTGGAGAAAGCCTGCAAAGACCCATCATCTGGAGCAAAGACTCTTTTCTCTTTCACTTACATTTCTTTTCCCTTCTCCCCTCCACTCTGTTTTTGTCGATCTTATGTGTGTGTGTAGAGGGTGGGGAGGCAAATTGCACTAGGAGTTAAGTACCGTATATACTCGCGTATCCTTCGATCTCGCGTATCATGCGACCCCTAAATTTTCGGCCCAAAAACATGCTTTTATAGTATACCTCATGTATCATGCGAGTCACTTTTTGACATGACAGCTGACACTCAGGTAAGCTTTCCGCCTAAAACTGCCGAATGAGAAACAGCTGTTTTGCTGTTTCTAATCACGGAACTAAACCCGATAATAAACAGTCACGGTACCTAACAGGTGACACAATCGATCCTTAGCAAAAATGGAGAAAAGATCAGCGAAGAAATATACAGCCAAATTGAAACAGTAAGTTGTTGCCGAAGCGGAACAAAGCAACAATGTTAAAGCTGGAAACCTGTTTTGTGTCAGAGAAAGCTGTGTCCGAAACTGGAGGAAGCAAAAAGAACAATTGATGGCAAGTCCTTCCTATAAATGCACAAATCGCGGGTCGAAATGTCATTGGCCGCAGTTAGAAGATGAAGTCTCAAAGTGGGTGTCCGAAAATCGGGCAAATGGTTACATAATAACACGATCTAAAATAAGACTTTATGCTTTACGAGAAGCTAGAAACATGGGCATTCGTGAGTTTACTGCAAGTCCCGGATGGTGTACGCGGTTCATGAAAAGACATGACTTTGTGTTAAGAAGAAAAACAAAAATTGCACAGAGACTCCCAAAAGAATTAGAAGAAAAGTGTTAAATTTTCATAGATTTGTTATCAAACATCGCAAAGCTAACAGCTATAATTTATCGTGCATTGGAAACATGGATGAGACACCCGTGAATTTTGATATGCCATCAAACTCAACTGTAAATAAAGTCAGCGAAAAAAGTATCTTTATCAAAACTACAGGGCATGAAAAGACACATTTTACGGTTGTACTAACGTGTATGGCAGATGGGATGAAACTTCCTCCAATGGTCATCTTCAAACGGAAATTAATGCCCAAGCTAAAATTTCCAAGTGGTATCATTGTCCATGTCCATGAAAAAGGTTGGATGAATGATAATGGCTGCATTATTTGGCTGAAGAGAGTTTGGGAATCAAGAGCAGGTGGTTTACTACGCCAAAAAAGTTTTACTTGTTTGGGATATGTTTAGGTCACATCGAGTGGATGCCGTTGTGAAAGCTGTTCGCAAAGCGAACACCGATATAGCGATCGTTCCAGCTGGCTTGATTAGCGTCGTTCAGCCACTTGACTTATCCATCAATAAGCCATTTTTGTGGGTAAAAGAGGCATGGGCTGAGATAGATGGCGATTTGATCGTTAAAGCATTTTAAAAATGTGGAATAGCAAATGCTTTGGATGGAAGTAAAGATGATGCTTTATTTGAAGATGTAGGAGAAGAGGATGAAAATATTGAAGACCTGGAAGATGATCAGTATGACGACTGCCTCGATGAAGAAGAATTCAAAGCTTTATTTGACAATGACGCTGACAATGATAGCGAATTCGAAGGATTTTAGTTCACCTGCATTAGTTTGTTTTAATGATATGTTTTCCAATGTTTATGTGTTTTCCAATTTAACCAATGTTTTCCTATTTCATATATCATTATGTTCAAAAATAAATACCTGTATAACAGTTTCATTAACTACTGGATGCTATGTGACTTATCTTGGCCAGCATTTCACACCCACGATTTTTGTACCTCGCATATCATGCGACCCCTGAAATTTAGGCTTCAAATTAGGTGCTCAAAAGTCGCATGTTACGCGAGTATATACGGTACTTATTAATATTTAACCAACTGTATCTGCTGAGTATTTCATCATTATTCTTGGTATAAATAAACAGTAACTGTTTCAATGTACAAACCTGGAACTGTAATTTTTATGAGAATTATTGATCAATTCACTTGTGTTGTTAGTCTGGGACATCTGGGACTGGAATTGACCGTGCACTTGCCAAGGGTGTTGTAACAATGTCATATCAAGAGCTGCAAACCCCAAGCTAGCACTCTGCTCTCAGTCTCCCTCTTTCCCGCTCTTTTATTCTCTCAACTCCGCTCTCAGTCTCAATTTTCCACATGCTGTTTTATCCTCCCGGCTCCGTACTCTGTCTCACTCTTTCCCGTGCTCTTTTATCCCATGGCTCCACTGCTTTTCCTGTGATAATATTCTTTCTCTTTTCAACAAGAACAGACTGCAGGACACTTCGCTCAGACTGCTTCACTGCAATGCTGACTGCAGGGCACTGTTCCCAATGTGTAGTTATCAAGCTGTAGCCAGAGAATCCTCATCTGAGTGTGACTTGCCTGCATTTGCAGGCTGGCACGGTAGCCTTATCTGTGTGTGGTGTGTGTACATGCGTGCCTGTATACGTGTGTGTGTATCCAGATTATGATTGTATGTGAACCAGTTCTTGCAACTTGCTAAAAATACATTTGCTTTATAATATATTAGCTGCGGACGCCCTTGCCTTTGCCTCCCTGATCGCCCGCCGTAGAATCCTGTTTGGCTGGCGGTCAGCAGCACCGCCCAGAGCTGCGGACTGGCTGTCCGACCTCTCGGAATCTCTCCAAATGGAGAAAATCAAATTTGCCATCCGAGGGTCGGACGACGGCTTCCACAGAACGTGGGAGCCATTCATGCAACTGTTCCGGGACCTATTTGTGGCCAATGTACAAGAGGAAGAATAGTCGGGGGAAGGTAGCGGGAGGGGGGGGGGCTACAGGTTCGTTATGGGGGTTCGATGGCTAGCTAAGGCCCAAAACCAAACTAAATAAACATGTTGGGGGGGGGGGGGGGGGCGCAGTTACTACTACGAAGATGCTTACCTGTAAATATGTATGTTAATTTTTGCGTGTTTGTTTTTTTTTCTCTCTCTCCTAACAATTTGTAATTTGTTCAATATAAAATATGAAAACTGAATAAAAACATTTATAAAAAAAAAAAAAATAATATATTAGCTGTTCTGAGTTTATTGAAAGAAGCCTGGTTAAAGTTCCTTTCATTCTGGGTACCAGTAGTGAAGGTCATCACTTGGCAATTTTGGTGAGTAAATTAAATTTTTTAACTAATGGTATGATCGGTGGAGTCATGGGGCTAGATTATTTGAGCATTCCCCCCACCCAGTGATAACACTGGTCAGCCACCTTGGTTGTTTTTGGAGACTCACTGCATACAAATTAGTTGACATGTTTCCCTACATTACCACAGTGATTACATTTCAGAATACCTCATTGGTCACGATGCACTTTCGATGTGAAAGGCACTATACAAATGTAAGTTATTTTTCTATTTCTCAGCAATCAGCAGCAGGAAGCCAAGCCAATCCCTTCCCTATTGTTATACACTGATGTCATTTGTAGCAAGTTGCATTTCCTTATTACAATTATATACACAATACAACATATTTTAAGTTGAAACCCTCATTGACCTATTGATAACAAGTTTCTCTAAGTACACTTTAGATGTAATTTAAAATAAATTGTAACTAAGACAATAAAAGATTAAACCAAGTGGCTGCCCACCCATTATTGTGATCCCGGATCAGCCCCCAGGTTTTTAGTAAGATCTGGTTGGGAACCAGTAACGTTTTGTCCAAGTAGACAAAGCTTGTGATTGGAGACACTTGCGAAGTGAATAAATCCGCAAGATTGCACAGGTTTAAACAGAAATAAACTTTATTATACAAGTTCAAACAGATAAAACAAGTTATAATATCTGTCTTGAACTCTAACATTCAGGGTTAATATGAGGTACACGCAAAAACAGGTAAATTGTGATGGAACACAGCACACTGCACAATAAATGGCAGGTGCAACCAAGACAGATTCCATGGATTTTTCAATGACTCACTCAGACATCAGTGCACATTGTGAGTCAGCTGATCTCATAGAAACTCTGTGGCCAGGATTCTCCGACCCGGCACGGGGTCGGTGAATCCCTGGGGGGACGCGAGAATCCCCGATGGGCTGAGTGGCCGCCGAGTTCGCCCGAGTCCTGCACGGCGGTACGTGGAAGGTGTGTCTGCGGGGGCCGTCCTGGAGGGGGGTGCGGGGAATCCGACCCGGTTGGGGGGGGGCCTCCACGGTTGCCTGGCCCGCGATCGGGGCCTACCGATCGGCAGGCGGACTAGTTCCATGGGGGCCTATGTTCCTCCACGCCGGGCCCCTGTAGAGCTTCACCATATTGCGCGAGGGCAGACGCAGAGACGGGAACCCACGCGCATGCGCTGAATCACGCCGGCTGTAGCGCTCATGCACGAACTCACGCCAGCCGTTCCGCACCGGCTGGAGCTGCGAGGACCACTCTGTCGCCAACCTAGCCCCCCAGCAAGGGGAGCATTCCTCCTTATCGGGGACCGTTGGCGCCGGAGTGGTTTGCACCGCTTTTCACGCTGGCGTCAGAACTTGGCCACGGGATTGGAGAATCCGGGCCTGTATCGCTCACAAGGACATACAGTCTTCACCCTCAAAGAATTCTTTACAAAAGTCATTCCAACTTGGACAGCCTCAACCACAGCCCACCTCGTAGAGTTTCAACCTTATCTCCCAAAACTCTTTTCCCCTGGATTCCCAAATCTGCACTCAAGCAAGAACTCACAAGCACAACGTCCGCTTTTCGGCCGTGCCAGATAGAATATTACTCCTCCAAAGGGTTACGTTCACCTCATGGTGAACTGTACGGTGTCACCAACATTCTGCTGCCCCCTTCGATTGCCAGGGCTTCTCCTGAGCCCTCAACACTTCAATTCTGTCAGTATCAGTCGCTGTTCCAAGAGAAAGCAAGTTAGATATCATCACACCATTATCATTTCAGTATTTCCAAATGTTGACATTAGTTCTGGAAATACTTCATTCCTTAGCCTGTGGTCTGAGGTTTGATAACTACATTCTCACAGCAAACCTCAAACACTGAAGCTGACAAAGATATAGAAATGAGTACTGTAGAGTCAGTTACCCTTCACTCAGTTTGTTTCAGGGATCCCTGATTAAAAGTTTATATTTGACTGTCAATATCTGTTTATTTCCCAGACATTGGATTGGATTTGTTTATTGTCACGTGTACCCAAGTACAGTGAAAAATATTTTTCTGCGTGCAGCTCAAACTGATCATTTGGTCACATGAAAAGAAAATACGTAAAAGGGCAACACAAGGTACACAATGTAAATACATAGACACTGGAGGAGGGAGAAAATGCTGGAAAATCTCGGCAGGTCTGGCAGTATCTGTAGGGAGAGAAAAGACCCAACGTTTCGAGTCCGATGACTCTTTGTCAAAGCTAACAGACAGAGAAATTGGGAAATATTTATACTATGAAGTGAGAATGAAAGATGAGTCCTATCCACAGAAACCCAGGGAACACTAGGCTAAAATAACTTTTCATTGGTTTCTGTGGCCATTAGCACCCCGTTTCCCTGGGTTTCTGTGGCTATGACTCATCTTTCATTCTCACTCCACAGTATAAATATTTCCCACTTTCTCTGTCTGTTAGCTTTGGCAAAGAGTCATCGGTCTTGAAATGGTACCTCTTTTCTCTCCCTACAGATGCTGCCAGACCTGCTGAGATTTTCCAGCATTTTCTCTTTCGTTTCAGATTCCAGCATCCGCAGTAATTTGCTTTTATTTACACCGGCATCGGGTGAAGCATACAGGAGTGTAGTTTAATCAGATCAGTCCAGACTTCCAGTTGCGGCTATGCAGAGCTAAGCCGCACGTTCGGCAGCTCCCACTTTAAGAGGACTTGTGGGCTCTTTTAAGGGCCCCAAACGGCGCTGATTCGATGATTCTCGGTGGATAAAGGGGTCTGGAGCAAAACCCCCTGGGATTTATGGTGCGGACCCGGAATGGGGCGAGGAGAAAAACGGCAGCAGCTCCCCTGGAAAAGCCGGAGAAGGTGGACAAAATGGCGGCCAGTGAGCTACTGAGGAGTCTTTGTTTGTACGGAGTTGGTGGTTGGGTTGGGACTGCTGTTTGGGAGCTGCGTTGGTGGGGTGGGGCAGTGTGAAAGCGCGGGCTTTTCTCTGGTTTCCCGCGCTGCGGGACGAGGGGGTGGAGCAGGTGGCGAGGGGCGTGGTTATTAGACCGGGTAGACCACGCTGAAGCGGTGCCAAGGAGCTGATGCAGGGGAGGAGGGGGGACCTCATATCGGGAGGGGTCGGAGTTAGAGCGGGAGCTGCCGGGGTCAGCAGAAGTCAGCTGGCTCACGGGAGTACAGTGGAGGGAGAGTCGGCTAGGAGGGGTCCTAGCCTGGGGCGGGGGGGGGGGGGGGGGGGGGGGGGGGGGGTGGGGGGGGGGGGGGGGTGATACCGGGTTGCTGCTGAATTGGCCAGGGAGGAGTTGGTGCGGGTCGGGGGGGTCGGGGTGAGGTTCTATCGCCGTGGGAAACGGGCCGAATGGGTGCTGGCCAGGGGCGAGCAGTCGATGGGCTATGGCTAGTCGACGGGGGAGGGGGGGCGGGGTGCCCCCTGATCTGGCTGATTACGTGGAACGTGAGGGGGTTGAATGGACCGGTTAAGCGGGCCCGGGTGTTTTCGCATCTGAAGGCGGACGTGGCCATGCTCCAGGAGACCCACCTGAATGTGGGGGACCAGGTCCGTCTGAGGAAGGGGTGAGTGGGGCAAGTTTTCCATTCAGGACTTGACTCGAAGAACCGGGGGGTGGCGATCCTGGTGGGGATGAGGGTGGCGTTTGAGGCGTCTGAGGGTGTGGCTGACTGGCGGCAGATATGTGATGGTGAGCGGTAAGCTGGAGGGGGAGAGGGTGGTGTTGGTTAATGTGTACGCCCCAAATTGGGATGATGCTGGTTTCATGAGGCGTATGCTGGGCCGCATTCCTGGCCTGGAGGTGGGGGGCTTGATCATGGGGGGGGGGAACTTCGATACGGTGTTGGATCCCCTACTGGATCGTTCTAGTTCAAGGACAGGCAGGAGGCCGGCGGCGGCCAAGGTGTTGAGGGGGTTTATGGACCAGATGGGAGGAGTGGATCCCTGGAGGTTCGGGAAGCCGAGGGCTCGGGAGTACTCTTTTTTCTCCCATGTGCACAGGGTTTATTCCCGCATTGATTTCTTTGTTTTGAGTAGGGGATTGGTCCCGAGGGTGGAGGAGGCCGAGTATTCGGCTATTGCGATTTCGGACCATGCTCCGCATTGGGTGGATCTGGAGATGGGGGAGGTGCGGGACCAGCGCCCGCTTTGGCGTCTGGACGTGGGGTTGTTGGCTGATGAGGAGGTGTGTAGGAGGGTTCGGGGATGTATCGAGAGGTACCTCGAGATCAATGATACTGGGGAGGTCCAGGTGGGGATGGTGTGGGAGGCTCTGAAGGCAGTGATTTGGGGGGAGCTGATCTCCATCCGAGCCCATAGGGAGAGGGGGGAGAAGAGGGAGAGGGAGAGACTGGTGGAGGAGCTGTTGAGTGTGGATAGGAGGTACGCGGATGCACCGGAGGAGAGATTGCTGGGGGAGCGGCGTAGCTTGCAGGCCAAGTTTGATTTATTGACCACCAGAAAGGCGGAGACACAATGGAGGAAGGCGCAGGGAGCGGTCTATGAGTATGGAGAGAAGGCGACCAGGATGCTGGCGCACCAGCTTCGTAAGCGGGACACGGCTAGGGAGATTGGTGGAGTGAAGGAAAGAGATGGGAATGTGGTGCGGCAGGGGGCAGAGGTCAATGAGGTCTTTAGGGACTTCTATAGGGAACTGTACCGGTCGGAGCCGCCGGTAGTGGGAGGGGGAATGGAGAGTTTTTTGGACAGGCTGCGATTTCCAAGGGTGCAGGAGGAGCAGGTGGAGGGACTGGGGGCGCCGATCGAGTTGGAGGAGCTGGTCAGTGGGATTGGCCACATGCAGTCGGGGAAGGCGCCGGGGCTGGATGGGTTCCAGGTTGAATTTTATAAGAAGTATGCGGATCTGCTGGGCCCCCTGTTGGTTAGGACCTTCAACGAGGCATGGGAGGGGGGTGTTCTGCCCCCGACAATGTCTCGGGCGCTAATCTCCCTGATCCTGAAGCGTGATAAGGACCCCTTGCAGTGCAGATCATACAGGCCAATTTCACTGCTGAATGTAGACGCCAAGTTGCTGGCGAAGATCTTGGCTAAGAGGGTGCCGGGGGTGGTACATGAAGATCAGACAGGTTTTGTGAAGGGGAGGCAGCTGAACACTAACGTGCGAAGGCTGCTAAATGTGATAATGATGCCGGCAGCAGAAGGAGAGACGGAGATTGTGGTGGCATTGGATGCGGAGAAGGCCTTTGACAGGGTTGAGTGGGGGTACTTGGTTGGGATGTGTTGGAAAGGTTCGGGTTTGGGGTGGGGTTTATTAAATGGGTGAGGTTGCTGTACGAGGCCCCGATGGCGAGTGTAGCGACAAATGGGAGGAGGTCCGAGTACTTCAGGCTCCACCGTGGGACGAGGCAGGGGTGCCCCCTGTCCCCCTTGCTTTTTGCGCTGGCAATTGAGCCTCTTGCCATGGCTCTCAGGGAGTCGAGGAGGTGGAGGGGTTTGGTGCGAGGTGGGGAGGAGCACCGAGTGTCGCTGTATGCGGATGACTTGCTGCTGTATGTAGCAGACCTGGTGGGGGGAATGCCGGAGGTGATGGAGATTCTTGCTGAGTTCGGGAGTTTCTCGGGATATAAATTGAACCTGGGCAAGAGTGAGCTGTTTGTCGGACACCCGGGAGATCAGGAGGAGGGGATTGGTAGGCTCCCGCTAAAGAGGGCAGTGAGGAGTTTTAGGTACCTGGGGGTTCAGGTGGCTAGGAGCTGGGGGACTCTGCACAAGCTCAATTTTACTAGGTTGGTGGAGCAGATTGAGGAGGAATTTAAAAGGTGGGACGTGCTGCCGTTGTCGTTGGCGGGTAGAGTACAATCCGTTAAAATGACAGTGCTCCCGAGGTTTTTGTTTTTGTTTCAGTGCCTCCCCATTTTCGTTCCGAGGGCCTTTTTTAGGAGGGTGAACAGCAGCATTCTGGGATTTGTTTGGGCGCACAGGACTCCGAGGGTAAGGAGGGTCTTTTTGGAGCGGGGGAGAGATAGAGGGGGGCTGGCGCTGCCCAACCTCTCTGGGTACTATTGGGCGGCTAACGTCTCGATGGTACGTAAGTGGGTAATGGATGGGGAGGGGGCAGCATGGAAATGGATGGAGATGGCGTCCTGTGGAGGCTGAAGGCACTGGTAACGGCGCCGCTGCCGCTCCCTCCAACGAGGTACACTACGAGCCCGGTGGTGGCGGCTACCCTCAAAATCTGGGGGCAGTGGAGGTGACACAGGGGGGAAGTGGGGGGCTCGGTGGAGGCCCCGCTGCGGGGGAACAACCGGTTTGTCCCAGGGAACATGGATGGCGGGTTCCTGGGGTGGCACAGGGTGGGCATTAGGAAGTTGGGAGACCTGTTTATCGACGGGAGGTTCGCGAGCCTTGGTGAACTGGAGGAACAGTTTGAGCTCCCCCCGGGGAATATGTTCAGGTACCTTCAGGTCAAGGTGTTTGCTAGGCGACAGGTAGAGGGGTTCCCTTTGCTGCCCCCGCGGGGGGTAAGGGATAGGGTGCTTTCGGGGGAGTGGGTCGGGGATGGGAAGGTGTCTGACATCTACCAGGTAATGCAGGAGGTGGGGGAGGCGTCAGTAGAGGTGCTGAAGGCTAAGTGAGAGGTGGAGCTGGGGGAGCAGATTGAGGAGGGGACATGGGCGACGCCCTGGAGAGGGTGAACTCCTCCTCTTCATGTACGAGGCTTAGTCTTATCCAGTTTACGGTGCTGCACCGGGCCCACATGACTGGGACAAGGATGAGTAGGTTCTTTGGGGGCGAACACAGGTGTGTCAGGTGTCCGGGGAGTCCAGCGAACCATGCCCATATGTTCTGGGCATGCCCGGCACTGGAGGAGTTCTGGAAGGGGGTGGCGAGGACGGTGTAGAGGGTGGTGGGATCCAGGGTCAAGCCAGGCTGGGGACTCGCGATATTTGGGGTTGGGGTGGAGCCGGGAGTGCAGGAGGCGAAAGAGGCCGAAGTCTTGGCCTTTGCGTCCCTAGTAGCCCAGCGGAGGATCTTGCTGCAGTGGAAAGATGCGAGACCTCCGAGCGTGGAGACCTGGATTAATGACATGGCGGGATTCAGTCAGCTGGAGAGGGTCAAATTCACCCTGAGGGGGTCGGTACAAGGGTTCTTTAGGAGGTCATGATGTGGAGATGCCGGCGTTGGACTGGGGTGAGCACAGTAAGAAGTCTTACAACACCAGGTTAAAGTCCAACAGGTTTGTTTCAAACACGAGCTTTCGGAGCACGGCTCCTTCTTCAGGTGAATGTGCCTGAAGAAGGAGCCGTGCTCCGAAAGCTCGTGTTTGAAACAAACCTGTTGGACTTTAACCTGGTGTTGTAAGACTTCTTACTGTCTTTAGGAGGTGGCAGCCTTTCCTCAACTTTCTGGCTCAACGATAAGGTACTAGGTCAGCAGCAGCAGCAACCCGGGGGGGGGGGGGGGGGGGGGGGGGGGGTTTCTAGGGGGATAGTGTTTCAGTTAATTTGCTTATTGTTAATTTATTTTGTTGTTTATTGGGGTTGGGGGGGTGGGGGGTTTTGTTATATGCGTTGTTACGGGTGCCGGGGGGTGTTTATTACTATTATTGTTATTGTTATTATTGTTTTGTTGATATATATTTTTCAAAAAATTCCAATAAAATTTTTTTTTTTAAATCAGATCAGTCCATAAGAGGGTCATTTAAGAGTTCGGTGACAGTGGGGAAGATGCTGTTCGTGCGTGTTCTCAGACTTTTGTGTCTCCTGCCCGATGGAAGAAGTTGGAAGAGTGAGTAAGCCGGGTGGGAGGGATCCTTGATTATGCTGCCCACTTTCCCCAGGCAGGGGGAGGTGTAGATGGAGTCAATGGATGGGAGGCAGGTTTGTGTGATGGACTGGGCTGTATTCACGACTCTCTGAAGTTTCTTGCCGTCTTGGGCCGAGCGGTTGCCATACCAGGCTGTGATGCAGCCAGATAGGATGCTTTCTATGGTGCGTCTGTAAAAGTTTGTAAGAGTCAATGTGGACATGCCGAATTTCCTTAGTTTCCTGAGGAGGTATAGGCGCTGTTGTGCTTTCTTGGTTATAGCGTCATAACCAATATATTTTCAGATACGTATCTGCCATTTTTGACTTTTAAAAATGTGCTAATATGTCTGCAGGTATTGGGCATTAGAAATGAAAGTATTTTGCGAAATAGAAATGCTTTGCTTATGTCTGAAATTTTTATGGAGTAATTATTATGTGCATTATATTTTACTAATTTGCCCAAGAACATGAATGAGTTATGATTCCACACTGCTTTCTATGATACAACCTTCACTGGCCACTGTACAATTATTACTGCATTTGAGCTGTTTCCTAGAATGGGATATAAAAGGATGCCAGATCCCAAGAATCAAATCATTTCTTTTGTTACAATTCTTACCTTCCTTACCATTCAACTCAGAAGAACAGAAATTCCTGTTTATAGCAATTGATCATCCAACATGGCATTTTCAAAACTGCTTAAATAAATAATGGTTGCACAAGATTTTTGCCAGATTTCATCGGACCTATCGTCATTTTCGCCTAGTGAGACTTGTGCTTTCCTTCTCCCCTGTCGGGTGGCCTCAAACCTAAGTGCCAGTAAATCCATCAAACTGATTCAATTATGCACTGGTGTTTCTTAAAGCTACAAAGAAGAACATATAGGAGAAATATGACCACAAAAAACAAAGACAGTTCTATCCTCACAGGGGCCAGCATGCAGAGATTAGGCAAATCATTGCTTGGAGAGTGGATAATGGAAGGGGCCTATCATAGAAAAGCCAAAGGAACATTGAGGTGGTGAGAAGTGGCAAGATGTCATGGGACAAGAGACCCTAAGGGATAAGGAGGGGTGTGGTGGGAGGATTAGGTGCTGTTGATGCTGAAACAGAGAAGATGAATCAAGAACGTAAGGAGTAGGATCTGGAACTGGCCTTTTAGTTGAAGTGAAGACTGGGGCCAGAGTCATCCTACAATTGAACACACGTTCACTTTATTATGTTTAATCTTTGCCATGTCTCTCACTTTTGATTGATCTGTTCTACAAAATAACTTTTAAAATATCTGTTCCTTGGGAACCGCCATCAGTCAAAAATAACACTGATGTTAATATTCACAATACTCATTTAATTTTAAATGTAGGAAGTTGTTCCTTAAAATGGAGCCAAATTATTGGGTTTCTGCGAGTCCTGCTATGACATTTTGAAAGGTTTTGCTGCAGATATATATGTAGCAAAACATCTCACTGACGTTTTCAAATGCAGGAAGACTATCAACTCACTTCACAGGGACTAAGAAATGTACGTTATCTTCCTCAATGACATGGGGGTGACCTTTGCTACCCCATTTTCCATTGAAAAATGGGGCAGTTATCAGATTTAGTTTAAATCTTGCCTCCCACTCGGCCCCTGGGACTGTCTGACCCTGCGGAGAGAGGTGACAGCTGGAAGAAACAGGATGCCAGCACTGTAGCAAGACAGTTAAAATAAAGAAAAGTAAAGTGAGTTAGAGATTGTAAAACAGATGGATAAATTCCTAATTCCAGTGGAATTTTAATTGGGAACAGCGCATGATGTGATGTTTATTGTCGAAGAAAAGGGTTATTATTGCAAGGGATCTCCTTTTGTTCTAAATATTTGTTAAGAAAAGATCATTTGTGTAAGATTTTCCCAGTTGAAGGTCAAAATTCATTCATTTCATTGTCCTATTCATGACTGCAAAAACAGCTGTCCCTGGAACAGACTTTGGGGTTGGTCATGTCTGGATAAAGGAATAAGTGCTTTGGAGAAGAAACAAAGTGGGACTATCATCCTTCACCAAAACATTTTTGAAGTTTGTTTATTATTCAACAGTCATTTAATCATCCAATTAAAACAATACTAACAATAGTGGAGAGTATGGAAACACTTTCGCTTCATTATAGGATCAGTAATCGATAGGCCTGAACTAATGATCAGTTCAGATTCCACTCTGACAGTTGGGGAATTTAAACTCTTGCCGCAATTTAACTCAAAGAGAACAAAGTCCCATAGCGAGCGCGTTTAGCCACGTGTTTCCCGGTGCTCACAGCGCCAAGAAACGTAAGGCTATAAAATGCCACTTGCATTAGATAAGGGACTCAGCTAGAAACACACAGAGGCCACACAGAGTTCTGTGCACTGAGGAGCTCCACTCGATGGAACTGCTCTGTATGGCGAGAGATCGGGACGTGCCAACGCGACCCCAACCTCCCCCAGGCCCCAATGAATTATGGGAAGGTGCCCATCTTCCCCCCACGCCCCACGCAGGATACCCCAGCCCAATTTCCAGCTTGGCACCTTGGTATATCTAACCATATCTAACTCAGCCTTAACCATATTCAATAACCTCGTTATCCACTGCTCTCTGGGGAAAGAGTTCCACACATTCACAACAGTGTGAGAGAAGGAAAAGGTAATTAATTTTACGAAGTGTGGGCGTCGCTGGTTAGGTAAGCATTTATTGCGCTGGCATAGTTGTCCTTCAGAAAGTGGTGGTGAGCTGTCTTCTAGAATCGCTGCAGTCCCTGTGGTGTAGGTACACCCACAGTGCTGTTAGGGAGGGAGATCCAGGATTTTGCCAAAGCGGCAGTGAAGGAAGAGTGAAATATTTCCAAGTCAGGATGGTAAGTGACTTGGAGGGGAACCTCCAGTTGGTGGTGTTCCCAGGTATCTGCTGCTTTTGGCCTTCTAGATGGTAGTGGCCATGCGTTTGCAAGGTGCTGCCTAAGGAACCTTACAAGTTTCTGCAGTGCATCTTATAGATGGTACACATGGTTGCCACTTCATCAGAGGTGGAGGGAATGTTTGCGGAAGGGATGCCAATCAAGCGGGGCGGGGCTACTTTGTCCTGGATGGTGTTGAGCTTCTTGAGTGTTGTTGGAGCTGCACTCATCCAGGCAAGTGGAGAGTATTCCATCACACTCCTGACTTGTGCCTTGTAGATGGTGGACAGGCTTGAGGGAGTCAGGAGGTGAGTTAATCACTACAGGATTCCTAGCCTTTGACGGGCTCTTGTAGCCACAGTATTTATATGGCTAGTCTAGTTCAGTGTCTGGTTAATGGTAACCCCCAGGATGTGGATTGTGGGGGATTCAGTGATGATAATGCCATCGAATGTCAAGGGTGATGGTTAGATCCTCTTTGTTGGAGATGGTCATTGCCAGGTATTTGTGTGGCGTGAATGTTACTCGCCACTTGTCAGCACAACCCTGGCTATTGCCCAAGTCTAGCTGCATTTGGACATGGACTTTGCCAGTACCTTCTTCACAGATGCTACATAATCCCAATTTGGGGTGTAGATATTCACCAGCACTACGGGCACCCCCTCCAGCTTCCCACTTACCATCACAAACCTGCCCCCAGGGTCTGTCGCTATATTCCCCGCTGCAAAAGCCACCCTCTACCTAATCAGCACCACTACCTCCTTCACCTTCATGTCCAGCCCTGAATGGAATACCTTCCACCCAACCTTTCCTTAACCTTGTCTGATCAATAACTTTCAAATGCGTCTCCTGCAAGAACACTAAGTCTGCCTTCAAACTCTTCAAATGAGCAAAGACGCACAACCTCTTAATCAGCCCATTTAACCGCCTAACATTCCAATATAACAGCCGGGTTGGGAAGCTCCAAGCACCCCCCCCCCCCCCCCCCCCCCCCCCCCCCCCCCGATCAGCCATACCCCTCTTTAAAGGGCTCCTCCAGGTCCTTGCCTCATTCACCTCCAGGGACCGCCAAGATGGCTGCCACCTTCCCCCTCATAACCATCTGCACCACACCAACTCCATTCACATCAGCAGCCCACCCTCTGCCTTACCCTCCCCAAACTCAAACACCATGCAACCTGCCCTCCCAAACCCCCTCCCCAGCTGCAAACAAATAAAACCATCCTGACCCAACTCTACCCCCACTTTGCTTCCATTAACTACCTTCTTTGTTAGCAGGGTGACCCGCACTCGAGGACACCACTTCCTCCCTCCCCAAGCCCCCTCAGCCTGTTCTGCCCAACCCGGCCTTTGTGCCCTCCCAAGTGCCTCTACCCCCCACACTCTCTCTCGCCCACCCCCCGCATTCCCCACCAAACAATTGAATACGTATTGAACACAACTCCCACCGTTACAAAAGACACAACGCATTCTATTTTAACACATGTAGCTAATTGATCACAGTAGGTAGAACAGCAACATAAAACATTATAAACTGACATAAATGTAAACAGTTCCCCTCCCTCCCTGAGCACAACACCTCCCGTCCATCCTTTTCGCAGGCAAACCCATCCAAATGGTCTCACAAGTCCCCCAGTCCCTTGCCCCTCAATAACTTCCTCGTGTCCATAAAATACTGCTCTTGATCCTCATGCATGACCCATTGGAGTGAGTTGAGTCGAAAGTTGGATTGTGGAGTGAGTTGAGTCAGAGGCTGGAGTGCAGAGTGAGTTGAGTCACAGTTTGGATTGTGGAGTGAGTTGTATCGGAGGTTGGAGTGCAGAGGGGCTGGTTTAGCACAGGGCTAAATCGCTGGCTTTGAAAGCAGACCAAGGCAGGCCAGCAGCACGGTTCAATGCCCATACCAGCCTCCCCGAACAGGTGCCGGAATGTGGCGACTAGGGGCTTTTCACAGTAACTTCATTTGAAGCCTATTTGTGACAATAAGCAATTTTTATTTTCATTTCATTTCAGAGTGAGTTTTGTTGGAGTATGCAGTGTGGAGTGAGTTGAGTCGGATGTTGGAGTGCAGAGTGAGTTGAGTCGGAGGGTTGAGTGCAGAATGAGTTGTGTCAGAGGTTGGACTGCAGAGTGAGTTGAGTCGCAGGTTGGAGTGCAGAGTGAGTTGAGGCGGTGGTTGGAGTGTGGAGTGAGTTGTGCCGGAGGTTAGAGTGTGCAGTGAGTTGAATTGGAGGTTGGAATGTGGAGTGAGTTGAGTCGGAGGTTGGAATGTGGAGTGAGTTGAGTCGGAGGCTGGAGTGTGGAGTGAGTTGTGTCGGAGGTTGGAGTGTGGAGTGAGCTGTGTCATAGGTTGGAGTGCGGAATGAGTTGAACCGGATGTTGGAGTGCAGAGTGAGTTGAGTTGGAGTGCAGAGTGAGTTGTGTTGGATGGTTAGAGTGCAAATGGGTTTGTCAGAGGTTGGAGTGTGGAGTGAGTTGTGTCAGAGGTTGGAGTGCAGAGTGAGTTGAGTCGGAGGTTGGAGTGCAGAGTGAGTTGAGTCGGAGGTTGGAGTGCAGAGTGAGTTGAGTCGGAGTTTGGAGTACAGAATGTGTTGTGTCAGAGGTTGGAGTGCAGAGTGAGTTGAGTCATAGTTTGGATTGTGGAGTGAGTTGAGTCCGAGGTTGGAGTGCGGAGTGAGTCAAATCGGAGGTTGGATTGCAGAGTGAGTTGCGATGGAGGTTGGAGTGTGGAGTGAGTTGCGTCGGAGGTTGGAGTGTGGAGTGAGTTGAGATGGAGGTTGGAATGCAGAGTGAGTTGTGTCGGAGGCTGGAGTGCAGAGTGCGTTGAGATGGAGGTTGGAGTGTGGAGTGAGTTGAGTCGAAGGTTGGACTGTGGAGTGAGTTGAGATGGAGGTTGGAATGCAGAATTAGTAGAGTTGGAGGTTTGAGTGCAGAGTGAGTTGAGTCGGAGGTTGGAGTGTGGAGTGTGTTGAGTCGGAAGTTGGAGTGTGCAGTGATTTGTGCTGGAGGTTAGAGTATGGAGTGAGTTGGATTGGAGGTTGGAGTGTAGAGTGAGTTGATTTGAGGGCCGTAGTGTGGAGCAGGTTCTATCGTTGGTTGGAGTGTGGAGTGAGTTGTGTCAGAGGTTGGAATGAGTTGAATCGGATGTTGGAGTGCAGAGTGAGTTGAGTTGGAGTCTGGAGTGAGTTGTGTTGGATGGTTAGAGTGCAAATGGGTTTGTCAGAGATTGGAGTGTGGAGTGAGTTGAGTTAGATGTTGGAGTGCAGAGTGAGTTGAGTCGGAGGTTGGAGTGCAGAGTGAGTTGAGTCGGAGGTTGGACTGCGGAGTGAGTTGTGTCAAAGTTTGGAGTGCCGCATGAGTTGTGTTAGAGGTTGGAGTGCAGAGTGAGTTCTGCCGGAAGTTAGAGTGTGGAGTGAGTTGAGTCCGAGGTTGGAGTGCAGAGTGAGTTGAGTCTGAGGTTGGAGTGCGAAGTGAGTCGAGACGGAGGTTGGAGAGCGGTGTGAGTTGAGTCGGAGGTTGGAATGTGGAGTGAGTTGAGTCGGAGGCTGGAGTGTGGAGTGAGTTGTGTCGGAGGTTGGAGTGTGGAGTGAGCTGTGTCATAGGTTGGAGTGCGGAATGAGTTGAACCGGATGTTGGAGTGCAGAGTGAGTTGAGTTGGAGTGCAGAGTGAGTTGTGTTGGATGGTTAGAGTGCAAATGGGTTTGTCAGAGGTTGGAGTGTGGAGTGAGTTGTGTCAGAGGTTGGAGTGCAGAGTGAGTTGAGTCGGAGGTTGGAGTGCAGAGTGAGTTGAGTCGGAGGTTGGAGTGCAGAGTGAGTTGAGTCGGAGTTTGGAGTACAGAATGTGTTGTGTCAGAGGTTGGAGTGCAGAGTGAGTTGAGTCATAGTTTGGATTGTGGAATGAGTTGAGTCCGAGGTTGGAGTGCGGAGTGAGTCAAATCGGAGGTTGGATTGCAGAGTGAGTTGCGATGGAGGTTGGAGTGTGGAGTGAGTTGCGTCGGAGGTTGGAGTGTGGAGTGAGTTGAGATGGAGGTTGGAATGCAGAGTGAGTTGTGTCGGAGGCTGGAGTGCAGAGTGAGTTGAGATGGAGGTTGGAGTGTGGAGTGAGTTGAGTCGAAGGTTGGACTGTGGAGTGAGTTGAGATGGAGGTTGGAATGCAGAATTAGTAGAGTTGGAGGTTTGAGTGCAGAGTGAGTTGAGTCGGAGGTTGGAGTGTGGAGTGTGTTGAGTCGGAAGTTGGAGTGTGCAGTGATTTGTGCTGGAGGTTAGAGTATGGAGTGAGTTGGATTGGAGGTTGGAGTGTAGAGTGAGTTGATTTGAGGGCCGTAGTGTGGAGCAGGTTCTATCGTTGGTTGGAGTGTGGAGTGAGTTGTGTCAGAGGTTGGAATGAGTTGAATCGGATGTTGGAGTGCAGAGTGAGTTGAGTTGGAGTCTGGAGTGAGTTGTGTTGGATGGTTAGAGTGCAAATGGGTTTGTCAGAGATTGGAGTGTGGAGTGAGTTGAGTTAGATGTTGGAGTGCAGAGTGAGTTGAGTCGGAGGTTGGAGTGCAGAGTGAGTTGAGTCGGAGGTTGGACTGCGGAGTGAGTTGTGTCAAAGTTTGGAGTGCCGCATGAGTTGTGTTAGAGGTTGGAGTGCAGAGTGAGTTCTGCCGGAAGTTAGAGTGTGGAGTGAGTTGAGTCCGAGGTTGGAGTGCAGAGTGAGTTGAGTCTGAGGTTGGAGTGCGAAGTGAGTCGAGACGGAGGTTGGAGAGCGGTGTGAGTTGAGTCGGAGGTTGGATTGTGGAGTGAGTTGAGTTAGATGTTGGAGAGCGGAGTGAGTTGAATCGGAGGTTGGATTGTGGAGTGAGTTGAGTTAGATGTTGGAGTGCGGAGTGAGTTGAATCGGAGGTTGGATTGTGGAGTGAGTTGAGTTAGATGTTGGAGTGCGGAGTGAGTTAAATCGGAGTTTGGAGTGCCGAATGAGTTAGGTTAGACATTGGAGGGCAGAGTGATTTGAATCGGAGTTTGGAGTGCCGAGTTGAGTTCAGTTAGACAATGGAGTGCAGAGTGAGTTGAGTTAGATGTTGGAGTGTGGAGTGAGTTGAATCGGAGATTGGAACACAGAGTGAGTTGTGTTCGATTGTTAGAGAGCGAGTCTGTTTGTCAGAGGTTGGGGTACGGAGTGATTTGTGTTGGAAGTTAGAGTGAGGAGTGAGTTTGTCAGACTTTGGAGTGCAGTGTGAGTTAATTTGGAGGTTGGAGTGTGAAGTGAGTTGTGTTGCAGGGTGGAGTGCAGAGTGAGTTGAGTCGGAGGTTGGAGTGTGAAGTGAGTTGAGTCGGAGGTTGGAGTGCAGAGTGAGGTGAGTCGGAGGTTGAAGTGCAGAGTGAGTTCAGTTCGACGTTGGAGTTCAGAGTGAGTTGTGTTAGATGGTGGAATGCTGAGTGAGTTAAGTCGGAGGTTGGAGTGCAGAGTGAGTTGAGTCGGAGAGTTGATTGTGGAGTGAATTGAGCTAGACATTGGAGTGCAGAGTGAGTTGAGTCGGAGTTTGGGGTGCAGAGTGAGTTGAGTCGGAGGTTGGAGTGCGGAGTGTGTTCAGTTCGACATTGGAGTTCAGAGTGAGTTGTGTTAGATGTTGGAGTGTGGAGTGAGTTGAATCGGAGATTGGAACACAGAGTGAGTTGTGTTCGATTGTTAGAGAGCGAGTCTGTTTGTCAGAGGTTGGGGTACGGAGTGATTTGTGTTGGAAGTTAGAGTGAGGAGTGAGTTTGTCAGACTTTGGAGTGCAGTGTGAGTTAATTTGGAGGTTGGAGTGTGAAGTGAGTTGTGTTGCAGGGTGGAGTGCAGTGTGAGTTGAGTCGGAGGTTGGAGTGTGAAGTGAGTTGAGTCGGAGGTTGGAGTGCAGAGTGAGGTGAGTCGGAGGTTGAAGTGCAGAGTGAGTTCAGTTTGACGTTGGAGTTCAGAGTGAGTTGTGTTAGATGGTGGAATGCTGAGTGAGTTAAGTCGGAGGTTGGAGTGCAGAGTGAGTTGAGTCGGAGAGTTGATTGTGGAGTGAATTGAGCTAGACATTGGAGTGCAGAGTGAGTTGAGTCGAAGTTTGGGGTGCAGAGTGAGTTGAGTCGGAGGTTGGAGTGCGGAGTGTGTTCAGTTCGACATTGGAGTTCAGAGTGAGTTGTGTTGGAGTGTGGAGTGATTTGTGACGGACGTTAGAGTGAGGAGTGAGTTTTTCAGACTTTGGAGTGCAGTGTGAGTTAATTTGGAGGTTGGAGTGCGAAGCGAGTCGAGGTGGAGGTTGGAGAGCAGTGTGAGTTGAGTCGGAGCTTGGAGTGTGAAGTGAGTCAAGATGGAGGTTGGAGTGCAGAGTGAGTTGAGTCGGAGGTTGGAGTGTGAAGTGAGTCGAGATGGAGGTTGGAGTGTGGTGTGAGTTGAGTCGGAGGTTGGAGTGCGAAGTGAGTCAAGATGGAGGTTGGAGTGCGGAGTGAGTTGAGTCGGAGGTTGGAGTGCGAAGTGAGTCAAGATGGAGGTTGGAGTGAGGTGTGTGTTGAGTCGGAGGTTGGAGAGCGAAGTGAGTTGATTCAGAGGTTGGAGTGCGAGGCGTGTCGAGATGGAGGTTCAAGTGCGGAGTGAGTTGAGTCGGAGGTTGGAGAGTGAAGTGATTTGAGTCGGAGGTTGGAGTGCGGAATGAGTTGAGTCGGAGGTTGGAGTGTGGAGTGAGTTCAGTTGGAGTGTGGAGTGAGTTGTGTTGGAGTGTGGAGTGAGTTGAGTTGGAGTGTGGAGTGAGTTGAGTTGACGTTTGACGTGTAGGAGAGAGTTGAGTCGGAGATTAGAGTGTTGAGTGATTTGAGTCGGAGATTGGAGGGTGGAGCCAGACTTGTCGGAGGTTGGAGGGCAGAGTACGTTGTGCTAGAGGTTGCCGTGCAGAGCCAGTTGAGTCAGAGGTTGGAGTGCAGAGTGAGTTTTGTTGGAGGTTGGAATGCGGAGTGAGTTGAGTTAGACGTTGGAGTGCAGAGTGAGTTGAGTTAGACTTTGGAGTGCGGAGTGTGTTGAGTCGAGGTTCGATTGTGGAATGAGTTGAGTGAGATGTTGGAGAGCGGAGTGAATTGCGTCGGAGGTTGGATTGTGGAGTGAGTTGAGTTAGATGTTGGAGAGCGGAGTGAGTTGATTCGGAGGTTGGATTGTGGAGTGAGTTTAGTTAGATGTTGGAGTGCGGAGTGAGTTAAATCGGAGTTTGGAGTGCCGAATGAGTTCAGTTAGACATTGGAGTGCAGAGTGAGCTGAGTTAGATGTTGGAGTGTCGAGTGAGTTGAATCGGAGATTGGAAAGCAAAGTGAGTTGTGTTGGATTGTTAGAGAGTGAGTCTGTTTGTCAGAGGTTGGGGTACGGAGTGATTTGTGTTGGAAGTTAGAGTGAGGAGTGAGTTTGTCAGACTTTGGAGTGCAGAGTGAGTTAATTTGGAGGTTGGAGTATGAAGTGAGTTGTGTTGCAGGGTGGAGTGCAGAGTGAGTTGAGTCGGAGGTTGGAGTGTGAAGTGAGTTGAGTCGGAGGTTGGAGTGCAGAGTGAGGTGAGTCGGAGGTTGAAGTGCAGAGTGAGTTCAGTTCGATGTTGGAGTTCAGAGTGAGTTGTGTTAGATGGTGGAATGCTGAGTGAGTTAAGTCGGAGGTTGGAGTGCAGAGTGAGTTGAGTCGGAGAGTGGATTGTGGAGTGAATTGAGCTAGACATTGGAGTGCAGAGTGAGTTGAGTTGGAGTTTGGGGTGCAGAGTGAGTTGAGTCGGAGGTTGGAGTGCGGAGTGTGTTCAGTTCGACATTGGAGTTCAGAGTGAGTTGTGTTGGAGTGTGGAGTGATTTGTGTTGGAAGTTAGAGTGAGGAGTGAGTTTGTCAGACTTTGGAGTGCAGAGTGAGTTAATTTGGAGGTTGGAGTGTGAAGTGAGTTGTGTTGCAGGGTGGAGTGCAGAGTGAGTTGAGTCGGAGGTTGGAGTGTGAAGTGAGTTGAGTCGGAGGTTGGAGTGCAGAGTGAGGTGAGTCGGAGGTTGAAGTGCAGAGTGAGTTCAGTTCGACGTTGGAGTTCAGAGTGAGTTGTGTTAGATGGTGGAATGCTGAGTGAGTTAAGTCGGAGGTTGGAGTGCAGAGTGAGTTGAGTCGGAGAGTTGATTGTGGAGTGAATTGAGCTAGACATTGGAGTGCAGAGTGAGTTGAGTTGGAGTTTGGGGTGCAGAGTGAGTTGAGTCGGAGGTTGGAGTGCGGAGTGTGTTCAGTTCGACATTGGAGTTCAGAGTGAGTTGTGTTGGAGTGTGGAGTGATTTGTGTTGGAAGTTAGAGTGAGGAGTGAGTTTGTCAGACTTTGGAGTGCAGTGTGAGTTAATTTGGAGGTTGGAGTGCGAAGTGAGTCGAGATGGAGGTTGGAGAGCAGTGTGAGTTGAGTCGGAGGTTGGAGTGTGAAGTGAGTCAAGATGGAGGTTGGAGTGCGGTGTGAGTTGAGTCGGAGGTTGGAGTGCGAAGTGAGTCAAGATGGAGGTTGGAGTGAGGTGTGTGTTGAGTCGGAGGTTGGAGAGTGAAGTGAGTTGATTCGGAGGTTCGAGTGCGAGGTGTGTCGAGATGGAGGTTCGAGTGCGGAGTGAGTTGAGTCGGAGGTTGGAGAGTGAAGTGATTTGAGTCGGAGGTTGGAGTGCGGAATGAGTTGAGTCGGAGGTTGGAGTGTGGAGTGAGTTCAGTTGGAGTGTGGAGTGAGTTGTGTTGGAGTGTGGAGTGAGTTGAGTTGGAGTGTGGAGTGAGTTGAGTTGACGTTTGACGTGTAGGAGAGAGTTGAGTCGGAGATTAGAGCGTTAAGTGATTTGAGTCGGAGATTGGAGGGTGGAGCCAGACTTATCGGAGGCTGGAGGGCAGAGTACGTTGTGCTAGAGGTTGCCGTGCAGAGCCAGTTGAGTCAGAGGTTGGAGTGCAGAGTGAATTGAGTTGGAGGTTGGAGAGTGGAGTGAATTGATTCGGAGGTTGCAGTGCAGAGTGAGTTGAGTTGGACCTTGAAGTGCAGACTGAGTTGACTCGGAAGATGGAGGAGGAGTGTGTTGAGTTGGACGTAGGAGTGCAGAGTGAGTTGAATAAGACGTTGGAGTACAGAGAGAGCTCAGTTAGACATTGGAGTGCAGAGTGCGTTCAGTTAGATATTGGAGTGTGGAGTGAGTTGAATCAGAGATTGGAACGCAGAGTGAGTTGCGTTGGATTGTGGAGTGAGTTGTGTTGGATGGTTAGAGAGCGAGTGTGTTTGTCAGAGGTTGGAGTACGGAGTGAGTTGGGTTGGAGTGCAGAATAAGTTGAGTCAGAGTTTGGAGTGCAGAGTGAGTTGATTCGGAGGTTGGAGTGTGGAGTGAGTTGAGTCGGAGGTTGGCGTGCAGAGTGAGTTGAGTCGGAGTTGGAGTGCGGAGTGAGTTGAGTCGGAGGTTGGCGTGCACAGTGAGTTGAGTCAGAGGTTGGATTGTGGAGTGAGATGAGTTAGATATTGGAGTGCAGAGTGAGGTGAGTCGGACGTTGGAGTGCAGACTGAGTTAAGTCGGAGGTTCGTGTGCAGAGTGAGATGAGTCGGAGGTTGGAGTGCGGAGTAATTTGAGTTAGACATTGGAGTGCAGAGTGAGTTGAGTTAGACTTTGGAGTGCGGAATGTGTTGAGTCGAGGTTCGATTGTGGAATGAGTTGAGTGAGATGTTGGAGAGCGGAGTGAATTGCGTCGGAGGTTGGATTGTGGAGTGAGTTTAGTTAGATGTTGGATTGTGGAGTGAGTTGAGTTAGATGTTGGAGAGCGGAGTGAGTTGAATCGGAGGTTGGATTGTGGAGTGAGTTTAGTTAGATGTTGGAGTGCGGAGTGAGTTGAGTTAGATGTTGGAGTGTGGAGTGAATTGAATCGGAGATTGGAACGCAGAGTGAGTTGTGTTGGATTGTTAGAGAGTGAGTCTGTTTGTCAGAGGTTTGGGTACGGAGTGATTTGTGTTGGATGTTAGAGTGAGGAGTGAGTTTGTCAGACTTTGGAGTGCAGTGTGAGTTAATTTGGAGGTTGGAGTGTGAAGTGAGTTGTGTTGCAGGGTGGAGTGCAGAGTGAGTTGAGTCGGAGGTTGGAGTGTGAAGTGAGTTGAGTCGGAGGTTGGAGTGCAGAGTGAGGTGAGTCGGAGGTTGAAGTGTGAAGTGAGTTGAGTCGGAGGTTGGAGTGCAGAGTGAGGTGAGTCGGAGGTTGAAGTGCAGAGTGAGTTCAGTTCGACGTTGGAGTTCAGAGTGAGTTGTGTTAGATAGTGGAATGCTGAGTGAGTTAAGTCGGAGGTTGGTGTGCAGAGTGAGTTGAGTCGGAGAGTGGATTGTGGAGTGAATTGAGCTAGACATTGGAGTGCAGAGTGAGTTGAGTCAGAGTTTGGTGTGCAGAGTGAGTTGAGTCGGAGGTTGGAGTGTGGAGTGTGTTCAGTTCGACATTGGAGTTCAGAGTGAGTTGTGTTGGAGTGTGGAGTGATTTGTGTTGGAAGTTAGAGTGAGGAGTGAGTTTGTCAGACTTTGGAGTGCAGTGTGAGTTAATTTGGAGGTTGGAGTGTGAAGTGAGTTGTGTTGCAGGGTGGAGTGCAGTGTGAGTTCTGTCGGAGGTTGGACTGCGGAGTGAGTTGTGTTAGAGGTTGGAGTGCAGAGTGAGTTCTGCCGGAAGTTAGAGTGTGGAGTGAGTTGAGTCCGAGGTTGGAGTGCAGAGTGAGTTGAAACTGAGGTTGGAGTGTGATGTGAGTCGAGATGGAGGTTGGGGAGCGGTGTGAGTTGAGTCGGAGGTTGGGGTGCGAAGTGAGTCAAGATGGAGGTTGGAGAGCTGTGTGAGTTGAGACGGAGGTTGGAGAGTGAAGTGAGTTGAGTCGGAGGTTGGAGAGTGAAGTGAGTTGAGATGGAGATTGGAATGCGGAGTGAGTTGAGTCGGAGGTTGGAGTGCAAAGTGAGCCGAGATGGAGGTTGGAGTGCGTAGTGAGTTGAGTCGGAGGTTGGAGAGTGAAGTGAGTTGAGATGGAGATTGGAATGCGGGGTGAGTTGAGTCGGAAGTTGGAGTGCGAAGTGAGTCGAGATGGAGGTTGGAGTGCGGAGTGTGTTGAGTCGTAGGTTGGAGAGTGAAGTGAGTTGATTCGAAGGTTGGAGTGCGAAGTGAGTCGAGATGGAGGTTCGAGTGCGGAGTGAGTTGAGTCGGAGGTTGGAGCGTGAAGTGAGTTGAGTCAGAGGTTGGAGTGCGGAATGAGTTGAGTCGGAGGTTGGAGTGTGGTGTGAGTTGAGTTGGAGTGAGGAGTGAGTTGTGTTGGAGTGTGGAGTGAGTTGAGTTGGAGTGTGGAGTGAGTTGAGTGACGTTTGACATGTAGGAGAGAGTTGAGTCGGAGTTTGGAGTGTGGAGCCAGATTTGTCAGAGGTTGGAGGGCAGAGTGCGTTGTGCTAGAGGTTGCCGTGCGGAGCCAGTTGAGTTAGAGGTTGGAGTGCAGAGTGAGTTGAGTCGGAGGTTGGAGTGCAGAATAAGTTGAGTCAGTGTTTTGAGTGCAGAGTGAGTTGAGTCGGAGGTTGGAGTACGGAGTGAGTTGTGTCGGAGGTTGGAGAATGAAGTGAGTTGAGATGGATGTTGGAATGCGTAGTGAGTTGAGTCGGAGGTTGGAGAGTGAAGTGAGTTGAGATGGAGATTGGAATGCGGAGTAAGTTGAGTCGGAGGTTGGAGTGCGAAGTGAGTCGAGGTGGAGGTTGGAGTGCGGAGTGTGTTGAGTCGTAGGTTGGAGAGTGAAGTGAGTTGATTTGAAGGTTGGAGTGCGAAGTGAGTCGAGATGGAGGTTCGAGTGCGGAGTGAGTTGAGTCGGAGGTTGGAGCGTGAAGTGAGTTGAGTCAGAGGTTGGAGTGCGGAATGAGTTGAGTCGGAGGTTGGAGTGTGGTGTGAGTTGAGATGGAGTGAGGAGTGAGTTGTGTTGGAGTGTGGAGTGAGTTGAGTTGGAGTGTGGAGTGAGTTGAGTGACGTTTGACATGTAGGAGAGAGTTGAGTCGGAGTTTGGAGTGTGGAGCCAGATGTGTCGGAGGTTGGAGGGCAGAGTGCGTTGTGCTAGAGGTTGCCGTGCGGAGCCAGTTGAGTTAGAGGTTGGAGTGCAGAGTGAGTTGAGTCGGAGGTTGGAGTGCAGAATAAGTTGAGTCAGTGTTTTGAGTGCAGAGTGAGTTGAGTCGGAGGTTGGAGTACGGAGTGAGTTGAGTCAGAGGTCGGAGTGCGGAGAGAGTTGAGTCGGAGGTCGGAGTGCGGAGTGAGTTGAGTCGGAGGTTGGAGTGCAGAGTGAGTTGAGTTGGAGGTCAGAGTACGGAGTGAGTTGAGTCGGCGGTTGGAGTGCAGAGTGAGTTGAGTCGGACGCTGGAGTGCGGAGTGAGTTGAGTTGGAGGTTGGAGTTTGGAGTAAGTTGAGTCGGAGGTTAAAGTGTGGAGTGAGTTGAGTCGGAGTTTGGTGTGCGGAGTAATTTGAGTTAGACATTGGAGAGCAGGGTGAATTGAGTCAGACGTTGGAGTGCAGAGTGAGTTGAGTCGGAGGTTGGAGTGCAGAGTGAGTTGAGTCGGAGGTTGGAGTGCAGAGTGAGTTGAGTCTGAGGTTGGAGTGCAGAGTGAGTTGAGTCAGAGATTGGAGTGCAGAGTGAGTTGAGTCGGACGCTGGAGTGCGGAGTGAGTTGAGTTGGAGGTTGGAGTTTGGAGTAAGTTGAGTCGGAGGTTAAAGTGTGGAGTGAGTTGAGTCGGAGTTTGGTGTGCGGAGTAATTTGAGTTAGACATTGGAGAGCAGGGTGAATTGAGTCAGACGTTGGAGTGCAGAGTGAGTTGAGTCGGAGGTTGGAGTGCAGAGTGAGTTGAGTCGGAGGTTGGAGTGCAGAGTGAGTTGAGTCTGAGGTTGGAGTGCAGAGTGAGTTGAGTCAGAGGTTGGAGTGCAGAGTGAGTTGAGTTAGATGTTGGAGTACAGAGTGAGTTGAGTCGGAGGTTGGATTGTGGAGTGAGTTGAGTTAGATGTTGGAGTGCGGAGTGAGTTGAATCTAAGTTTGTAGTGCCGAGTGAGTTAGGTTAGACATGGAGGGCAGAGTGAGTTGAATCGGAGTTTGGAGTGCCGAGTGAGTTAGGTTAGTCGTTGGAGTGCAGAGTGAGTTGAGTCGGAGGTTATATTGTGGAGTGAGTTGAGTTAGACGTTGGAGTGCAGAGTGAGTTGAGTCGGAGTTTGGAGTGCAGAGTGAGTTGAGTCGGAGGTTGGAGTGCAGAGTGAGGTGAGTCAGAGGTTGGCATGCAGAGTGAGTTGTGTCGGAGGTTGGAGTGCAGAATGACTTGTGTTGGAGGTTGGAGTGCAGAGTGAGGTTGAGTCGGAGGTTGGAGTGCAGAGTGAGTTGAGGCGGAGGTTGGAGTGCAGAGTGAGTTGAGTCGGAGGTTGGAGTGCAGAGTGAGGTGAGTCGGAGGTTGGCGTGCAGAGTGAGTTGTGTTGGAGGTTGGAGTGCAGAGTGAGTTGAGTCGGAGGTTGGAATACGGAGTGAGTTGAGTCCGAGGTTGGAGTGCGAAGTGCGTCGAGATGGAGGTTGGAGAGCAGTGTGAGTTGAGACGGAGGTTGGAGTGTGAAGTGAGTCGAGATGGAGGTTGGAGAGCGGTGTGAGTTGAGTCGGAGGTTGGGGTGCGAAGTGAGTCGAGATGGAGGTTGGAGAGCGGTGTGAGTTGAGACGGAGGTTGGAGAGTGAAGTGAGTTGCGATGGAGGTTGGAGTGCGTAGTGAGTTGAGTCGGAGGTTGGAGAGTGAAGTGAGTTGAGATGGAGGTTGGAGTGCGTAGTGAGTTGAGTCGGAGGTTGGAGAGTGAAGTGAGTTGAGATGGAGGTTGGAGTGCGTAGTGAGTTGAGTCGGAGGTTGGAGTGTGAAGTGAGTCGAGATGAAGGTTGGAGTGCGGAGTGTGTTGAGTCGTAGGTTGGAGAGTGAAGTGAGTTGATTCGGAGGTTGGAGTGCGAAGTGAGTCGAGATGGAGGTTCGAGTGCGGAGTGAGTTGAGTCGGAGGTTGGAGCGTGAAGTGAGTTGAGTCGGAGGTTGGAGTGCGGAATGAGTTGAGTCGGAGGTTGGAGTGCCTAATGAGTTGAGTCGGAGGTTGGAGTGCGGAGTGAGTTGTGTTGGAGGTTGGAGTGCAGAGTGAGTTGAATCGGGGGTTGGAGTTCGAAGCGAGTTGAGTTAGATGTTGGAGTACAGAGTGAGTTGAGTCGGAGGTTGGAATGCAGAGTGAGTTCAGTCGGAGGTTGGAGTGCAGAGTGAGGTGAGTCGGAGGTTGGCGTGCAGAGTGAGTTGTGTTGGAGGTTGGAGTGCAGAGTGAGTTGAGTCGGAGGTTGGAGTGTGAAGTGAGTTGTGTTGCAGGGTGGAGTGCAGAATAAGTTGAGTCGGAGGTTGGAGTGTGAAGTGAGTTTAGTCGGAGGATGGAGTGCAGAATAAGATGAGTCGACGTTTGGAGTGCAGAGTGAGTTGAGTCGGAGGTTGGAGTGCAGAGTGAGTTGAGTCGGAGGTTGGAGTGCAGAGTGAGTTGAGTTAGATGTTGGAGTGCAGAGTGAGTTGAATCGGAGTTTGTAGTGCAGAGTGAGTTAGGTTAGACGTTGGAGGGCAGAGAGTTGAATCGGAGTTTGGATTGTGGAGTGAGTTGAGTTAGACGTTGGAGGGCAGGGATGAGTTTAGTCGGTGGTTAGAGGGCAGATTTGTGGAGTCTGTTCTGTTAACCACGCTGTATCGATGCTATATCCCTGTTTGATTGGACATGTGATGGAAATTCAGGATCAAAGAAAATTATTAGGTCGGAAAAACCTGACAGCACAACTCTCTCATTTGGAATTCCGAGATTTTGGAAAAATTCTGATTTGAAGTTTGCAGAGAAGTTCATGCTTTAGTTTGATGGGTGAATTTTTTTTTAGTTTGTGCAGTCTGGACTGCCATCTACTGCGGCCAGTGAGCAGTTCAAATCTTTACCATTATTGTCCCCCCGTCCTCATTCAATTTACAAATTTGGGAGGCAGCGTTGTCATGGTATTGTCATTGAATTAGTATTCCAGAGGCTCAGAGGACACGGTGTCAAATCCCACCACAGCCGCAGGTGGAATTTAAATTCAATTAATAAATCTGGATTCGAAATGCAGGGATAACTTTTCCGATCCTGCCAGCTGCGGGAATCATCGCAGGTGGGATGGAAAATTTCTCAGACCATTCAAAGGTCCGTTGACCTCGGTAGGAATTTCCGGTCTTGGGCTGGGAGTGACTGGAAAATCCCACCCGCAATGGTGACCAGGAAACGCTGTCGGTTGTCATAAAAAACCATCTGGTTCACTAATGCCCTTTCGGCAGAGAAATCTTCCTCCTTATCTAACTCCAGACCCACAGCAATGTGGGTGACTCTTAACTGCCCCCTGAAATATCCAAGCAAGACCTTGAGTTGTTTTCAAAATCTCCACACCCCAAGAATGAATTTAAAAAATGAAAACTGAAGACATAGTTCAGATTAGTTCACATTATTTTTGAAGAATAAAGGGATTAAGGGTTATGGTGTTCGGGCCGGAAAGTGGAGCTGAGTCCACAAAAGATCAGCCATGATCTCATTGAATGGCGGAGCCGGCTCGAGGGGCCAGATGGCCTACTCCTGCTCCTAGTTCTTATGTTCTTCTTACAGTTTAAGCTCTGACAAGGATAATAGGGACGGCTCAATGTGATCATGTCAATAACCTGTGCAGGAACCTTTTATAAACGGAAAGGTGAAAGCTGTACAATACCAAGAGCAAGGTGGTTCATTCCATGAAGTCAAAGAAGAGCCGATTACATTGTTAACCATTATCAGACTTATCTCTGTCTCTGGTGTCAAATATCTAAGGTCACTTTGGTAAGTTATACACTTTCTCTCTGAAAACTTATAACCATGAGGAGGAGACATTGTGACTGAGTGAAATTTACCGATAAATTCACCAGCCAACCAAAAACATATTGAATTGTTAAAGAGGACCTGTTGTAAAAACATTCGGAAAGGGCACTGACCAAATATGGCTGCCACCTGTGTCTGGTATTGTACGTTGGCCACTCTTCTGGAAAGATTTGATATGGATTGCACTGCAGACCTACCCTGAGATGTTGCATGGAATTTCACACTGAAGGAATGGTGGGCTGGGGGGTGGCAGGTACTGTGTCCACCTCAAACAGTGGCTCTTGAAAGGAAGGCATTCATGTTTCGTTATGCTCTTAACGTTGCATAAGCTGCTTCTTTGATGTGCACTCTGACAAAGGGAGGCCCAGACTTGGAGATAGCTTTAACACATTTATTAAACTGTTAACAATTCTCCTACTTGGATTCGACTCTCCTGTTAATCCTGCTATAGCTACTCAGACTGACGAACCAGTCCGCTACAATCCACGTGGTGGGTGTGATGTGTTCCAAATCAACCCTGTGTACTCACTGAGAGTTTCCACTGGAAAGAGGAAGAGCATGTGTGCTGTGTCCTTATATATGGGTTGGTATAATGCCCCCCCTGTGGCAGTGTCACCTCTATGTGTATCGTGAATGCCCATTGGTTGTGTCCTATCTTACTGACCAATTGGTTGAATGTCTGTGTGTCATGTCTCTGGTGCTCCCTCTAGTGTCTATCTAATCTACGTGTATTTACATTAACCCCGTGTGTATTTACATATCACCACAATTCAAAATACAAATTCTGAGATTAAAGATGAAAAATGTGATTAAGTGTTCCACAAGTAGGGGCAGGATTCGCGGACTTCTACAACAGCAAAACTGGCGCCACACCTGGGCCGATTCAACGACCTTTGATGAGCTAGCACTAGCGCCACATTGAACATGATCGATTCCAATGAGGAAGCGTGTGGGATTCGCCTGGTTCCCGATTGACACTCAGCAGGTCGAGAAGTTGCAGCTGCATATGCACTCCCCACACACACCATCCCAGCCAACATGATGGCAGCGAGGAGATCAGCACTCTGTTTTATGGATGCCGAGCTTCAGACCCTACTAGATGCCGTGGAGGAGAAGACAGCCACCCTGTACCCTGGTCCGGAAGGAGGCTGCCAGCCACCGCCGTTCGCTGGGCCTGGGCACAGGTGGAAAAAACTGGCACCGTCAGCAACACTGTCCGGATCAGACAGTAGTACCCGAAAAAACTGCACAACCTTCTCAGGGCAGCCAGGGTGAGTAGGCAACACCATGCCCCAGGCACCAACCCCATCACACACATCCGTTATCCCAACCTAGAGGTGCCTAACCTCCCACCCTACACCACTTGCATGCACCCATACCGGCCACCATGGCCGGGTGCCCTGGCCACTGCTACCCACCCCCTGGGCTGCATGTGTCAGGCTGTCTAACACGATGCGTTTTCTGTCCCCCACCCCCACACCTCCCCCCTCACCCCCACACCGCCCCCACACCTCCCCCTCACCTCCACACCACCCCCACACCACACTCACACCACCCCCACACCTCCCCCCTCACCACCCCCACACCACCCCCACACCACCCTCACAACTCACCCACACCTCCCCCCTCACCCCCACACCTCCCCCCTCACCCCCACACCACCCCCACACCACACTCACACCTCCCCCACACCTCCCCCACACCTCCCCCTCACCCCCTCATCGCCCCCACACCACACTCACACCACCCCCACACCTCCCCCCTCACCACCCCCACATCACCCTCACACCTCCCCCCTCACCCCCACACCACCCTCACCTCCCTCACACCTCCCCCACACCTCCCCCACACCTCCCCCCTCACCCCCACACCGCCCCCACACCTCCCCCTCACCCCCACACTATCCTCACACCTCCCCCCTCACCCCCACACCGCCCCCACACCTCCCCCTCACCCCCACACCACCCCCACACCACCCCCACACCACCCTCACACCTCCCCCACACCTCTCCCTCACCCCCACACCGCCCCCACACCGCCCCCACACCTCCTCCTCACCCCACACTATCCTCACACCTCCCCCCTCACCCCCACACCACCCCCACACCACCCTCACACCTCCCCCACACCTCTCCCTCACCCCCACACCGCCCCCACACCTCCTCCTCACCCCACACTATCCTCACACCTCCCCCCTCACCCCCACACCACCCCCACACCACCCTCACACCTCCCCTCTCACCCCCACATCACCCCCACACCTCCCCCTCACCCCCACACTATCCTCACACCAACCTCCACCACCCCCACACCTTCCCCTTCACCCCCACACCTCCCCCTCACCCTCACACAGCCCCTACACCTCCCCGCTCACCACCACACTGCCCGCTCACCACCACACCGCCCTCACACCTCCCCCCTCACCCCCACACCACACTCACACCACCCCCACACCTCCCCCCTCACCACCCCCACACCACCCCCACACCTCCCCCCTCACCACCCCCACACCACCCTCACACCTCCCCCCTCACCCCGACACCACCCTCACACCTCCCCCCTCACCCCCACATCACCCCCACGCCACCCTCACACCTCCCTCACACCTCCCCCCTCACCTCCTCACCACCCCCACACCTCCCCCTCAACCCCACACCACCCCACACCACCCTCACACCTCCCCCACACCTCCCCCACACCTCCCACCTCACCCCCTCACCACCCCCACACCACCATCACACCTCCCCCCTCACCCCGACACCACCCTCACACCTCCCCCTCACCCCCACACCACCCCCACACCACGCTCACATCTCCCACACACCTCCCCCACACCTCCCCCCTCACCACCCCCACACCACCCTCACACCTCCCCACACCTCCCCCTCACCCCTACACCACCCTCACACCTCCCCCTCACCCCCACACCACCCCCACACCACACTCACACCACCCTCACACCACGCCCACACCACCCCCACACCACCCTCACACCTCCCCGCTCACCCCCACACCGCCCTCACACTTCCCCCCTCACCCCCACACCACCCCCACACCACCCTCACACCTCCCCCACACCTCCCCCTCACCCCCACACCGCCCTCACACCCTCCCCTCTCACCCCCACATCACCCCCACACCTCCCCCTCACCCCCACACTATCCTCACACCAACCTCCACCACCCCCACACCATCCCCTTCACCCCCACACCTCCCCCTCACCCTCACACAGCCCCTACACCTCCCCGCTCACCACCACACCGCCCGCTCACCACCACACCGCCCTCACACCTCCCCCCTCACCCCCACACCACACTCACACCACCCCCACACCTCCCCCCTCACCACCCCCACACCTCCCCGCTCACCCCCACACCGCCCTCACACTTCCCCCCTCACCCCCACACCGCCCTCACACCTCCCCCCTCACCCCCACACCACACTCACACCACCCCCACACCTCCCCCCTCACCACCCCCACACCACCCTCACACCTCCCCGCTCACCCCCACACCGCCCTCACACTTCCCCCCTCACCCCCACACCGCCCCCACACCTCCCCCCTCACCCCCACACGACCCCCACACCACCGTCACACCTCCCCCCTCACCCCGATACCACCCTCACACCTCCCCCCTCACCCCCACATCACCCCCACACCACCCTCACACCTCCCCCACACCTCCCCCTCACCTCCTCACCACCCCCACACCTCCCCCTCAACCCCACACCACCCCCACACCACCCTCACACCTCCCCCACACCTCCCCCATACCTCCCACCTCACCCCCTCACCACCCCACACCACACTCACACCACCCCCACACCTCCCCCCTCACCACCCCCACACCACCCTCACACCTCCCCCACACCTCCCCCTCACCCCCACACCACCCTCACACCTCCCTCTCACCCCCACACCACCCCCACACCACCCTCACACCTCCCCCACACCTCCCCCACACCTCCCCCCTCACCACCCCCACACCGCCCTCACACCTCCCCCTCACCACCCCACCACCCTCACACCTCCCCAGTAGCGTGCAGAGGGGGGGGGGGGGGGCGACGGTGCATTGGCCCCGGGCATCCATTGGATGGGGGCATCCAATCAGAGAAGGTAAAAAAAAAAAATTTTTTTTTTTTTTTTTTTTTTTTAATTTTTTTTTAAAATTTAGATTACCCAATTATTTTTTTCAATTAAGGGGCAATTTAGCGTGGCCAATCCACCTACTCTGCACATTTTTTGGGTTGTGGGGGCGAAACCAACGCAGACACGGGGAGAATGTGCAAACTCCACACGGAAATTGACCCAGAGCCGGGATCGAACCTGGGACCTCAGTTCCGTGAGGCGGTTGTGCTAACCACTAGGCCACCGTGCTGCCCCAGAGAAGGAAATAAGATAGTAATTTTAAAATTTCAGCGGTGATAAATCAATTTTTGGAGCCTCACCACACTGCAGAGGCAGTTGTTAGCCCTTTATTCCTTTAACATGGTGTACCCTTTCTGTCTAGAGAAAATGGTCCTTCTCCCCATCCCCCCCACACGCATGCGCATGATGTACGTGGTGCAACCATCAAAAGCAACAAGCAGACGTGGTTGTTCGTTCCCGCGTTTCCTCGAGTCATAACTCCTCTTTTCTTCAGCTTTTTGTGCATCTAGATTAGTTCTTTTACCTACTCAGGTCAGTGAATAGCTCTAGAACAGGTGCAACTACGGTTTTTATAGGTTTTTTGGCGATATTTAATGAAATATTTACGTGGGATGTAGTAAGAGTGAAGCCTGGATGATCAGAGGACTGCTATGGCATTTAATCTCGGAATAGGAGACATTTATTCCTTAACATGCTAATATTCGAATACAGATACCACTAATTTGCAAGTCTATGATATAAATTGCACAAAATTATCAGTGGAGAATCAGTGTGAAATAATTTGATACGAAGGAACAAAGAAATGAAATATGGTTTATCCGTCTGCAACTGACCGATTGTTTACCATTTTCTTCCCATTTTCTCATGCGTCTTACGGATTTTGACATAGAAAATGAAATGTTACGAGTATTTCGTGCACAACCGAGTGGAGCACAGAACAGGAAAAAAAAGAGGGCCAGAGTCGAAGAAGAGTCCCATCAAAGAGGGGCATTAGATGCATGGAGAAAAAGAAGTAAAGAAGAAGTAGGAGAACCTGGAGAAGTAAAAGATGATGTGGGTGCAGAGAAGGATTTTTCTGATACGGATTCAGCTCGGTCAGAACATAATACTCTCTCTCCTCAGTCTCGTTGTCAGGATGATGATCCATGTGAAGAAAATAAAGAAGATATTTGCATATTTTTGCAAAGAAGCGATTTTCGCTGTTTGAAGAAACCGATTCCAGATCATTTGAAGATGACAATATTACAACATGGCCCTGAAAGATATCAGAATAAAAGTGGTCCATTTGCTGAGAAGGATGGGAGATCATTTTCCAAACAGTGGTTTGATAAAGTTTCCACAAACGGAGAAATTGTGGAGAGAAAATGGTTGTTATACTCTCCATATCGGAAAGCATGCTACTGTTTTGTTTGCTTTTTGTTTTCAAAGGAGCATTTGTTGTCTGTGTCAAACTTTGGAAAGGAAGACGGTTTCTCCACTTGGAGAAAATTAAATCCAACAATACCTGACCATGAGAAAAGCCCTTCTCATAGAGCTCACATGAGAGAATACCTGAACCTTGTAGTTCGACTCCATCATTCAACTACGATAGATGCTGAACTTCAACAGCAAATGTCTGCTGAAAAGAAAAGATGGAAAGCTATAACTGAACGGATTGTCGAGGTTATATCCTTTCTGGCAAAACAGAATCTGGCCTATCGTGGACATCGAGGAGAAGGAATATCTGGGTTATCAGAGCCAGGGGAGACAGTCAGTGAAAATACAGGAAACTTTCGAGCAACAATCAGACTTTTGGCCAAATATGATGACATCTTAGCAAAACACTTACAGAGAGGGAAAGAGAAACCAAAAAGTGTCACCTACTTGTCCAACAGAATTCAAAACAAAATAATCAATCTTCTTGGTGAAACTGCCAAGAAAAATATAATTTCCGAAATTAAGGACGCAAAATATTTTAGCATAATGCTGGATTCAACTCCAGATATTGCCCATGAAGATCAGGTTTCTGAAATTCTGCGTTACGTTCATATTGATGAAAACAGAAAAGTAGAAATAAAGGAGACATTTCTGGGATTTTTTCAAGTCAACAAGAAAGATGCAGTCAGCCTGGTAAATAAAATTCAGGAAAAATTGGAAGAAGACAAAATTTCCATGAATGACTGTCGTGGTCAAGCATATGATAACGCAGCAGTTACGGCTGGAGTGAGAGAAGGTGTTCAACAAAAAATTCTTGAAGTTAACCCAAAAGCTGTGTTTGTGAACTGCGAGAACCACAGCCTCAATTTGTCCTGTGTCCATGCAAGTGAGGTGCAACCTGTTGTTGTTACATTTTTTGGCATTCTAGAAAAACTCTACTTTTTTTTCTTCATCTACTTCTCGTTGGGAAGTGTTAAAATCATTTGTCACTCGGACTGTGAAAAGACAGTGTGACACAAGATGGAGTTCCAGCCATGATGCTGTGCAAGTAATCCACGAAGAGTGTGACAACGTTATTGCAAGCCTTCAACACCTGCTGGAAGGAGAATTTTCAAGGAAACTAAATCTGATGCAGGATCGCTACTGAACTCTATTCAACAGTTCCCGTTTATAGCTTTATTAAATTTTTGGTACTCAGTTTTATCATCAGTGGATAAAGTCTCAAAACGTTTGCAGGATCCGAAAATGGGGTTCCATGAAGCTTCTTGTGATCTGAGAGGACTTATTCATATCTTGAATTTGAAGAATGACGAAATTATCCACAATGCAATAGATTTAGCCAATGAATATTGTCAAAATTGGGGAATACCAATTGCACGAACAAGGAGAAGAAGAATAATGCCTGGAGAGTCAGCAAGAGATAGTGGACTGATGGCACAAGAAGAAATTAATAGAGTAATGGTAGAGATTGTGAACAGATTAAAAACTGAAATTGAAGACCGCAGTGTCCGTCTTCAAAGACTCAGTGACCGATTTTCTTTTTTTCTGAACTTGAATTCAGGAGTGATTGAAGATGAACAAGAAAGAGAGAAATTAAAAAAGGAATGTTCAGACTTTGCAAATTATTATGACAATGATGTGGTTGCAATTCAGTTATATGACAAAATTATTGATTTTGTGATGCTCCTTCGAGCTGGAGGGAATAGAGTTCCCCCTGATCCTAAAGATGCTCTGGAGTCTTTACTGCAGTATGGGAGGGATGTCTTTCCGACGCTGTGTGTTTCATACAGATTACTGCTTACAATCGCATTTTCAGTCGCAAGCTGTGAAAGGTCATTTTCAAAACTGAAATTAATAAAAACATATCTGAGGTCTTCTATGTCACAGGAGCGACTGACCAACCTGGCTTTAATAAGCATTGAAAAAGAATTTCTCACAGCTGATGTAAAAAGTGAAGTAGTTCAGGTGTTTTGTGACAGGAGGTATCATTTGGGGAAAAGAACTTAATAAATTTGATTGATTTATATTAAAATCGAATAAAGCGTTTATTTCATGTTTCATCTGTGTTTATATATTCAAAATGTTTTCCTTTCTCATAATATTTCTCAGTATAGTAGGCCTTATACTCGAGTCTTTGGGGCATACAATCAAGATTTGCCCCGGGCATCACCAGACCTCTGCACGCCACTGCACCTCCCCCACACCTCCCCCTCCCCCCCACACCGCCCCCACACCTCCCCCCTCACCCCCACACCACTCCCTCACCACCCCACCACCCTCACACCTCCCCCACACCTCCCCCCTCACCCCCACACCGCCCCCACACCTCCCCCTCACCCCCACACCACCCCCACACCACCCTCACACCTCCCCCCCACACCATCCTCACACCACCCCCTCACCACCCCCTCACCAGCCTCACACCACCCCCACACCTCCCCCCTCACCCCCACACTCACCTCACATCACCCCCTCAGCCCCACACCACCCTCACACCACCCTCACACCCACCCCCACACCACCCCCACACTATTCTCACCCCCACCTCCACACCACTCTCACCCCACAGCACCCCCACACCACCCCCTCACCAGCCTCACACCACCCCCACACCTCCCCCCTCACCCCCACACCACTCCCACACCACCCCCACACCATTCTCATACCACCACCACACCTCCCCCTCACCCCCACACCCACACCACTTCCAAACGCCCGTTCCACCACGCCACCCCCCTCCCAAACTCAACCCCCCAAATACTACCAACACTCCCATTCCCACCCAGCCCGCGGTCTCATCATGCATCCTGCCTTGTGTCGACCAGAATTTGCCGGTGATGGGGTTGGTCCTTCTGGTGTGCGCCAGCACAGCTACAGCCAGAACCCCAGCTGCCGGCCAGGAACGAGGACATCGATACGGAGGCGAATAATAGGCCCGAGACTCTGAATTCCATGAGCTCGAGTCTGGGGATGACACTGATTTCCCGTCACAGCTGTCTCCAACACCCTCCACCAGCCCAGAGACACTCATTTCGATTCGGCACTTTAATGAAGAGGCTCCTGGGACACTCTCTGGTGCGCACCACACAGCTGATCCTGTACGCAGCTGGAGGTAGGAACTCCCGAGGGTGCAGACAGTCGGAGGAAAGGCCGACCCCAGGGACTAGCTGACATCCACACAGCTTTTGTACTTCTGGAACGGACAATCTTATCACTCAAGGAGGTGCAGTCACAGAGCCCGGGACTACATGGTGGGGTTGGCAGCGAGCATCCAGCACCTGCAGGTACGGTTGGAGGAGTCCAACCGTGTGCAGGGCCACTCTGCACTCAAACCTCCGACTCAACTCACTCTGCACTCAAACCTCCGACTCAACTCACTCTGCACTCAAACCTCCGACTCAACTCACTCTGCACTCAAACCTCCAACACAACTCACTCTGCACTCAAACCTCCGACTCAACTCACTCTGCACTCAAACCTCCGACTCAACTCACTCTGCACTCAAACCTCCGACTCAACTCACTCTGCACTCAAACCTCCGACTCAACTCACTCTGCACTCAAACCTCCGACTCAACTCACTCTGTACTCAAACCTCCGACTCAACTCACTCTGCACTCAAACCTCCGACTCAACTCACTCTGCACTCAAACCTCCGACTCAACTCACTCTGCACTCAAACCTCCGACTCAACTCACTCTGCACTCAAACCTCCGACTCAACTCACTCTGCACTCAAACCTCCGACACAACTCACTCTGTACTCAAACCTCCGATTCAACTCACTCTGCACTCAAACCTCCGACTCAACTCACTCTGTACTCAAACCTCCGATTCAACTCACTCTGCACTCAAACCTCCGACTCAACTCACTCTGTACTCAAACCTCCGATTCAACTCACTCTGCACTCAAACCTCCGACTCAACTCACTCTGCACTCAAACCTCCGACTCAACTCACTCTGCACTCAAACCTCCGACTCAACTCACTCTGCTACTCAAACCTCCGACTCAACTCACTCTGCACTCAAACCTCCGACACAACTCACTCTGTACTCAAACCTCCGATTCAACTCACTCTACACTCAAACCTCCGACTCAACTCACTCTGCACTCAAACCTCCGACTCAACTCACTCTGTACTCAAACCTCCGATTCAACTCACTCTGCACTCAAACCTCCGACACAACTCACTCTGCACTCAAACCTCCGACTCAACTCACTCAACACTCAAACCTCCGACACAACTCACTCCGCACTCCAACCTCCGACTCAACTCACTCTGTACTCAAACCTCTGACACAACTCACTCTGCACTCAAACCTCCGACTCAACTCACTCTGTACTCAAACCTCCGATTCAACTCACTCTACACTCCAACCTCCGACACAACTCACTCTGCACTCAAACCTCTGACTCAACTCACTCAACACTCATACCTCCGACACAACTCACTCTGCACTCAAACCTCCGACTCAACTCACTCTACACACCAACCTCTGACACAACTCACTCCGCACTCCAACCTCCGACACAACTCACTCCGCACTCCAACCTCCGACTCAACTCACTCTGTACTCAAACCTCCGACTCAACTCACTCAACACTCAAACCTCCGACACAACTCACTCCGCACTCCAACCTCCGACTCAACTCACTCTGTACTCAAACCTCTGACACAACTCACTCTGCACTCAAACCTCCGACTCAACTCACTCTGTACTCAAACCTCCGATTCAACTCACTCTACACTCCAACCTCCGACACAACTCACTCTGCACTCAAACCTCTGACTCAACTCACTCAACACTCATACCTCCGACACAACTCACTCTGCACTCAAACCTCCGACTCAACTCACTCTACATACCAACCTCTGACACAACTCACTCCGCACTCCAACCTCCGACACAACTCACTCCGCACTCCAACCTCCGACACAACTCACTCCACACTCTAACACCACTCACTTTGCTGTCCAATATAGCAGAATAAATACAGCTTTGCACTGCACGATGAGATCCGAATTGACATTTCATGTCAATTCAAAGCAAAGAATAGACTGTAGCTGAAAATCATTACAATATTTTTCACCCACTTGCTGCAGTGAGTTAGTAACTCACAGTAATAGTAAACATTACTGATGTTTATCACAGAATTTACACATGGAGGTTAATCTAACCAAACTATGTTTCGAACTTCTGCTTTGAAGGACTCCTAAGATTTGAAAAGCTGAACCATTCGGCCAGGCCGTCGGAGTTGTCCGCTATCAGAGGTGGGGGTTGTGAAACAGGAGCATGGCCTGGGCTGGGTGGGGAGGAACGGGTGTTTCAGCGCCTGCAGATCCGCTGTGCTAACCCCAGGACCATGTGGTCCCGTTCTGGGGGCAACTCGTGCCGCAGCCCACCTGCCCACCGATCACCCATAACTCCCACTGAGTGCGGAGGCCTCTGGTCACACAGATGAAGGCTATTACTAATTGGGAAGTGAGCACTTTACAGCTCCCAAGTGGATTCCTGTGGGTAGGCGTGTGTGCCCGTAGCCTCTGGAATTCCTCCCATCAGCTACGGACCCACTGGCATGTCACTGAATAAATTTAGAGTGCCCAATTTTTTCCAATTAAGGGGCAATTTAGCGTGGCCAATCCACCTATCCTGCACATCTTTTTGGGTTGTGGGGGTGAAACCCACGCAGACACGGGGAGAACATGCAAACTCCACACGGACAGGACAACTTCTGAGTTGGGGGGAAGGGAAAGTGAAAGCGACAGGGAGCATAGAGTTAAATGGCAAGATACGCAGGAGGATAACATGTAGGCAGGTGGATTTAGGCTTGAGGCAGACTAGGAATTCAACAAAAAGGAAGGATAACTTTGGACATCTTAGGACTTCCAATATCTGTAATGATAAGAAAGTTAGCATTAAGGCACTTTACCTGAATGCTCGTAGCATTTGTAACAAAGTGGACGAACTAATGGCACAGATCATCGTGAATGATTATGATGTGATAGGCATCACAGAGACATGGCTGCAGGGGGTTCAGGACTGGCAGTTAAACATCCAAGGATATACAACCTATCGAAAAGACAGGGAGGTGGGCCGAGGGGGTGGTGTTGCCTTGTTAGTTAAGAACAAAATTAAATGTATGGCACTAAACGACATAGGGTCGGATGATGTGGAGTCTGTGTGGGTAGAATTGAGGAACCACAAAGGCAAAAAAACCATAATGGGAGTTATGTACAGACCTCCTAACAGTGGTCAGGACCAGAGGCGCAACATGTACCGGGAAATAGAAAAGGCATGTCAGAAAGGCAAGGTCACGGTGATCATGGGGGACTTCAATATGCAGGTGGATTGGGTAAATAACGTAGCCAGTGGACCCAAAGAAAAGGAATTCATGGAATGTTTACAAGATGGCTTTTTGGAACAGCTTGTCATGGAGCCCACAAGGGAGCAGGCTATTCTGGACCTAGTGCTATGTAATGAACCAGACTTTATAAAAGATCTTAAAGTAAGAGAACACTTAGGAAGCAGCGATCATAATATGGTTGAGTTCAGTCTGCAGTTTGAAAGAGAGAAGGCAAAATCGGATGTAATGGTGTTACAGTTAAATAAAGGTAATTACGAGGGCATGAGAGAGGAACTGGCGAAAATCGACTGGAAGCAGACCCTAGTGGGGAAGACAGCAAAGCAAAAATGGCAGGAGTTTGTATGCATAATTGAGGACACTGTACAGAGGTTCAGCCCCAAGAAAAGAAAGATTATCCGGGGAGGGATTAGACAGCCATGGCTGACAAAGGAGGTCAGGAAATGTATCAAAGAAAAAGAGAGATCCTATAAAGTGGCCAGAAGCACCGGGAAATCAGAAGATTGGGAAGGCTACAAAAACAAACAGAGGTTAACAAAGAGACAAATAAGGAAGGAGAGGATCAAATATGAAGGCAGGCTAGCCAGTAATATAAGAAATGATAGTAAAAGTTTCTTTCAATACATAAGAAACAAACGACAGGCCAAAGTAGATATTGGGCCAATTCAAACTGATTCCGGAAGGCTAGTGATGGGAGACGAGGAAATGGCTGGAGAACTTAATAAGTACTTTGCGTCTGTCTTCACAGTGGAAGACATGAGTAATATCCCAAAAATTATAGAGGGTCAGGGGGCTGAGTTGAGTATGGTTGCCATTACAAAAGAGATGGTGCTAAAAAAGCTAAAAGGTCTTAAAATTGACAAATCTCCTGGCCCCGATGGGCTACATCCTAGAGTTCTGAGGGAGGTGGTTGAAGAAATAGCGGAAGCGTTGGTTGAGATCTTTCATAAATCACTGGAGTCAGGGAAAGTCCCGGACGATTGGAAGATCGCTGTTGTAACCCCCTTGTTCAAGAAAGGATCAAGACAAAAGATGGAAAATTATAGGCCAATTAGCCTAACCTCGGTCGTTGGTAAAATTCTAGAATCGATCGTTAAGGATGAGATTTCTAAATTCTTGGAAGAGCAGGGTCGGATTAGAACAAGTCAACATGGATTTAGTAAGGGGAGGTCATGCCTGACGAACCTGTTAGAATTCTTTGAGGAGGTGACAAGTAGGTTAGACCAGGGAAACCCAGTGGATGTGGTCTATCTGGATTTCCAAAAGGCCTTTGATAAGGTGCCACACAGGAGGCTGCTGAGTAAGGTGAGGGCCCATGGTGTTCGAGGTGAGCTACTGGCATGGGTTGAGGATTGGCTGTCTGACAGAAGGCTCACCTGAAGAAGGCTCACCTGTCTCACCTGAAGAAGGAGCCGTGCTCCGAAAGCTCGTGTTTGAAACAAACCTGTTGGACTTTAACCTGGTGTTGTAAGACTTCTTACTGTGCTCACCCCAGTCCAACGCCGGCATCTCCACATCATGTCTGACAGAAGGCAGAGAGTTGGGATAAAAGGTTATTTTTCGGAATGGCAGCCGGTGACCAGCGGTGTCCCACAAGGTTCAGTATTGGGGCCACAGCTGTTCACCATATATATTAATGATTTGGATGAAGGGACTGGGGGCATTCTAGCGAAGTTTGCCGATGATACGAAGTTAGGTGGTCAGGCAGGTAGTGCTGAGGAAGTGGGGAGGCTGCAGAAGGATCTAGACAGTTTGGGAGAGTGGTGCAGGAAATGGCTGATGCAATTCAACGTGAGAAAATATGAGGTCTTGCACTTTGGAAAAAAGAATCCAAGCATAGACTACTTTCTAAACGGTGAGAAAATTCATAAAGCCAAAGTACAAAGGGATCTGGGAGTGCTAGTCGAGGATTCCCTAAAGGTAAACATGCAGGTTGAATCTGTGATTAAGAAAGCGAATGCAATGTTGTCATTTATCTCAAGAGGGTTGGAATATAAAAGCAGCGATGTGCTACTGAGCCTTTATAAGGCTCTGGTTAGGCCCCATTTGGAGTACTGCGTCCAGTTTTGGGCCCCACATCTCAGGAAGGACATACTGGCACTGGAGCGTGTCCAGCGGAGATTCACACGGATGATCCCTGGAATGGCGGGTCTAACATATGATGAACGGCTGAGGATCCTGGGATTGTATTCATTGGAGTTTAGAAGGTTAAGGGGAGATCTAATAGAAACATACAAGATAATACATGGCTTAGAAAGGGTGGACGCAAATAAACTGTTTCCGTTAGGCGAGGAGACGAGGACCCGTGGGCACAGCCTTAGAATTAGAGGGGGTAAATTCAGAACAGAAATGCGGAGACATTTCTTCAGCCAGAGAGTGGTGGGCCTGTGGAATTCATTGCTGCGGAGTGCAGTGGAGGCCGGGACGCTAAATGGCTTCAAGGCAGAGATAGATAAATTCTTGATGTCGCGAGGAATTAAGGGCTACGGGGAGAATGCTGGTAGGTGGAGTTGAAATGCCCATCAGCCATGATTGAATGGCGGAGAAGACTCGATGGGCCGAATGGCCTTACTTCCACTCCTATGTCTTATGGTCTTATGGTGACCCAGGGCCGGGATTCGAACCCAGGTCCTCAGTGCCGTAGGCAGCAATGCTAACCACTGTGCCCCCATGCTGCCCTACTGACATATCCCTTTGAATATCACAGCCACACCTTATCGACTGCACAAGCTCCAAGTAAACCTGGTCCAGAGGCTCAGCATCTGACTGGGATCCAGCAGCTCTCCGACTGCTATCTCATCTGGGCGTTCCTGCCTCCACCTGATGTACATCAGCAACTGTGAGGTGCTCACCAGAATGTGCCCCAGAAGCCTGATCACTACTGTCACCGACCGAAGTGTGTGTCTCTGCGCTGGTGTAGGTGGGGATCACAGCTGTGCCGCGAATATGGTTGTGTCCTCAGAGCTCCCCTCTGAGGTGTTCTCATGGGAGCGGGGGAGGACCACGCCCAACAGGATGGCACCATCGATGAGGATCCTGTGGGATAATGAACATGTGATCAGTGGGAGGGTTGGATCAGTCTGCATGGCATTAACCACTCATATGTGACAGGTCATCAGGGTGGGGGCACGTGTAACCTCACCTCTGCACCTCACACTAAACCTTTTGTCTGTGACACATCTTTCCCTGGCCACCCCCTGCAACCTCCAGCACCCGTTCACCGTAGGGGTTGCGGCTTCCAGTGTCCAGCCGCTTTGTCTGGGCCCTCTCCAGTCTGTTGTGGGCCAACGTCTCCTGTGGGGGCACAGAGAAGTCACGGTTCATTCATCGTGGGAGTGTTGGGTGGGGAGGGGTTGGGTGGGGGGAGATGGGGAGGATGAGGTGGATGGGGGGTTATGGGGATTGGGGAGAAGGGGGTGGGGCTTGTGCATGAGGTATGGGAGGATGATGGGAAGGGGAGAGGGTGCGTGTGCAGGGAGGTGGAGAGTATGAGGGTATGGGGAGATGGAGGGATGGGGGATGGGGATGGGGAGTATGGGGAAGGGTGGGTGAGATGGGGGCATGGGGTGATGGAATGATGGAGGTATGGGGAGATGGGGTATGGGGAGATGGGGGTATGGGGAGAGGGGGTATGGGGAGATGGAGGTATGGGGAGATAGAGGTATGGGGAGATGGGGGTATGGGGAGAGGGGGTATGGGTAGATGGGGAATGGGGAGATGGAGGTATGGGGACATGGGGGTATGGGGAGATGGGGGTATGGGGAGATGGGGAATGGGGAATGGGGAGATGGAGGTATGGGGAGATGGGGGAATGTGGAGATGGGGGTATGGGGAGAGGGGGAATGGGGAGATGAAGGTATGGGGAGATGGAGGTATGGGGAGATGGGGGTATGGGGAGTTGGGGATTGGGGAGATGGGGGTATAGGGAGCTGGGGGTATGGTGAGATGGGGATTGGGGAGATGGGGGAATGGGGAGAAGGGGGTATGGGGAGAGGGGGTGTTGGGAGCATGGGGGATGGGAGATATGGGGGTATGGGGAGAGGGGGTATGGGGAGAGGGGGTATGGGGGAGAGGGGTATGGGGAGGGGGGTATGGGGATTGGGGAGATGGGGGAATGGGGAGATGGGGGTATGAGGAGATGGGGTATGGGGAGAGGTGGGGGATGGAGGTATGGGGAGATGGGGGAATGGGGAGATGGGGGTATGGGAGATGGGGGTTTGGGGAGAGGGGGGAATGGGGAGATGAAGGTATGGGGAGGTGGAGGTATGGGGAGATGGGGGTATGGGGATTGGAGAGATGGGGTATGGGGAGATGGGGGTATGGGGAGCTGGGGGTATGGGGAGAGGGGGTGTTGGGAGCATGGGGGATGGGGGACATGGGGGTATGGGGAGGGGGGTATGGGGAGAGGGGGTATGGGGAGGAGGTATGGGGATTGGGGAGATGGGGGAATGGGGAGATGGGGGTATGAGGAGATGGGGTATGGGGAGAGGGGGGTGTGGGGAGATGGAGGTATGGGGAGATGGGGGTATGGGGAGATGGGGTATGAGGAGATGGGGGAATGGGGAGATGGGGGTATGACGAGATAGGGGTATGGGGAGAGGGGGGTGTGGGGAGATGGGGGTATGGGGAGATGGGGAATGGGGAGAAGGGGGTATGGGGAGAGGGTGTGTTGGGAGTATGGGGGATGGGAGATATGGGGGTGGGGCGATGTGGACGGCGCTGCTGGATATGTGTGGCCGAGGCACAGAACAGTGCTGGGTAAGGGTGGTGCCAGCTGCATTCTTGGAGGGGGGGGGCGTCGGGAGTCCAGTGCCAAATTACCCGTGTGGCCCAGGGAGGTCGTTGATCTTCTTATGGCACTGGATGCCGGTCTCCCTGGTGACGCTCCCCCAAGTTGACTGACACAGCGATTTCCTCCCAGGGGGCACTGGCTGCCTTGTGACTGACCCTCTGATACCCTCAAGGGTCGGGCATCACGTCTTACCTCTACCTCGTCCAAAAATCTGCCCAAGTTGGCATCCCCGTATTGTGGTCTCCTCGGTGGCTTGGCTGCGTGTTGTGGGGGGTTGGTTGTGCAGGATCAGTTTAAGTGCAGCTCTCTGTTAGAAAGGGGCTGGCGAACGCAGTCCCGGCAAATCAGCCGGTGGGACCATCATTAAGTGGACCAATTAACGTCTTATAGTGGTGACAGCCTCGCCGAGCTGAGAGTCAGGAAACGTTTGGCAGTTCCCACTCGCTACCACACTTAGAAACCTTTCCGTTAAATCGCGCCCTGTATGTGAAGCTTATTCAAATCACAGGAGCTAATACTTAATACATTGTTGCTTCCTAAACAACATTTCAATCAGAATGGATATTGAAGAGTTCATTTCCATGTTCCCTTTTTGTTTCTGCTAAAGTCTTGGAAGTGTTTATTTCTATTCCATTCTTGATAATGGCGGGCAATGATAGGCTATTCGTTTTTTAAAAAATTTGGAGTACCCAATTATTTTTTCCAATTAAGGGGCAATTTAGCATGGCCAATCCACCTAACCTGCACATCTTTGGGTTGTGGGGGTGAAACCCACGCAGGCACAGGGAGAATGTGCAAACTCCACACGGACAGTGACCCAGAGCCGGGATCGAACCCGGGTCCTCAGTGCCACAGTCCCAGTGCTAACCACGGTGCCACATGCCGCCCAATAATAGGCAATTCTATGGGATGTTTTGAAACAAACGTACTGTGAGATGTGTATAAAAATTAATCTTCCAGATGATCCTTGAATTATGAAGCTAGCCTCAGTAATGGTGACCATGGAACTATCACCAATTGTAAAAACCCATCTGGTTCTTTAGGGAAGGGAATCTGCCGCCCTTACCCTGTCTGGCCTACATGTGACTCCAGGCCCACAGTAATGTGGTTGACTCTGAACAGCCCACTGAAATGGCTCAGCAAGCCACTCAGTTCAAAGGCAATTATTGATAGGCAACAAACACTGGCCCTGCCACATCCCATGAAAGAATAGAGAAAATAAAATGGCCATTGGGTTGAGTGTAACCTACCAAAGCAGGATATTGTACCAGCTACTCATTTAAATAGCTGTATATACTGTTCTAATCCCCTTGGATGTCAAGGATTGTGGTCCCAGTAATTGGGATGGGGTTTCCCCTTAACAAAGGTAAACCCCACAGTATAAAACCCTGGCCTGGGTGTGGGTCAGGGAGGGTTGCCCTTCAGGGAGAGGGGCCATCGTCTTTCGGCGTTTTGTGTACATAGTTCATCTCTACCCTACCGTGTGTCCCTGTCATCTCTTCCATTTCGGTTCTACACATACATTCTTACATGAATCTACACCAGCCACAAAATGTGTCCAAGCACTCACTCTAGCACATAACCGGGAGAAAAATCTCAGGCAGAGGAAGTGTGTGTAAAATATGCCCCAAACCTCCCCAACCAATTGACAGACTTTCCAATCAAATTCTGCATCTTCACAACAGGAGCATTTGGGTACAAAACCAACACTGAGCACATAAACAAGGATGTTCAGACTGTGAGTCTTCCATCTTCTTGCTGATAAAAAGTGAGGGAAAGATAAATGAGATTTCATGGGTGTTAAGAGTTCAACAATTATTTAATCTGTAAAAGGGCAGGATAGTTGTAATTTTAGCCGCCAAAACTGATTGGGATGAGTGGCTGAGGCAGATAAATAGTAGGAGCTTATATTCAAATGGATGATAAGGGAGTTTCAGTGGCACTGTACAAATGGAAAGGCTGAAGCTAATAAAAATATGCAGTAAATCTAAAGAATCGCTCATTAAACATTGAGGGGAAGGGACAGGGTGGATACTGAGAGAATGCTTCCCCTTGTGGTAGAGACAAGAATGAGGGGGACACAGTTTTAAAACATTTAAGACGGGGATGAGGAAAAGTATTGGCCGGGATTCTCAGAGCCTCCGTGCTGAAATCGCGCTTGGCACGCGGGCGAAGTATAGGGCATCAGACCCGCAATCGGGTCAGACACCTTCCCACGATTCTCCGCGGACCGAAGAATCGCTGCTAGTCGCGCATGCGCGGTCGACGTGGCACTGGTCGGGGGGCATTGAAAGAGGCCGCCGTGCCGATTCTCCGCTGGCAGCTGGCCGAGTTCCCACCGGCGTGGTTCTAACATGGTTCCACCCAGCGGGAGCTCAGAGTGCCGGCTACGGATCCAGTCCACGGCTGCCCTGGTGGGGGAATGGAGGGGGATCTGTCGCCGGGGGGAGGCCTCCAAGATGGCCAGGTTTCCGATTGAGGGCCACTGATCGGCGGGCGCGTGCGATCTGGGAAGGGGCCTATATTGTAGGGGCCGGCGTGCTGTGTGGGTCCGCCATGTTGCTCAGGGCCACCGCCGGAGGTGGTGCAGTGCGCATGCGCAGACCCGCGCTGGAAGTGCAGGGCCCCATATCGGCAGCCGGAACTGCGTGGAGCACTCTGCAAGCCCCCTTCAAAATGGAGAATCACTCTGGACATTCTCCAAGAAAGTCCAGAGAGATTTGCGCCCGTTTTCTGGCGGACGTGGGGACATAGCTTCCCCAGAGAGCAGTGGAGGCTGGGCTGTTGAGTATTTTTATGGCTGAATTGCATAGATTCTTGATTGACGAGGGAGTTAAAGGGATCTGGGGAGCAGACTGGAAAGTGGAGTTGAGTCCACCATCACATCAGCCGCGATCTTGCCAAATGGTAAACCAGGCTCGAGGAGCCAAATGGCCCTCCTCCTGCTCCTAGTTGGGATATTGCTGTCTATTATGTACATGGAGATTTATCCCAATCATCACATTCCAAATAAAAACTTAACTGCATTATTTCCAGAAAGTCTTTCTCACTGATGGATTGAGATGACTCGTGCTTCCAGATATTGTAATTATAAATATCATTAGAATCAAAGTCAAAATCAGAGATAAGTCACTTAAGGTGCAAATGTGAGAAATCTTCAGTAGGGTGGAAAAAAGGAAAACTTAAGTCAATAAGAATTTAAACCACAGTTTTGGTGCGTGAGTGGCATTTGATGACTATTTTTATTGCATTGTACAGAGACATTTTCTTAGGCAGCCACCACAATCCCCTAGTCTTCCACTACCTGCTCCCATATTCTCACATTTATACTAATACTTTAGTGGCTGGTTATGTTGCACGTGTTGGAGGATTCCTGTCCATTGCAATATAAACATCGATGGAAACATGAGGGATAGTCAAGCAGTGACTACCTGGACATCGTCTCAGCTGTCTGCAGAACAAAAAATAAAACTTTGTTAAGAGAATTGGTAGAAAATAAGTTAGATATATAGTTAGTGACCTCACAGCCCTGAAAGCAATCTTTGTATGGCTGTTAAAGCTCCGTACTACAATCAGGTCATCAACTTGTTCAGGTTCAAAATTCTATGTCATGACTTCTCACCTTGTATATAAATAGCTGACGGAAACTATGAAATGCAAGACTTACTTCAGAAGTAAGTTATGCCTTTTTCCATCGTACAACCTATTCTGAATTCCTCTCATCTGATCGATGTATTCTATTCAAGGAGATCCAGCCACGTTTGGAACAATTAATAATAAAAATAATGGAGGGAGGGGGACAGTTTCTCAGTCAGGAAATTGCACCCAAAAGGCAAATTTTTTTTTTTACTTTGGCCTGTTTTCTATTCTCACCATGTAAGTAAATATCCTTTTGGATAACAATGAACAAAATACAGCCCATTTTAAATAAATAAAAAATCATCATTAATCCATTTTATATCCGTAGCCAATACATTTCTTCATATTATGTGATTTTGAGGACAAATTTCAACATTGATAAATGTGCCTGACACTAGATGCTGGCGAGATCCCCCACCCCCCATACCGATTCTCATTGAATTTGGCTTTGGCTTTCCTTTTACTCTGGCCATTTGGTCACAAGGTCAAACACCACCTTCATATCAATCAGATTTCAGCTTGTGCTCTAAAATAAAGTCCAGAACCAAAGTTCCAAAGAACAGCCATACTGTCTCGAAACATTACTCTAGGCACGATCTACCGGCCGCGTTGTGCCTGGACGGGAGAGCGAAGCAACCGGTAGATGACGGGAGAGACCTGTTTGTTTGCAGCAAACTACCCAGCCTTCAGGAGAACAGCGACCACGACACCACACAACCCTGCTATGGCAATCTCTGCGAGACGTGCCAGATCATCGACATGGGTATCACCATTACACATGAGAACACCGCCCACCAGGTATGCGGTACATACTCGTGCGACTCGGCCAACGTTGTCTACCTCATATGCTGCAGGAAAGGATGTCCCGAGGCATGGTACATTGTTGAGACCATGTAGATGCTGTGACAACGAATGAACGGACATCACGCGACAATCGTCAGGCAGGAATGTTCCCTTCCAGTCGGGGAACACTTCAGCAGTCAAGGGCATTCAGCCTCTGATCTCTGGGTAAGCGTTCTCCAAGGCGGCCTTCAGGATGCGCGACAACGCAGAATCGCTGAGCAGAAACGTATAGCCAAGTTCCGCACACATGAGTATGGCCGCAACCGGGACCTTGGATTCATGTCGCATTACATTCATCCCCCACCATCTGGCCTGGACTTGCAAAATCCTACTAACTGTCCTGGCTTCAGACAATTCACACCTCTTTAACCTGTGATTATCCCTCTCTCCAGTTGCTCCGTCAGGACCTGTAGACTTAATTACCTGCAAAGACTCGCATTCAAAGTATCATCTTCAATGATACTTTGACTTTGTCGATATATATGTTTGTGGTTCCCACCTCTTCCTTCACCTGAGGAAGGAGCAGTGCTCCGAAAGCCAGTGATTCAAAACAAACCTGTTGGACTTTAACCTGGTGTTGTAAGACTTCTTATAGAAATCTTTGTGTCCTCGTTAGCCACAGGTGAGATCCCAGAGGATTGGAGGATAGCCAATGCAGCATTATTTAAGAAGGGCTGTGAGGATAATCCGGGTAATTATAGACCAGTGAGCTTGACGTCAGTGACAGTGAAATTGTTGGAGAAGAGTCTCAGAGATAGGGGGCTGGATTCACCTGCCGCCAACGCCGAAATTGCGTTCGGCATCGGGGAGGGGGGGGGGGGGGGGGGGGGGGGAGAATCAAAGTTCCTGACAAAATTGTGGGCGGCACCGCTTTCACGATGCTCCGCCCCTGACCGGCTGAGTTTCCGATGGCGTCGGTCGCCTGTGGTCTCATCCGTCGGGGGGAGGGCCGATTCATCGGCTTTGACAAAGGGTCACCTGGACTCGAAACGGTAACTCTTTTCTCTCCCTACAGACGTTGCCATACCTGCTGAGATTTTCCAGCATTTTCTCTTTGGTTTTGGAAATGAATGGTCTTATTAGCGACAGACAGCATGGTTTTGTATGAGGAAGGTAATGTCTCACAATTTTAATTGACTGTTTTGAGGATGTGACAAAAATGATTGACAAGGGAAGGGTTGTGGATGTTGTCTCCATGGACTTTAGTAAAGCATTTGATAAGGTCAGCACGGTAGCATGGTGGTTAGCATAAATGCTTCACAGCTCCAGGGTCCCAGGTTCGATTCCCGGCTGGGTCACTGTCTGTGCGGAGTCTGCACGTCCTCCCCGTGTGTGCGTGGGTTTCCTCCGGGTGCTCCGGTTTCCTCCCACAGTCCAAAGATGTGCGGGTTAGGTGGATTGGCCATGCTAAATTGCCCGTAGTGTCCTAAAAAGTAAGGTTAAGGGGGGGGGTTGTTGGGTTACGGGTATAGGGTGGATACGTGGGTTTGAGTAGGGTGATCATTGCTCGGCACAACATCGAGGGCCAAAGGGCCTGTTCTGTGCTGTACTGTTCTATGTTCTATGTTCTAAGGTCCCTCATGGCAGGCATGTGCAAAAGATTAGATCACATGGGGTCAGGGGTGAACTAGCTGCATGGATTCCCAACTGGCTTGGCCGTAGAAGACAGAGGGTAGCAGTGAAAGGGTGTTTTTCCGAATGGAGGTCTGTAACTAGCAGTGTTCCGCAGGGATCAGTACTGGGACGTCTGCTCTTTGTAATATATATAAATGACTTGAAAGAAAACGTAGCGGGTCTGATTAGCAAGTTTGTGGATGATACCAAGATTGCAGGAGTTGCGGATAGTGATGAAGATTGACAGAGAATACAACAGGATATATATAGGCTGGAAAATTGGGCAGAGAAACGGCAGATGAAATTTAACCCGGCCAAATGCGAGGTGATATATTTTGGCTGATCCAATTCAGGTGGGAGCTATAAAATAAATGGCAGACCATCAGGGGCATAGAGACACAGACAGATCTGAGCGTGCAGGTCCACAGACCCTTAAAAGTGACAGCACAGGTGGAAACGGTGGTAAAGAAAGCAAATGAATGAAAATGAAATGAAAATCACTTATTGTCACGAGTAGGCTTCAATGAAGTTACTGTGAAAAGCCCCTAGTCGCCACATTCCGGCGCCTGTCCGGGGAGGCTGGTACGGGAATCGAACCGTGCTGCTGGCCTGCTTGGTCTGCTTTAAAAGCCAGCGATTTAGTCTTGTGAGCTAAACCAGCCCGAATGGAGGTCTGTAACTAGCGGTGTTCCGCAGGGATCAGTACTGGGACGTCTGCTCTTTGTAATATAGATAAATGACATGCTTGCCTTCATAGGACGGGGTATTGAGTATAAAAGCTCAAAAATTATGTTAGTTATATAGAATGTTGTTCGGACACATTTGGAATGCTGTGTCCAAGGGCAGCACGGTGGCGCACTGGTTAGCAATGCTGCCTCATCGCGCTGAGGTCCCAGGTTCGATCCTGGCTCTGGGTTACTGTCTGTGTGGAGTTTGCACATTCTCCCCATGTTTGCGTGGGTTTCACCCCCACAACCCAAAGATGTGCAGGCTAGGTGGATTGGCCACTCTAAATTGCCCCTTAATTGGAAAAAATGAATTGGGCATTCTAAGCTAAACAAAAAATGGAATGCTGTGTCCAATTCTGGTCACCAGAAGGACGTGGAGGCTTTGCAGAGAGTACAGAAAAGGTTTACCAGGATGTTGCCTGATATGGAGGGTATTAGCTAGGAGGAGAAATTGAATAAACTGTGATTGTTCTTCCTAGAGAGATGGAGATTGAGTGGCGACCTGATAGAAGTTTATAAAATTATTAGGGGTGCAGATAGGGTGAACAGTTGGAGGATTATTCCCAGGGTGGAAATGTCAATTACAAGGGGGCACAAGTTCAAGGTGAGGTGGGAAAAGGTTCAGTGGAGATGTGCAGGGGAAGTTTTTTACACAGTTGGTGGTGGTGGCCTGGAATGCACTGCTAAGTGGGGTGAATGTGGTAGTTTGTGTAGAGGTATTACGGTACTTAGTAATGCTGGAATACCATTGGTAGATAATGTATGCTTTCCATTGGTCGAGCCTCTATGGTAGCTCCGCCCTGCAAGGCGGGGTATAAGAGCCCGTGCCGCCTCAGCAGCTTCCTTTCTGTACCTGGGCTGCTGGGGGAAACATCTAGCTTATTAAAGCCTTCAGTTGTACTCCAACCCCGCTTTAGTAGTCATTGATTATGCATCAATTTAATAAGCTAGATTTAAAGAATAGAGCTCCGAATCAAGCCAGAGTGTCTGCAACTCAGCCCCCACGCAGTAAAGGCGGCGGCGGCTTTCAAGCACTGGCTAGCGTGCTTCAACGGCTACCTTGGAACGGCAGAAAACACACCCAGGAGAGGACAGAAACTGCAGATCCTGCACTCGAGGGCGAGCCCAGAAGTCTACATCCTCATCGAGGACGCGGACGACTTCGATACCGCGATGGAGTTGCTGAAAGGACATTACATTCGCCCTGTAAATCAGGTCTACGCCCGGCATCTACCAGCAACGAGGCGACAAATCCCCGGTGAGTCACAGGAAGAATTCAACCGTGTGCTCCTAGTGTTGGGGGGAAACTGCAGCTGCTCGCAAGTTTCAGCAAACGACCACACTGAACTTGATTCGGGACACTTTCGTTGCGGGTATGCTGTCCTCTCAAATCCGCCAGCGTTTGCTGGAGACAGAAACTCTAGGCCACAAAGAGGCACGGGCCCTTGCCGGCTCCCTGGATGTGGCCTCCCGAAACGACAGCACCTGCGCCCCCGACCGCGCAGCAGCCCCCTGGGCAGTGTGGAATCCCTCTGCAGCCGACTCCGAGGCAATGCCCCACACTCTCCCACAAGCTTACGCTGCAAGACGGCCCGGGGGGCCCCGCTGCTATTTTTGAGGGCAAGCCAAACACCCCCGACAGCACCGCCCAGCCCGTTCGTCCACCTGTAAAGGGTGCGGCAAAAAGGGCCATTTTGTGGCGGTATGCCAGGCCCGGGCGGTCGCTGCGGTCACCGGAAGTGAATGTGGACCGCCACTACAACCCTCTCCACGGGCCCCGTGCGGCCGGCGACCGCTGCCATCTTCATCCTCCAGGGCCACGTGTGGCCTCCAGGCGCCGCCATCTTGTTCCGCAGACGCCACATGCGATGGATGGGCGCCGCCATTTTATGCACCCACAGCCATGTGTGACCAGTGGGCGCCGCCATCTTGGATAGACTCACAGGACCTCAGTGCAGATGACCACACACTGCCCAACGAGAACACCCAGCTGCTGTCACGTTTAACCTCGGTGACCCTGGATCAGTCTCGGCCTCGAACACTCTCAATTGCTACTACAACGGTGCTAATCAACGGACACGAGACGTCCTGCTTAATCGACTCTGGGAGCACGGAGAGCTTCATACACCCCGACACGGTAAGGCGCTGTTCTCTCCCCGTCCACCCCGTTAATCAAAAAATCTCCCTGGCCTCAGGTTCCCACTCAGTAGAGATAAAGGGGTCTGTATAGCAAACCTCATGGTCCAGGGGAGTTCAAAAATCTACATCATTCCCCACCTCTGCGCAGCCACACTCCTAGCGTCAGACTTCCAGTGCAACCTCCAAAGTCTAACTTTCAAATTTGGCGGCCCTATACCCCCTCTCACTGTCTGCAGCCTCGCGACCCTCAAGGTCGCTCCGCCTTCCCTGTTTGCGAACCTCACCCCGGATTGCAAACCCGTTGCCACCAGGAGCAGACGGTACAGTGTCCAGGACTGGATCCTTATCAGGTCGGAGGTCCAATGGCTACTGAGGGAAGGAGTCATTGAAGCTAGCAACAGTCCTTGGAGAGCTCAAGTAGTGGTGGTAAAGACCGGGGAGAAGAGTAGGATGGTCATCGACTACAGTCAGACCATCAACAGGTTTATGCAGCTGGACGCGTACCCTCTCCCCCGCATATCTGACATGGTAAACAGTATCACGCAATACAAGGTCTTCTCCATGGTGGACCTTAAGTCCACCTACCGCCAGCTCCCCATCCGCACGAGTGACCGCAAGTTCACTGCCTTCGAGGCAGATGGGCGGCTCTACCATTTTTTAAGGGTTCCTTTCGGTGTCACTAATGGGGTCTCGGTCTTCCAGCGAGAGATGGACCGAATGGTTGACCAATAGTTTACGGGCAACATTCCCGTATCTCGATAATGTCCCCATCTGTGGCCACGACCAGCAGGACCACGACACCAACCTCCGAAAATTCCTCCAGACCGCGAAAATCCTTAACCTTGCGTATAACAAGGATAAATGCGTGTTTAGCACCGACCGCCTAACCATCCTCAGCTACGTAGTGCGAAATGGAGTTATAGGCCCCGACCCGGAACGCATGCGCCCCCTTATGGAGTTTCCCCTCCCTCACTGTTCCAAGGCCCTGAAGCGCTGCCGAGGTTTTTTTCTTACTACGCCCAGTGGGTCCCCAACTATGCAGACAAGGCCCGTCCTCTGATCCAATCCACAGTTTTTCCCCTATCGATAGAGGCCCGCCAGGCCTTCAATCGCATCAAAGCAGATATTGCAAAGGCCACGATGTACGCCATCGACGAGTCTCTCCCCTTCCAGGTCGAGAGCGACGCGTCCGACGTAGCTCTGGCGGCCACCCTCAACCAAGCGGGCAGACCCGTGGCCTTCTTCTCTAGTACCCTCCATGCTTCCGAAATCCGCCACTCCTCAGTCGAAAAGGAGGCCCAAGCCATAGTGGAAGCTGTGCGACATTGGAGGCATTACCTGGTCAGCAGGAGATTCACTCTCCTCACTGACCAACGGTCGGTCGCCTTCATGTTCGATAATGCACAGCGGGGCAAGATAAAAAACGATAAGATCTTGCGGTGGAGGATCGAACTCTCCACCCTTAACTATGAGATCTTGTATCGTCCCAGGAAGCTAAACGAGCCTCCTGATGCCCTGTCCCACGGCACATGTGCCAACGCACAAGTGGGCCGCCTCTGAGCCCTCCATGAGGACCTCTGCCACCCGGGGGTCACTCGCGTCTTCCATTTTGGCAAGACCCGCAACCTGCCCTACTCCATCGAGGAGGTCAGGACAGCCACCAGGAACTGTCAAATCTGTGCGGAGTGCTAGCCGCAGTTCTACCGGCCAGAGAAAGCGCACCTGATAAAGGCTTCCCGTCCCTTTGAACACCTCAGCATGGACTTCAAAGGTCCCCTCCCCTCCACCGACCGCAACACGTACTTCCTGAACGTGATTGACGAGTACTCCCGATTCCCATTCGCCATCCCCTGCCCCGACATGACCGCAACCATTGTCATCAAAGCCCTCCATAGCATCTTTACACTGTTCGGGTTCCCCTCTTACATTCACAGTGATAGGGGGTCCTCCTTTATGAGCGACGAGCTGCATCAATTCCTGCTCAGCAAGGGCATTGCCTCGAGCAGGACGACCAGTTACAACCCCCGGGGTAACGGACAGGTAGAGAGGGAGAACGGAACAGTCTGGAAGACTGTCCTACTGGCTCTACGGTCCAGAAATCTCCCAGTCTCCTGCTGGCAAGAGGTCCTCCTGGATGCCCTCCACTCCATCCAGTCCCTGCTCTGCACCACGACCAGCCAAACACCTCACGAACGTCTCCCTGCTTTCCCCAGGAAGTCCTCCACTGGGACCTCGCTCCCAACCTGGCTGGCAGCCCCCGGACCCATCCTGCTCCGAAAACACGTGCGGGCGCACAAGTCGGACCTGTTGGTCGAGAGGGTCCATCTTCTCCACGCTAACCCCCAGTACGCCTACGTGGCGTACCCCGACGGCCGACAAGACACGGTCTCCCTACGAGACCTGGCGCCCACCGGATCCCCGCGCACACCCCCACCACCAGTCCCACCCCCCATCCCACCAGTGCACCTTACAGCTGCCCCCTTCCCAGGAGGGTCAGTCCTTCCGCCGGCCCCGTCTAGGCCCCCCTGCCCACCGACGTACCCCACAGACGCTCCCTTCCCAGGTCAATCAGCTCCCCCTCCAGGACCATCTCGGGGTGTTGAAGCTGCCACACAGATTGAAACCACGCTCCCGGAGTCACAGACGCCCGAACCTCCACCGGCGTCACCACCGAAGCTTCGACGATCACAGAGGACGACCAGGGCCCCCGATCGACTGATTGCTTCATTGTAACGTGTATATAATTAATTGTAAAATTGTAAATAGTTCCGATAATAAGGCAAAACGCTGAACGGAGGCATCACGCTACCTCCATAACCATAACTTCTACCTCCATAACCGTACCATGTTGTAATACCAAGCCACCACCCCCGCCGGACTCTTCTTTAACAGGGGGTGAATGTGGTAGTCTGTGTAGAGGTATTACGGTACCTAGTAATGCTGGAACACCATTGGTAGATAATGTATGCTTTCTATTGGTCGAGCCTGTTTGTTAGCTCCGCCCTGCAAGGCGGGGTATAAGAGCCTGTGCCGCCCCAGCAGCTTCCTTTCTGTACCGGAGCTGCTGGGGGAAACATCTGGCTTATTAAAGCCTTCAGTTGGACTACAACCTCGCTTTAGTAATCATTGATTGTGCATCAGGGTGGTTGAGGCAGATATGTTAGCGACCTTTAAGATTTTTCTGGATAGGCACATGAACAGACGGGGTATAGAAAGATACAGGCAGTTGGTCTAGATAGGACACATGATCGACACAGGCTTGGAGAGCTGAAGGGCCTGTTCCTGTGCTGTATTGTTCTTTGTACTCCACCATTCATTATGATCATGGCTGATCATCAAGTTCAATAGAATCACAGAATAAGGCAGTGCAAAAGAGGCCCATTGGCCCATTGAGTCTGCACCGATACATGAAAGGCATCTGACCTGCCTACCTAATCCCCACACATTGTCATTTATATGGGATCCAGCACTGATTGCTCTGGTACCCCACTGGACACGGGCTTCCAGTCACTAAAGCAGCCATCTGTCATCATCCCCTGTCTCCGACAGCTAAGCCAATTTTGAATCCACCTTACTAGGGGCAGTATGGTAGCACAAGTGGATAGCACTTTGGCTTCACAGCGCCAGGGTCCCAGGTTCGATTCCCTGCTGGGTCACTGTGCGGAGTTTGCACGTTCTCCCCATGTCTGCGTGGGTTTCCTCCGGGTGCTCCGGTTTCCTCCCAGAGTCCAAAGACGTGCAGGTTAGGTGGATTGGCCATGATAAATTGCCCTTAGTGACCAAAAAAGGATAGGAGAGGTTATTGGGTTACAGGGATAGGGTGGAAGTGAGGGCTTAAGTGGGTCGGTGCAGACTCGATGGGCCGAATGGTCTCCATCTGCACAATATGTTCTATGTTCTATAAAGTTACCCTGTATCTCATGTGCATTTACCTTCTTTATAAGTCTCCCATGTGGGACCTTGTCAAAGGCTTTGCTGAAATCCATGTAAACAACATCAACTGCACTACCCTCATCTACACACCTCGTATCTACTATCCCGGGGGGATAGGAGGGCCGTACCGGGAAACTCGGCCTTGTCCCTGGCTTCAAGGCCCAGCGTGCCAAGAATGACACCGCGGCGGCACCTAATGACGTCAGCCGTGCATGCGCGGGTTGGGCAGCTCAAACCCGCGCATGCGTGGTTGCCGTCTTTCCCCTCAGCCGCCCCGCAAGACGTGGCGGCTTGATCTTGCGCAGTGGCGGAGGGGAAAGAGTGCGTCCCCTTGAGACGCCGGCCCAACGATCGGTGGGCACCGATCGCGGGCCCGTCCCCTCCCGAGCACGGTCGTGGTGCTTGATCCCCGATCCGCCCCCCACAGGCCCCACACTTATCTCGTGCGCCATGTTCACGACGGCAGCGACCAGGTGTGGTTGCCGCTGCCGTGAACAGGTCAGGAACGGCAGGCCGCTCGGCCCATGCGGGCCGAGAATCGCTGGCCGCCGTGAAAAACGGCGGCCCGCATTTCTCCGAGTGGCGTGTCGCAAAACCGGACACGCCATTTTGGGGGGGGTGGGAGAATAGCGGGAGGTGCGGGAGCGGACCTCCCGCTATTCTCCCACCCATCGTGGTTGCGGAGAATCGCGGCCATTTTCTTTTCCTGCTAATTTGTCGCCTCTTCTTTGAATCTAATACTATCTCTAATTTCCCTTGTAAGCCATGGTTTGGCCACAATTCCCTTTCTACTCTTGCACCAAAAAGAAATAAACAACTTTTGGAATTCACCTATTCATTCCTTGAGTGTCTGCCATTGCCTGTCCGCTGTCCTTCCTTTCAGTAATGTTTCCCAGGGTGAGCGATGGTGGTATAGTGGTGAGCATAGCTACCTTCCAAACAGTTGATCCGGGTTTGATTCCCGGCCATCGCAACTACAAGTTAGAGATGAATGTTTCCCAGTGCATCATAGCCAACTCATGTCTCATACCATCAAGTTATTTTTTTGAGATTCGGGAACCTGGTCTCAGAATCAACTACCTCACTATATACCTTGATAAGGAATTCTATCATATTATGGTCACCCATCCCCAAGGGTTCTCTCACAACTAGATTGCCAACTAATCCTTTCCCATTGCACAACAGCCAATCCAAGATGGCCTGGTCCCTTGTTGGTTCCTCAACATACCGGTCCAAAAAACCATCCCGTATACACTCCAGAAATTCCTCCTCAATTGCACTGTGACTAATTTGACACACCCAATCTATATGCAGATTAAAGTCACCCATAATCACAGATGTTCCTTTATCAGATGCATCTCTGATTTCCAATCTAATGCTATTCCTAACATACCACTGCAGTTTGGTGGTCTGCATACCACCCCTATTAATTTTTTTTTGCCCCTTGGTATTTCTTAACACGACCCATACAGATTCCACATCGTCTGTCCTAATATCTTTCCTCAATATTATATCAATAGCTTCTTTAATCAACAATGCAACTCCACCAACGTTTCATTTCTGTCTGTCCTTTCTATAAACTGAATAGCCCACAAGGTTTAGTTCCCATTATTGGTCACCTTGGAGCCATGTCTCAATAATCGCAACCACATCATACCCCTTTACTTTACTTTTACTTAATGCCCTTTTACATCTATCCAACTAATTCATCCATTTTACTTTGGATGCTCCGTGCGCTCGGGTACAAAATGTTAAAACTAGTCCATTTAACTTTCCTTGTCCCATCCTTAACATTTTTACAGAGTTATTATCTGATACAGGTCCTTGATTTCTCTGCCCATCACTTGTATACTTTATATTAGAGCTTTCCACTTTATATTACAGCATTATACTTTAGGACAGCATTTCACTTTATATTACAGCTTTACATTTTATATTACAGCTTTATATTTTATGCTATAACTTTACAATTTATATTACAGCTTTCTACTTTATATTATAGCTTTACACTTCATATTTCAGCTTTATACTTTATATCACAGCTTTATGCTTTATATCACAGCTTTATACTTTATATTTCAGCTTTATGCTTTATATCACAGCTTTATGCTTTATATCACAGCTTTATACTTTATATCACAGCTTTATGCTTTATATCACAGCTTTATACTTTATATCACAGCTTTATGCTTTATATTTCAGCTATACACTTTATATTACAACTTTATATTTTACATTACAGCTTTATATTTTACATTACAGCTTTACACTTTACAGCTTTACACTTTATTACAGCTTTATACTTTAGATTGCAGCTTTACATCTCATAGTGCAACTTTGGACTCTATATCACTGCTTTATACATTATTCTACAGCCTTACACTTTATATTGCAGCTTCAAACTTTGTTACAGCTTTACATTTTCTATTACAGCTTTACGCTTTCTATTACAGCCTTACACTTTATATTACAGCTTTATACCTTATATTACATCTTTATACTACAGCTTTACATTTTATTATACAGCTTCATACTTTATGTCACTGCTTTACTTTATATTACAGCTTTACACATATCACTGCTTTATACTTTATACTACAGCTTTGCACTTTATTATACAGCTTCATACTTTATATTACAGCTTTGCTTTATATTACAGCTTTACACTTTATATTACAGCCTTATACTTTAGATGACAGCTTTACACTTTATATTACAGCCTTATACTTTAGATGACAGCTTTACAATTTATATTACAGCCTTATACTTTAGATGGCAGCTTTACACTTTATATTACAGCCTTATACTTTAGATGACAGCTTTACACTTTATATTACAGCCCTATACTTTAGATGACAGCTTTACACTTTATATTACAGCTTTACACTTTACGTTACAGCTTTACACTTTATATTACAGCTTCATACTTTATACTCCAGCTTTATACTTTATACTATACCTGTACACTTTATATTACAGCTTTATAAATTATATCACTGCTTTATACTTTATTCTACAGCCATAGACTTTATGTTGCAGTTTTATACTTTATATTCCAGTTTTGCTTTATATTAGAGCTTTACATATTATACTACAGCTTTGCATTTTATATTGCAGCTTTACACTTTATATTACAGCCTTATACTTTAGATTACAGCTTTACATATTATGCTACAGCCTTACACTTTATATGACAGCTATACACTTTCCGTTACAGCATTACACTTTATATTACAGCTTCCACCTACATCCACTGGTGAGATTAGCAATGATGTGATGTCATAAAGGCTTCACCAATATGCTAAAAGCTTCCTTATGAGATCATGAAGAAGCTCAAACGCGTTTAAAATTTCAAAGTTGCACAGTAAGTAAATGTTTGCTATTGAGAAGTTTGAAAGCTCTTTGTAACTTGGGTGTAAATTGTCCACATTGACTGAATAAATATAGTTTCTGTGCGAAAATAAAACTCGTCAGGACTTCAACCCAAGTTTCATTTGGTTGAAATATCCTTGATGCTGTTTCTACAAACACTTTTGAGTTAGGACACTGGCTTTCCGCAAACAGCTGGAGTACACGTTCCTGATGTTGGGGCTGAGCCGCTGCTGTGGATGCTCAGTGAATGAATATTTACCTGGCAGATCGATGATGTGGGACCTCGGGCTCCGGGTTTACTGTCCTCGAAGCGGAACCCTTGGAATCGCCTGCCTCAATGGGAAACCTCCTGGCTTGTGGGTCTGTGGGGGAGCTCATTTCTGGGTTTGAAAGAGAGAAAGACACCGGATTAATCGTCAGCCACATGACGTCGATGTTACCAGTTTGATGACATTTTTTTGCAAAACAAAGCAACTTAAATAGCAGAGCTTCCGACTCACTGGTAAAAGAGATGCAGGGTAGTAAAGAACAACTCCCGTGAGGGTTTTCAGATTGATCAGAATGCTCAGGATCAAGGTGCTGACATCCACTTTGCTGCCCAAACGTCACAATAACAAGGGGTGAAATAGACGTTACCCGCTTGGCAACATGGCCTGGAATTGATCAGCAACACCACTCTCCCCCACCACTAACTCATGGCATTGCTCTCTGCACAGCCTACTGGACTTCACTCTTATTGCAAGGTTTTTCAGCAGTTTAGCTGTATGGTTGATACGGTCCGATTATTAATGGTGCAATGTGGAATATAACCGGGCCCCAACACTGCACAAAAACGGCAGCTGAACGCAGTTGGTTTATTCTTGACGTGGGCTTCACCGGCTAGGCCAACGTTTCTTGTCCTTCCCTAATTACCATCAGATGGCGGTTGGCGGTGAGCTGCCTGCTTGAACCACTGCAGTCCCCGTGGTGTAGGTACACCCACTGTGCTGTTCGAGAAAGAATTCAGGATTATGACCCAGGGACAGTTCAGAAGCCTGATACAGTCCAGGGAACTTGCAGGTAGCTTTGTTCTCATGTGTCTGTTGCCCTTGTTCTTCTAGGTGGTAGAGGTCGGTGTTTGGAAGGTGCTGTTAAAGGAGCCATGTTACGTTGCCACGGTACAACTTGGAGCTGGTACAGCTGCCACTGTGTGTCGGTGATGAAGGGAGTGGGTGTTGAAGGTGGTGGGTGTTGAAGGTGGTGGATGACGTGCCAATCAAGCAGGCCACTTTGTCCTGGATGGTGTCAAGCTTCTTGGGTGTCTGCGTGGATTTCCTCCGGATGCTCCGGTTTCCTCCCAGAAGTCCCGAAAGACGTGCTGTTAGGTAATTTGGACATTCTGAATTCTCCCTCTGTGACCCGAACAGGTGCTGGAAAGTGGCGACTAGGGGATTTTCACAGTAACTTCATTGCAGTGTTAATGTAAGTCTACTTGTGACAATAAAGATTATTTTAAAATTGTTATTTTTAGACTGTGGACGGGTTTGGAGAGTCAGAAGGTCAATTACTCTCTGCAGCCTCTGCTCTACTATTCCAACCACAGTACTTATACGGCTGGTCAAACAAAATTTCTGACCATTGCTGATGCCACAGGATATAGATGGTGGTGGATTGATTTGATACAGTTCCTCATGAGATAGTATTGGCTGAAGTTAAAGTTTATGGAATTTAAGACAAATGATTGACCTGTTCAACAAATTTGCTGAGTAGCAGGAGACAGAGTGGAAATAATGGGCAGGCACGCTGGCTGGATGTGAATGGTGTGATGCACAGGGATCTGTGTTGGGACTTCAGCTATTCACTAACAGCATTGATGATGGGAAAGAAAGCTACATCATCAGTTTGGCCAATGCCACAAACATAAACAGCACTGTAAGTACTGTAGATGGAAGTTTAAAATTGTAAAGCAGTATTGCTGGAGTAAGTGAATGAGCAAATATTTGGCAAGTGGATTTCAATGTAGGCAAATGTGAGGTCATGCAATGTGGACATATTAAAGATGGAACTGGGAACTTTCAAAATGGTGAAAACAGAGGAGATCCAAAAAGAGTTGGGGTCCCAAGTACACAAATTATTAAAATGTCATGAATAAGTGCCAAAATAATCCAAAAGGCCAGTGGAATGCTGCCATTTATATCTAGAGGACTGGAAGGTAGCAATCATGTTGCATTGATAGAAAGTCCTGTCTAGACCGCACCTGAAATATTGTGAGCAGTTCTGTGCACCAGACCTTCGGAAGGATATATTGGATTGGATTGGATTGGATTTGTTTATTGTCACGTGTACCGAGGTACAGTGAAAAGTATTTTTCTGCAAGCAGCTCAACAGATCATTCAGTACATGGAAGAAAAGGGAATTAAACAATTCAAGAAAATACATGAGAATACATAATAGGGCAACACAAGATATACAATGTAACTACATAAGCATTGGCATCGGTTGAAGCATACAGGATGTAGTGTTAATGAGGTCAGTCAATAAGAGGGTCATTTAGGAGTCTGGTGACAGTGGGGAAGAAGCTGTTTTTGAGTCTGTTCGTGCGTGTTCTCAGACTTCTGAATCTCCTGCCCGATGGAAGAAGTTGGAAAAGTGAGTAAGCCGGGTGGGAGGGATCCTTGATTATGCTGCCCGCTTTCCCCCGGCAGTGGGAGGTGTAGATGGAGTCCATGGATGGGAGGCAGGTTCGTGTGATGGACTGGGCGGTATTCACGACTCTCTGAAGTTCCTTGCGGTCCTGGGCCGAGCAGCTGCCATACCAGGCTGTGATGCAGCCCGATAGGATGCTTTCTATAGTGCATCTGTAAAAGTTGGTAAGGGTTAATGTGGACATGCCGAATTTCCTTAGTTTCCTGAGGAAGTATAGGCGCTGTTGTGCTTTCTTGGTGATAGCGTCGACGTGAGTGGACCAGGATAGATTTTTGGTGATGTGCACCCCTAGGAATTTGAAACTGCTCACCATCTCCACCTCGGCTCCGTTGATGCTGACAGGGGTGTGTACAGTACTTTGCTTCCTGAAGTCGATGACCAGCTCTTTAGTTTTGCTGGCATTGAGGGAGAGATTGTTGTCGTTACACCACTCCACTAGGTTCTCTATCTCTCTCCTGTATTCGGACTCGTCGTTATTCGAGATCCGGCCCACTATGGTCGTATCGTCAGCAAACTTGTAGATGGAGTTGGAACCAAGTTTTGCCACGCAGTCGTGTGTGTACAGGGAGTAGAGTAGGGGGCTAAGTATGCAGCCTTGCGGGGCACCGGTATTGAGGACTATTGTGGAGGAGGTGTTGGTGTTCATTCTTACTGACTGTGGTCTGTTGGTCAGAAAGTCAAGGATCCAGTTGCAGAGTGGACCTTGGAGGGAGGCCGCCAAGAGTTAACTACAAGGAGATTCGACAAACTATAATTATATTCCAGGAATTTAGAAGGCTGATATGAACAGGTACACAGAGACAGTAAGAAAAACAGATAAGGTGGATGGAGACAAATTAATTCTGTTACTGGGGGAGTCTAGGGCTAAGGGACAAAGTATAAAAATTAGTGCTCGATCTTTCGGGGCTGGAATTAGGAAACACTTTTTCATGTAAATGTTGATGGGAGTCCAGGAATCTCCACTGCAAATGACAATTGATGCTGGATGAATTATTGATTTTAAAATGGAGATTAATAGATTTTTGGTCACCAAAAAGTAAAGAATATGGTGGGCATATGGAGTTAGATCATGGATCAGTCATGATCTCATTGAATTGGAGGAGCAGGCTCCAGGGATAAATATCCCCTTCTGTTCCTACATTCCTCTCATTCGATAATAGTGATGCCATTGAATGTCAGGGGGGTATGGTTAGACTCTCTAGAGATGCGCTATAGATGCTCATTGACACTTGTGAGCTGAAAATGTTACTTGCTACTTATGAGCTCAAACCTGAATATTGTCCAGGTATTGCTGCATGTGAGCACAGGCTATTTCATTATTGGATACTGCCCTGGCGAACTTCTGCAACAATGTCCTGGGTTGAGTTGATTGACCGCCAACGACCGTATCCCATCTTCCTTTGTATTAGATAAGACTACAGCCAGTGGCGAGATTTTCCAAATCCCACTGACTTTAATTTTGCTAGGGTTCCTTGATGCCACTCTCATTCAAATGCTGCCTTGAAGTTAATAGCCACCACCCGACCTTCGGCTGCATTTCCCATGTTTGGACCAAAGTTGTAATGAGTTCTGAAGCTGATTGGCCCTGACGGAACCCAAACCAAGTATCAGTGAGCAAGTAATTGGTGAGTAAATATTGCTTGATAGCACTGTCGATGACACCTTTTATCACTTTGCTTGTGATTGCGTGTAGACTAATAATGTGTTAACTGGCCAGATTAAATTGTTTGTCCTGTGTTTTGTGGACAGGGCAATTTTCCACATTGTCGTATTGATACCAGTGTTGTAGCTGTACTGGAAAAGTTTGGCCTCAGCACCAGAAGATTGTTCAGGTCCATAATTTTCAATGCATCCAGTCAGCTTTTGACATCATGGAGAGTGAATCAAATTGGTTGTCGGCTGGCAGCTGTGATGAGGAGGACCTTGGGACGAGGCTAAGATGTTGACATTTCTAGCTGAAGATGGGTGCAAATGTTTCAGCCAGGAGTTTTTGGCATTGTTGTGTGATATCCACCATCATCAAGGGTAGGGGTGTGTATGGTGCCTTTTCCTCGAGAACTTGTTTCGTTATCCATTCATGACCAGCTGTGGCTTTGATCTGATCTTTTGGTAGCAGGGTTGCATTGCTGTTATAGCATGCTCTTTCTATTGTTCATATCCTATGTTGTCACATCGTATTTCATTTTGGATGTACCTGATGCTGCTCCTTGCATGCTCTTCCACACTTCTGATTGAAGCAACATGGTCCCCCAGCTTGATGATATTGGTAGAATGAAGGATATGCCAAGCCCATGGGGTTATAGATTGTGGTTGAATCCAATTCTACTGCTGCTGATGTTCCACAGCATCTCATGGATGCCCAGTTTTAGCTGCTAGACCTGATCTGAACCTATCCCATTTAGCACAATGATAGTGTCTTATTGGATGTATAGCACGGTAGCATTGTGGATAGCACAATTGCTTCACAGCTCCAGGGTCCCAGGTTCAATTCCAGCATGGGTCACTGTCTGTGTGGAGTCTGCACATCCTCCCCGTGTGTGCGTGGGTTTCCTCCGGGTGCTCCGGTTTCCTCCCACAGTCAAAAGATGTGCAGGTTAGGTGGATTGGCCATGCTAAATTGCCCTTAGTGTCTAAAATTGCCCTTAGTGTTGGGTGGGGTTACTGGGTTATGGGGATAAGGTGGAGGTGTTGACCTTGGGTAGGGTGCTCTTTCCAAGAGCCGGTGCAGACTCGATGGGCCGAATGGCCTCCTTCTGCACTGTAAATTCTATGATATGTATGTACTCAGTGTGAAAATGAGACTTTCTGGTGTTAACTCCAAAAAAATACAGTCATGGATAGATATCCCTGTGGCAGGTATAATGGTGAGGATGAGCTTTCTCTCTAGTTTGTTCTTTTACTATCAGTCCACCATATCCTTCAACAAGGGTGGCACGGTAGCACAGTGGTTAGCACTGTTGCTTCACAGCGCCAGGGACCCGAGTTCGATTCCCGGCTTGGGTCACTGTTCGTGCGCAGTCTGCACATTCTCCCCGTGTCTGAGTGGGTTTGCTCCGGGTGCTCCAGTTTCCTGCCACAGTCCAAAGATGTGCGGGTTAGGTGTACTGGTAACGCTAAATTGCCCCGTAGTGTCCAAAAGTTAGGTGGGGTTGCTGGGTTACGTGGATAGGGTGGACGTGTGAGCTTAGGTAGGGTGTTCTTTCAGGAGCCGGTGTAGACTCAATGGGATGAATGGCCTCCTTCTGCACTGTAAATTCTATGATTCTAACTCCGCTCGCTCAGTCAGTACTGGTGCTACTATTGAATTCCCCAACCAGAGTACATTCTGTGCCCTTGTTGACCTCAATACTTCATGCAAGTGGTATTTAACCCGGAGGAGTACTGATTCATCAGCTGAGGGAGGGTACTGGATTGTATAACAAGTAGGAAGTTTCCTTGTCCATGTTTGGCCTGATGCCATGCAACTTCATGGGGTCCAGAGCCAATGTTATGGACTCCCTGGGCAACTTCCTCCCAGTTGTATACCACTGTGCCACCACCTCTGGTGGGTCTGTCTGGCCGGTGTGACAGAATACACCCAGAGGAATGGTGATGGTGTATTCTGGGATAGTAGCTGTGAGGTACAATTCTGTGAGTATGACAACGTCAGGCTTTCACTTGATAAGTCTGTAAGACAGCTCTCCCAAATTTGGCACAAGTCTCCAAATATAGGGGCAATTAGGCAGGGTGTTCCTTTGTCATGTCTGAATACAATGCTGAGTGGTCTATCCATACTTTTCTGATTCAACTTTTCTGGTTTGATATAATTAAGTGGTTTGCTAGGTCTGTTCAGCGAGCAACAGAGAGGCAACCAAATTGCTGTCGGCCTGGAGTTACATGTACGCTGACTCGTAAGGACAGCACTTTCCTTTCCTAAAGGACATTAGTAAATCAGTTAGTGAATTAAAGGCCATCATTATGGAGACTAGATTTTTTAAATTCCACATTTAATGAATTAACTGAATTTAAACGCATCTGTGAATGAGCAGTTCAGTAACATAATTGATACGCCATTGTTCCTGATACATTCATATTGAAAGAATACGTAAATTGTTCTTTTTAAATTTTTGTAAACTACTAGTTTTTTTTGTCATTACAAGTGTTAAATTTATTTGAGCTGCTTTGTAATTCCTAGATCACAATCCAAAACATTTAATCTATATTGTATATTGAAGATGTTTTGGACCAAGAGGTGTTACACACAATAATGTTAACATTCTGCGGCATTTACTATATGCTACTGCTTATAAAATGTGCATTTTAAGCTGTAGATGCTCCTATATAAAGTTAACTTGTTGAATGGAATGGGAATAGCATGAACCCATTACAAATCTCATTTCTGTTACGACACCCTGGGGTAGTTTGGGGTCGATTTCAGCCCCACAGACCCCAGAGTCACAACACAAATGAATTAGCCAATAATTCATATAAAATTTGTATAATAATTGGCCCTTTCACTGCTCAATAAGTTATAGCCACCATATTTGCAAGTTGAACACAATAACTGTTTATTTATAAGAGAAACAAAGTTGAAAACGCAATAATTATAACAGCTAATCTACTACTCCCTTTAATCGTCCCACCATCTCCCCAAACACACACAAACTAGACACACACAGAGGATGGGGATGGGGTAAAAATTATAAATGTTTAAAGCCAAAAAGAAAGATGAGTGTCCTTGCTTCCGATGTTGAAGTCATTGCAGCAGCTATCCTCCCAGGATGCCTAGAGATCAAAGCCACCGGTGTAGTGTTAGAGATGATCTTCTGGCAGTAGCATTCAGCCAGTACTCCCAGACAGTAAGATTTCCTCTGGAGAATCACTTTACCTTTCATTAACCTGGGCCTTCACTCAAAGGAACAGCCTCAGGCCTGTTTAATTCTTCAGACTCCGTCTCATTTCAGCCTAGCTCCCGCCAGAGTTTTAAATTTAATTGGTTTCCATGGTCACTAGAATATCCTCCAGCCATACTGAGGACAGAGAAGAATTCCCCACATAGGTTTTTCAGAGAGGTTGAAACGACTCAGACCCAGAGAGAGAATCAGAACAGCTGCTCCTAGCTCTGATCCCAGAAACAAAGCTGAAAAGAGAAAACACAGTCTAACAGAGGAAAGAACATTGCAGAGAAAAACCCAACCAAGCAGTATGATGTGGGCAGCACAGTAGCACAGTGGGTAGCACAATGGCTTCACAGCTCCATGGTCCCAGGTTCAATTCTCGGCTTGGGTCACTGTCTGTGCAGAATCTGCACGTTCTCCTCGTGTCTGCGTGGGTTTCCTCCGGGTGCTCTGGTTTCCTCCCACAACTCCCAAAAGACATGCTATTAGGTAATTTGGACATTCTGAATTCTCCCTGTGTATAACTGAACAGGCGCCAGAATGTGGGGCTTTTCACAATAACCTCATTGCACTGTTAATGTAAGCCTACTTGTGTCAAGAAAAATTATTAAATGATCCATTGATAAGGCCCAGTGATTCAAAATAGTCCATTGGCCGACAGCCAAGTCCATTGAGGTGTGTCAGCATTGATCTCCCTGGAATTTGCTGATCTGAAATGTAAGAGCTTCTTGCAACCTGCCTAGCCTTAGAATCATAGGTCAACCTTTAGCTTACCAGCCCCAAATTAAAGGGAAAATCCATCTTAAAGACATACGTATATTAATTGTCCCTGTACAAAAATTGAAATAGCCAAAAGAATAACAGAAATTTTAAAAAGGAGGAAAAGGGAACAGACATGAATTAAACAGAAGGGGCCTCACATTTCAAATAAAATTATTTTTATGAAATGGAGAAATACACAGATAAATATATATGAATGTAACAATGTAAAGGAAATGAGTATTGGCATGGATGTTAGGTTATAGTTTTATCAAGGCTGAAAACAAAGGTTGAGGTCAAGTTTAGCTAAAAATGCAGTTTCCTGGGCTAGATTGGAAGAAGCAACATTTGTTTTTGGAATTAAAATTAGGGCAGTGGCCATCTCCAACAAGCGAGGATCTAATCATCACCCTTTGGCATTCAATGGCATTACTGTCACTGAATCCCCCACTATCAACATACTGGAGGTTAACATTGAGCAGAAATGGAACTGGACTAGTCATATAAATACTGTGGCTACCAGTGCAGGTCAAAGTAACTCGCCTCCTGACTCCCCAAAGCCTGTCTACCAACTACAAGGCACAAGTCCGAATGAGTGCAGCTCCAACAACACTCAAGAAGCTCAACCCCAACCAGGATAAAGCAGCCTGCTGGATTGCTCCACTTTCACAAACATTCGCTCCCTCGACCACCGATGCACAGTAGAAATTGTGTGTACCATCTACAAGATACGCTGCAGGAACTCACCAATGCTCCTCAGGCAGCACCTTCCAAACCCATGACCACTGCCATCCAGAAGGACAAGGGCAGCAGTTACCTGGGAACTTCAAAGCAAATTGAGCATCAGACCAGAATGGGGATTATCTCTGGTGCTGCCAGGGTGCAATCAAAATAATTTATCCACAAAAGGATTTAGTTATAAAGATTTTTCAAATCATGAATATTAGCAACGCCTGCTTCAGCAGATAGCACAAAGTCTCCTTAGTAACAGGCAAATTATGGCATCATAATGAAGTCACATTTATCTCCGCTGAGTTTATTTTGCTTGGGTGGTCACACCTGGGATTGCTATTTTTTTATATAATGTCCGATTTTAGAAATAAGTTAGGAAGCCGAGAAACGTTGTTTAGATTGCGTGGAACTGGATAATTGAGGAATGTGATCGCTGAAACTGGTAAAGAAAGTGGATGAGAAGCAATGGAAAAACTGCTCCTGTCTAAAGGATATCAACTTGGAAACACGATCGGGGAGGGGACTTATTCCAAAGTGAAGGAAGCTTACTGCAGGAAGCAGCAGAGGAAAGTGGCCATCAAAATCATTAATCGACAGACAGCACCAAAGGGTAAGACAACACAATGGGCAAATTCAGACGTTTGGGTTGCCAATTCAATCGTTGTTTTGTGAAACAATTTGATCCCGGATTTAGAAATATCGGCTGGTGCAAAATATGCACCTGATGACGGGCAGTCATCACCGAATGAGGCAGATTTCACCTTGAACCAGCGCCGTGTTTCTGGCGTGGCTATTATTTCACACAACATATTAACTAGGGTTCACATGTGTTAATGCACAGGGCAGCTTCCCGGAAATTATATCCAGAATTGGCATTTGGAATAAGTCTAACAAGCAGAAATTAGAAATGGGAGATCTGTCACGTTTTTGCCTGGAGTCCACTTATCCACCAACAATACCAGATACATTCTAAATAATCTCCTCCAGTGCTTAGAAAACTCCAGCAAAATAAGCTAAATGAAGGATTTATATTTCCTCAGACTTCTGGTAGATTGCCTCTATTCCCTCCGAACGCGATTTTGAAAAGTCCCATTTGTGACCCATTTGTAATGCAAGATGCAGCTATCTCAAATCCATTGCGTTCGGGTGAACTGGTCCTCCATTGAAGAGTTTCACTTCCTGTAAATTTCCACTAGCTTTACTGCCAACATTTGCTTGGCTCTGTTGGTCCCTGGGCCAACCTGGCGTCTCTCAATTCAGCCATGCAGCTCAGAGTTTTACAATGAAAGCAAAATGGATATTTGCCCAGCGTGTAGATCTATTGTGTATTATTTAATGGTTCATATTTCACTTCATAAAAAATAAGATACATTGCATCCCCTGTCAGCAGCATCATTATTTGTTCCATAATCGGATATGTATTAAATAAATACATTCTAATTTAATTGCAGATTTGCAAAATAAAATGACTATTCCGGGTTTTGAGTTGTAAAGGCCCACTGGGCATTAATCAACAGCTAAATAAAACACAATAGGCGGCGACAGCTAAAACTCCAAGTTTGCCACAAAGACAGAAATTCTGTAAACTCACCGGTCAGTATCAATGAAGAGAACAATGTTTCCGCTATAAACCCTCCAAAATAGAAAAATGCCGAGGGAACAGCATTTGAAAAATTAGACAGGAAAAATGAAAAATGAAATGAAAATCGCTTATTGTCACAAGTAGGCTTCAAATGAAGTTATTGTGAAAAGTCCCTAGTCGCCACATTCCAGTGCCTGTTCAGGGAGTCTGGTACAGGAATTGAACCCGCGCTGCTGGCCTTGGTCTGTTTTACAAGCCAGCTATTTAGCCCACTGTGCTAAACCACCCCCCTTGACAGGCAAGAGCAGGGATGGAGGAGAATTAACTGGAGGTCATCACAGAGAGAAGAGCAGATGGTGACAGATCTGTAATGATAAGTAACAGGAAAAGGGTTAGAAACATGATAAATCTGAAAACATTGAAAAGAGATAAAGTGTCAACAGCTGGGGCAAAGCTGAATGAGAAAGAGGGGAAACTGTGCGGGGGTGTGATATGGATTTGCAATATTTCATAATCTATATAGTGTATTCAATTTAAACATAAAACAAGGTCAGAATCGAGGGGGCTAAGATACTCCTCCCCAGCCCCACCCCCCACGTACCTAATAAAACAGCTGAAGTTGTAGGTAATCCAAATAAAATAACATTTAAACCTCCAAACCCAAATTCCACTAGAAATTCAAAAACAATTGAGATGTTGAATGGCAGTTGCTTTATTTATCTCTGTTGCTTTTCGTGATGTCCATTTGGTGGCACCAGAAGCCACGCGGAACCTGGAATATTAAATCTGATCGAGGCTCCTGTTAAGTTGTAATTTCAAAGGCGAATTGTGCATTTTAAGGTGCAAATTGCGAGGTGGTAAATCAACTGAAGCATTTCAGTTTGAAGGTAATGCTGTTTTTGCACACACATGATGTGGAGATGCCGGCGTTGGACTGGGGTGAGCACAGTAAGAAGTCTTACAACACCAGGTTAAAGTCCAACAGGTATGTTTGGAATCACTAGCTTTCGGAGTGTAGCGCCTTCATCAGGTGAGTCACTTGACGAAGGAGCTACGTTCCGAAAGCTAGTGATTCCAAATAAAGCTGTTGGACCTTGCACACACATACAGTCGAGCTTAAGTTACTCACTCCTGGGACATGGGTACCACTAGCAAGGTGACCATTCACTATCTGACCTGAGGAGGCGCCTGTTGAACCACATTCAGTGCCATTTTCAATATAAAACCTGTCGTTTTAAGCAAAATGTTATTTGGGTAGGACTAAGTACAAGATTGTGTAGAAGATTGTAGTTTAGTTGGGCAGCATGGTCGGCACGGGCTTGGAGGGCTGAAGGGCCTGTTCCTGTGCTGTACTTTTCTTTGTTTCTTTGTTTGTTTGTTTCTTTGCTTCAACCTCTAAATATTCATTTTCCATTTCTAGATTTCATCCACAAATTTCTCCCACGAGAGCTGCAAATAGTACAGAACTTGGATCACAAAAATATCATTAAGGTTCACGAGATCTGGGAGAGCGACGATGGCAAGATCTGTATAATTATGGAACTTGCTGAAGGGGGAGATGTTCTGGAACACATCAAAAGGGAAGGGCCCTTACCTGAAGAACTCGCAAAAACTTTATTCCGTCAACTTGTAGCAGCAATTCGATACTGCCACGACTGCGGTATTGCTCATCGAGACCTCAAGTGTGAGAACACTCTGCTGGATAAAGGTTTCAACGTGAAGTTGGCAGACTTTGGCTTCGCAAAGAATTTCCGGACCGGTACGGCTGAATTAAGCAAGACATTTTGCGGGAGCACGGCTTACGCTGCACCCGAAGTTCTGCAGGGAGTTCCACATGAAAGCATCAAGAGCGACATATGGAGTATGGGCATCGTCTTGTACACCACGCTCTGCGGCCACCTGCCTTTCGATGACTCCAACATCCCGAAGATGTTGTGGCTCCAGCAGAATGGGGTGGCCTTTCCACAGCAATTGGAATTGAGCCGGCAGTGTCGAGATCTTGTTGGGAGATTGTTGGAACCCGATTGCAGTCTGAGACCTCCAATCCAGGAGGTCGGCTTCCATCCATGGTTAGCAGACAGCCAATAAACATGAGAATCAAATTGGTTGTTTTACATTTTTAAAACAGTTTAATATAGAGTACACAGTGCGTGAGTACTGGCTGCAGACACGGAGCCACCCGATTGCAAGACTCGCTGTCGAGTTACTGAAAACAGACAGCTGTAGTAGATCTGGCAACTGGAGGGCAGGCAGCACACTCCAGCAAAGCTCTCCTGTGCAATACCAGCATTATTGTCAAGATAAACATTGTAACAACACTGCAATTAGCTTCAGTGAATACTTTCTTTCAGATTATTACTTGTCATTAAAGGGTCACCATCGGCTAGTGGGCGTGAGCATGCATCCAAATTACAGGTAATTGATAAACCCGGGTGAAAGCACCAAGGAATTAACTGTTGGCCCTTTTATTTAGTGCAATCCTGGCCACTCCTAGTTTTGTTTGCAAAAAAAAGGTTTGCGAAAGGGTGAGCCAAGTCATGTAGGTTATAAACATTCGGAATACTCCTTAAATTTTAAAGGGAAGTAATTGGGGGGGGGGGGGGGGGGGGGGGGGGCGGGGGGGGGGGGGGGCGGGGGGGGGGGGTAGAAGTGGGGGGCGGGGGGAGAGGTGTAAAATAGTTAATTGATTTATTTTCAAATCAATTATTGCATTAAGCATCCAGAAATGGAAAGGTTGGTCATTCCTGTTCCACGGGTAGGATGTCGATCGTGGTCAGATTGGTTTTCACAGAGAAACGAAGATACAGGGTCATCGAATCGGCGTATTTGAGCAGACAAATCACACAGACCCTGCTGGAGAAGATATTATTTTTAAATATATATTTAATATACACACATTTCTATCAGGGTGGGAGAGTGCTCGGCCCTTAGAGAAAGTGGTCAGGATAATTCACGTGCGTAAAGATTTTAAAGTCAATAGCAGTGGTGTTCAGAAAAAAGTTATTCTGGGCTGAAATAATCAGATTGTGTGCTCCAATAAACAAGATATTCAACCAGAAACAACCTTGGCCCACAGTGTCTTTCATTTCTGGCTGAAATTCTCCCACTTGTGCAAAAAAACCAGTGACATCTTGGACCAGAACTATCTGACCTGTAACAATCTGCTCTGTGTATAGGTACCAGTGCCTAACCAGACACCAGTCCTGCAAAATGAGAGCACCCACAGAAAGGAGAACCAGTATCTATTGAATGGGGGAATATTCAGTCACCTGACTTCATAACCATAGTAAGGTTAATGAGTTACGATGGTAAGATTAGAAGTTTTATCAGTGTTTTGTGGACGATGGGGGTCCCTTTATACTCCATTAATATTGCTAAAAAAATAAGAGGCCTGTTGCCGAAGATTTTCATCTTGCACCCGTCCAAACACAAAAATGCCAATTTTCAAACTACAACACCAATTTATGCTGCAGGAGAAAGGGTTGCTGATTGGTTGGGAAGTAGACTATGACTTGCAAACCAATCAGTTAATCCTTTCTCCTGAAGTATAAATTGTTGTGATCATTTGAAATTTGGCATTCTTGTATTTGTCCTGATGAATGTGAGATTACAATTTCGGCAACATGTCTCTCTTTTCAGCAATATTTAAGTCCTGTACTACAAAGTGACGGAAAGCGTATTAAGTTCCATATTTTGACATTAAATTTCCATCTCGTTTTGTGACAGGTGGAATTCAATGTCAGTGAACGTCCAATGTGGGGACGGTGGGGCTGGTTTAGCACAGTGGGCTAAACAGCTGGCTTGTAATGCAGAACAATGCCAGCAGCACGGGTTCAATTCCCATACCGGCCTCCCCGAGCAGGCACCGGAATATGGTGACTAGGGGATTTTCACAGTAACTTCATTGATGTCTACTTGTGATTATTATTATTATTTAGTTACAAAATAGTTATAGCGGGAATGGGCGAAAGCTAGTTGATGGGCAAGAGCAGATTTGCCGCCAAATGAAAGGAAAATGCTGGAGAAACTCAGGAAAAATGTGGGGCAGTACAGTGGTTAGCACTGCTGCCTCAGCGCCAAGAACCCTGGCTCAATTCTGGCCATGTGTGACTGTGCGGAGTCTGCACGTTCTCCCCGTGTCTGTGTGGTTTTCCTCCGGGTGCTCCGGTTTCCTCCCACAGTCCAAAGATGTGCAGGTTAGGTGGATTGGCCATGCTAAATTGCCCCTCAGGGTGGTGTTGCAGGAATAGGGCGCAGGGGATTGGATCTGGGCTGCTCTTTAGAAGGGTCGGTGCATACTCGATGGGCCAAATGGCCTCCTTCTGCACTCTAGGGTTTCTATGATCTGGCAGCAATTGTAGAGAGAGAAAAACAGAGTTAACAACACAAGCCCAACACAACCCTACCCACACATGGTCTCTTGTCCCTTGTTCAGGTTTGCTGCTACTGAGCACTGACCATTGTTCTATTAACACATTCTGCTCTTACTTTTTGTAACTATTAACATTGTTCAGTCCTTAATAGCACTATTGCACCCCTTATGTCCATGGCACCTTTGTCAATCTCTCCTTTGCTCTAATATACCCCTGCCCTTCTATTCTGCCCCACCTCCACCAACTATATAATTAATTACATTTCTACCACTCTCCAGTTCTGCAGAAGTCATATGGACTCGAAATGTTAATTCTGTTTCTCTCTGTACAGATGCTGCCAAACGTGCTGAGTTCATCAAGCATTTTGTTTTTAATTCAAGAATTTGCAGCATCAAGTTTAAAATACATTAAGAATCAGGAACTCAGGTGGATAAGCTCATTTTGAATAAAACTATTTAAAATGGCAAGAGGTTTGGAATATAGAAACTGAAATATACTGGAAAAATGATATAAAACCTTAAGAAGGTGACCGTTGGAGCACTGTGCAGTTTTGGGCTCCATACTATAAGCAGGTTGAGACATCGTGAAGACTGAAGGGTTTTCATTCCGACAATGGAGATTACGGTCGCGATTCTCCAGAAAGGTTTCTAAATCTGGTAGTGAGCGGGAACTGCCACATGCTTCCTGCCACTCGGCCCAGCAAGGCCAGCAATACTATTCCCCTGAGGAAGGTGCAGTGCTCCAAAAGCTAGTGATTTTAAATTTTAACCTGGTGCTGTAAGACCTTTTATAGCAATACTATTAACATTAATTTCCATTGCGTGTGGTATCTGCCGGGTCATAATTTGCGCAAGCCCATTTTTAAAAAAATTATATTTTATTGAGGTATTTGAAAATTTTTATAACAGTAACATAAACAATGACATCAACATGGTAAAATAAATAATTCCCCCACAGCCCAGTCTTCTCACACCTCAACCATGGAACAACAATCCCCCCCCCCCCCCCCCCTTTGGAATACTGAATCTGCTGACATTTTAATTTTCCCCTAGAAAGTCGACGAACGGCTGCCACCTCCGGGAGAACCCCAACATTGACCCTCTTAAGGCAAACTTTATTTTCTCGAGGCTGAGAAACCCAGCCATGTCACTAACCCAGGTCTCTACATTCGGGGGCTTCGAGTCCCTCCACATTAACAAGATCCGTCTCTGGGCTACCAGGGAAGCAAAGGCCAAGACGTCGGCCTCTTTCGCCCCTGAACTCCCAGATCTTCCGACACTCCAAAGATCGCTACCTCCGGACTCGGCACCACCCGTGTTTTTAGTACCGTGGACATTGCCTTAGCAAAATCCTGCCAAAACCCTCTAAGCTTCGGGCAAGCCCAAAACATGTGGACATGATTTGCTGGGCTTCCTGCGCACCTCACAGACCTATCCTCAACCCCGAAGAACTTACTCATCCTAGCCACTGTCATGTGTGTCAGGTGCACTACCTTAAATTGTATCAGGCTAAGCCTGGCACATGGTGAGGAGGTATTAATCCTGCTTAGGGCACCTGCCATAGCCCCGCCTCCAGCGCAAGTCCTTTTACCTGCTTTAGTGGCATGCAAAACTAAATTATGGGACCATTTAGTGGTTTCTTCCTCATCTAGGTGAGCGCGGTTTAAGTTTCCATATACTTGGAACCCAGAGGCGACCAGTGAAGGCGGTCAGGTGTTCCCCTTCTGTCTGCATCTGTTTAAACCCTCTGCCGGATCCCCTTTGTTGTATCCGATAGCGTCTAATATTGCGGCCTTCATTTCCTCTAGGGTTCATCCTCCTACGTTTTGGGGATCTGGGAAAGCTAACCTTACCAACTGGCTGAGGCTCATTACGATCAGTTTTACTTCCTCCGTCTCATCTAATCCATACATAACCTTTTGTTGGCTCACCTCCTCAAAGAAGCTATGTGGGTTGGCGGTGCGCTGAAATGGAGTGACTTTAGTGCAAGCGTCCCTTAACTGGGTGACCGAAAGTGGGGTGATGTAGGTGATATTTGTTTGCACTGGAGTGCTGAACTTGGTGCATTTGAGTGCTATAGTGAGAGTTTGGTGACTGAGGGAGTTAGGTGAGGTGGGAGAAAGGTGCTCCTTTCATTTCATTTCCGCAAAGAGCGAGAAGGGAGCCAGGAGTTTACAGAGTGCAGCTGACTGGAAGCAGAGTCGGAGGGCGGAGGTCCAGTTGGTCCACAGGGCAGCTATATTCTGTAAAGTAAGAAGGGATGGAGGCTAGGGCAGTTGCATGCTCCTCCTGTAGGATGTGGGTGGTGAGGGATACCACCGGTGTCCCCGCTGACTATACCTGCGGTAAGTGCACCCAACTCAGAGACCGTGTTAGGGAGCTGGAGCTGGATGAACTTCAGATCATCCGGGAGGCAGAGGGGGTTATCGAAAGAGTTACAGGGAGGTAGCCAACCCAAGGGACTGGACAAGAGTAGCTGGGTTACAGTCAGGGGAAAGAAAACTATCGAGCAGACAGTGCAGGGATCCCTCGTGTCCGTTCCCCTTCAAAACAAGTATACCGTTTTGGATGCTGTTGGGGGAGATGACCTACCGGGGGGAAGGCCCTAGCGGCCAGGTCTCTGGCACTGAGTCTGGCTCTGGGGCTCAGAAGGGAAGGGGGATGAATAGAAAAGCAATAGTAGTAGGAGATTCAATGGTTAGGGGAATAGATAGGAGATCCTGTGGTCGCGAGCGAGACTCCCGGAAGGTAGTTGCCTCCCGGGTGCCAGGGCCAGGGATGTCTCGGATCGTGTCTTCAGGATCCTGAAGGGGGAGGGTGAGCAGCCAGAAGTCGTGGTGCACATTGGTACCAACGACGTAGGTAGTAAAAGGGGTGTGGAGGTAATAAACAAGTTTAGGGAGTTAAGCTGGAAGTTAAAAGCCACGACAGACAGTTGTCATCTCTGGTTTGTTGCCGGTGCCACGTGATAGCGAGGCTAGGAATAGGGAGAGAGTGCAGTTGAACACGTGGCTGCAGGAATGGTGTAGGAGGGACGGCTTCAGGTATTTGGATAATCGGAGCGCATTCTGGGGAAGGTAGGACCTGTACAAGCAGGACAGGTTGCATCTGAACCAAGGGGCACCAATATCCTGGGAGGGAGGTTTTCTAGTACTCTTCGGGAGGGTTTAAACTAATTTGGTAGGGGAATGGGAACTGGATTTGTAGTCCAGCAACTAAGGAAGCCGATATTCAGGATGCCAAAGCGTGTAGTGAGGCAGTGGGGAAGGTAACACTGACAAAGGAGAGTACTTGCAGGCAAGGAGATGGGTTGAAGTGTGTATACTTCAACGCAAGAAGCATCAGGAATAAGGCGGGTGAACTTTAGGCATGGATCGGTACTTGGGACTACGATGTGGTGGCCATCACGGAAACTTGGATAGAAGAGGGGCAGAAATGGTTGTTGGAGGTCCCTGGTTATAGATGTTTCAACAAGATTAGGGAGGATGGTAAAAGAGGTGGGGGGGGGCATTGTTAATTAGAGATAGTATAACACCTGCAGAAAGGCAGTTCGAGGAGGATCTGCCTACTGAGGTAATATGGGTTGAAGTCAGAAATAGGACAGGAGCAGTAACCTTGTTGGGAGTTTTCTATAGGCCACCCAATAGCAGCAGAGATGTGGAGGAACAGATTGGGAAACAGATTTTGGAAAGGTGCAGAAGTCACAGGGTAGTAGTCATGGGTGACTTCAACTTCCCAAATATTGAGTGGAAACTCTTTAGATTAAATAGTTTGGATGGGGTGGTGTATGTGTAGTGTGTCCAGGAAGCTTTTCTAACACAGTATGTAGATTGTCCGACCAGAGGGGAGGCCATATTGGATTTGGTACTTGGTAATGAACCAGGGCAGGTGATTGATTTGTTAGTGGGGGGAGCATTTTGGAGGTAGTGACCACAATTCTGTGACTTGCACTTTAGTAATGGAGAGGGATAGGTGCGTGCAACAGGGCAAGGTTTACAATTGGGGGAAGGGTAAATACAATGCTGTCAGACAAGAATTGAAGTGCGTAAGTTGGGAACATAGGCTGTCAGGGAAGGACACAAGTGAAATGTGGAACTTGTTCAAGGAACAGGTACTGCGTGTCTTTGTCAGGCAGGGAAGAGATGGTTGAGTGAGGGAACCATGGTTGACAAGAGAGGTTGAATGTCTTGTTAAGAGGAAGAAGGAGGCTTATGTAAGGCTGAGGAAACAAGGTTCAGACAGGGCGCTGGAGGGATACAAGATAGCCAGGAGGGAACTGAAGAAAGGAATTAGGAGAGCTAAGAGAGGGCATGAAAAATCTTTGGCGGGTAGGATCAAGGAAAACCCCAAGGCCTTTTACACATATGTGAGAAATATGAGAATGACTAGAGCGAGGGTAGGTCCGATCAAGGACAGTAGCGGGAGATTGTGCCTTAAGTCTCAAGAGATAGGAGAGGTCTTGAACGAGTACTTTTCTTCAGTATTTACAAATGAAAGGGGCCATATTGTTGGAGAGGACAGTGTGAAACAGACTGGTAAGCTCGAGGAGATACTTGTTAGGAAGGACGATGTGTTGGGCGTTTTGAAAAACTTGAGGATAGACAAGTCCCCCGGGCCTGACGGGATATATCCAAGGATTCTATGGGAAGCAAGTAATGAAATTACAGAGCCGTTGGCAATGATCTTTTCGTCCTCACTGTCAACAGGGGTGGTACCAGGGGATTGGAGAGTGGCGAATGTCGTGCCCCTGTTCAAAAAAGGGAATAGGGATAACCCTGGGAATTACAGGCCAGTTAGTCTTACTTTGGTGGTAGGCAAAGTAATGGAAAGGGTACTGAGGGATAGGATTTCTGAGCATCTGGAAAGACACTGCTTGATTAGGGATAGTCAGCACAGATTTGTGAGGAGTAGGTCTTGCCTTACAAGTCTTATTGACTTCTTTGAGGAGGTGACCAAGCATGTGGATGAAGGTAAAGCTGTGGATGTAGTGTACATGGATTTTAGTAAGGCATTTGATAAGGTTCCCCATGGTAGGCTTATGCAGAAAGTAAGGAGGCATGGGATAGTGGGAAATTTGTCCAGTTGGATAATGAACTGGCTAACCGATAGAAGTCAGAGAGTGGTGGTGGATGGCAAATATTCAGCCTGGAGCCCAGTTACCAGTGGCGTACCGCAGGGATCAGTTCTGGGTCCTCTGCTGTTTGTGATTTTCATTAATGACTTGGATGAGGGAGTTGAAGGGTGGGTCAGTAAATTTGCAGATCATACGAAGATTGGTGGAGTTGTGGATAGTGAGGAGGGCTGTTGTCGGCTGCAAAGAGACATAGATAGGATGCAGAGCTGGGCTGAGAAGTGGCAGATGGAGTTTAACCCTGACAAGTGTGAGGTTGTCCATTTTGGAAGGACAAATATGAATGCGGAATACAGGGTTAATGGTAGGGTTGTTGGCAATGTAGAGGAGCAGAGAGATCTTGGGGTCTATGTTCATAGACCTTTGAAAGTTGCCACTCAAGTGGATAGAGCTGTGAAGAAGGCCTATGGTGTGCTAGCATTCATTAGCAGAGGGATTGAATTTAAGAGCCGTGAGGTGATGATGCAGCTGTACCAAACCTTGGTAAGGCCACATTTGGAGTACTGTGTGCAGATCTGGTCACCTCATTTTAGGAAGGATGTGGAAGCTTTGGAAAAGGTGCAAAGGAGGTTTACCAGGATGTTGCCTGGAATGGAGAGTAGGTCTCACGAGGAAAGGTTGAGGGTGCTAGGCCTTTTCTCATTAGAACGGAGAAGGATGAGGGGCGACTTGATAGAGGTTTATAAGATGATCAGGGGAATAGATAGAGTAGACAGTCAGAGACTTTTTCCCCGGGTGGAACAAACCATTACAAGTGGACATAAATTTAAGGTAAATGGAGGAAGATAAAGGTGGGATGTCAGAGGTAGGTTCTTTGCCCAGAGAGTAGTGGGGGCATGGAATGCACTGTCTGTGGAAATAGTTGAGTCGGAAACGTTAGGTACCTTCAAGCGGCTATTGGATAGGTACATGGATTATGGTAGAATAATGGAGTGTAGATTAATTTGTTCTTAAGGGCAGCACGGTAGCATTGTGGATAGCACAATTGCTGCACAGCTCCAGGGTCCCAGGTTCGGTTTTGGCTTCGGTCATTGTATGTGTGGAGTCTGCACATCCTCCCCGTGTGTGCGTGGGTTTCCTCCGGGTGCTCCGGTTTCCTCCCACAGTCCAAAGATGTGCGGGTTGGGTGGATTGGCCATGCCAAATTGCCCTTAGTGTCCAAAATTCTAATCTATGATTAACCTAGGACAAAAGTTCGGCACAACATCGTGGGCCGAAGGGCCTGTTCTGTGCTGTATTTATCTATCTATCTATCTATATCTGGACCTGCCTGATCCCTTATCCTTCTTTCTGTGGTGACCGGATTCATGGGTGTCGGGCAGCTGTGGGAGTTGGTGCGACCTGTGCAGCCGGTGCTGCTGGTGCCTTTCTTTTTGGAACGCGTAGCGGTTGCTTTTGACTCTCCGTCGGGAGAGGACCCAGACAGGTAGTGGGGTGTCAGACATAAGAATCCTCAACTCCTTGGAGGAACAGGCCCTGGTAGTGACTGGAGTAACCAAGGACAGAGCGGTTACCAATGCAGAGGATGGCGAACCACCAGGCTCCACCCGGAGGATCTGTCAAACGTGAGTTGTTATTGCCTCACTGACTAACCTATCCCTTCCACTGACCACATGTCTATTCATCCGCAGGTCCTCCAGCCAAATACGCTGGTCCATCTCCAACCACCTCGGAGGGGAGCTCCAAGGAAGACATGATTGAGGTGTCACAGCTGTCATCCCCACCCTCCACCAGCACAGATACATGCACCTCAGTGGGAAATGTTAGTGGTCAGGCTTCTGGGGCACAATCTGGTGAGCACCACACAGCTGCTGATTATAGAATCATACAATCGCTACAGTGCAGAAGGAGGCCATTCGGCCCATCGAGTCTGCACTGGCCCTTGGAAAGAGCACAGTGCTTAAGCCATGCCTCCACCCTATCCCTGTAAGCCAGCAACCCCACCGAACCTTTTGGACATGAAGAGGCAATTTATCATGGCCAATCCACCAAACCAGCACATCCTTGGACTGTGGGAGGAAACCAGAGCACCCGGAGGAAACTCACACAGACACGGGGAGAAAGTGCAAACGCCACACAGACACCCGAGGCCAGAATTTAACATGTGTCCCAGGAGCTGTGAGGCAGCAGTGCTAACCATTGTGCCACCGTGCCACCCCTGATGCACATCAGGTGGAGGCAGGAACCCCCAGGTGAGACAGCAGTCGGAGGTCTGCTGGATCCCACGACCCAGCTGGGTCCCAGCCTGATGCTGAGCCCGTGGAAGAGATTTTCCCGGAGCTGATGGAGGTGATAGGAGCAGTCAGGACATTTAGAGGGACAGGTCAGCGACACTCCAGCAGATCCATGGCTGATTCGAGGAGTCCCAGAGACTACGGACGCAGGAGATTTCGCCAGCAACGCATGGCACCGAGGCCATCATTGCTAGGATGGCGACCGCAGTGGAGAGCCTGGTGCATGACTTCGGCACCATTAATGAAGCTGTCCAAGGTGTCGCGCAGTCAGTGACGGCCATGGCTGAGGGTTTGACAGAATGTCTGATGGGTTGAAGGGAGAGGGGGCTGGGGGGGGGGGGGGGGGGGGGCTGACCTTGAGGAGGTTCTGCGGGACATGCTGAGGAGCTGTGGATCTTGTCCCAGTCGCAGTTGGGCATTGCCGAGGCACCACAGAGCATGTCCCAGTCACTGAGGAGCATCGACACGATGGTGCAGACCATGGGGGACCACCCAGGCTGAGAGCCAGATGATGCAGGGGCAGCTGCGGCTCAAACCTACTGCCCCTCCATCCCAAGAAGAACCCCAAGGCCTTATGGGCATCGGCCTGGAGGAGGGGGCACTGAATACCAAACCAAACTCGTCTCATGGAATGGCGATGGTGGTCACCAGGTCCCCCGAGTTCCAGCCCTCTTATAAGGTTGCGTAAGAGGGTGGCACAGCTGTGCATGTGCCGCCGACAAGTGAGCTGGGGCCCTCCAGCCCCAGAGGACGCCCACCAGGGGCATCGAAGGCCATGGGACATGGTAAGCAGCTGGCTGCCTCTACCTTAGATGTGCATCCTGTTTTCCCGCTATGCACCGGATTTGTTTCGCTCAAGCGAGAGCACAACGAGGCTGGAGAATCGCGCCCGACATTTTAACTTATAATTATGAAAGGTTAGGACAGTGGAGCAAACTTGCCTCCAGTAAATGAATGATCCGCCATGACAGGACACACATTAAATATAAGCAATTTAAGAGACAGGAGAGACTTAACACAAACTGAGAGTTAGTTTACAGGACATAGTGATTGAAACAAATATTTAAGATTAGAAAGATGGTCAAAAGACGTAACGGTAGAGGTAAGAAGACAAAGCACATCGAGGATCACTGAGGGCACCAGGAAAGATGGGAGGGGTGGGGGGTAGGTATGGAGTGAGAGGGTATGGGGGGGGAGGAGGGGGTTGGCACTTTTATGAGTGTGGAAATTGTTACACACAATAAGCACCCTTTGTGCACAATCAATATGATGCTTCTGTCACCTTCTTCCACAATGTGGGCTGACCTTCGAACCCTTGGCCCATCTCTCCAGCCATCTCCTCCTCCCCATGGCACCACCCTACCGGAGCTGTGTCCCATCCCCTGGGTGTTTGGATTTTGACTGCTGCACGTGTGGTGTTGCCTCCCGCATTGTCCAGGCATCGCAGTTTGATTGGGATGCTAGGTAGTGACACTCACATGTTACATGGCCCGCCCACCCCCACGGGAATACACTTGGGTTGTGTGAAGTGCTCACTTAATGCCGATTGCCAAATCCCTATTAGCAATGGGCTTCAGCCGCACAGACAGAGACCTCAGCAGTTTGGGTGCTCAGTGGGTATGACAGGCAGGGACGAGAGTTGCCCTCAGAATGGGCACACATGATCCAGGGGCTGACATGCTGATGCCGTGCATATTTGCCCCCCACAGCTGCCCCCCAGCACATCCCCTTCTATGGTGGCCCACCCCAGGGGAGGGTCCTCCACCCCCAGCCGAGAGTCAACCCCCCCCCCCCCCCCCCCCCCCGCGCCGAGCACTGGGGTGGGAAGCCCACTCACCTCCTCGGCTCCTCACAGAAGCCCTTCTACCAGGTTCACATTTCTGTAAAGGAGTACTGAACAGTACCAGCTGGGGAGGACTCTGAATGATGGGAGGCCGTTGGATATGGGGTGGCTCTCACTAATTGTATGGACATAAGGCATAAGTGAAAATAATTAGTTTCTTGCCAGGCTACAGCGAGATCCCAATTTCGCCCATGGGAGCGGGCTGGTTGCAGGGCAAACATTGGTGCCTGACACGGTTCTCGTTTTCGGCTTCTCCGGCTATTCACCGGCCTTGTTTCGCTGAAGCGTGAGCACAACGAGGCTGGAGAATCGCACCTAACATTTTAACTTAGAATTATGAAAGGTTAGGAGAGAGTGGAGCAAACTTGCCTCCAGTAAATGAATGATCCGCCAAGACAGGACACAAGATTAAATATAAGCAATTAAGAGACACAGGAGAAACTTAACACAAACTGAGGGTTAGGAGTTTACAGGACATGGTGATTGAAACAAATATTTAAGATTAGAAAGATGGTGAAAAGAAAACACAGGACAGGATTGGGGCTACTGCTCAGGTGGAGAATTAACACCAACTCAAATGGCCCATTTTGATGCTGTAATTCTATTGAAGTTGTAGAATACCATCCACAGGACTTTATCCTGCCTTGCTCCAACAAAGGCATTTATTTGTTACAGAATTGCTTGCCTCTGACTTGCTTTTGTAGACATAGGGCTGGAGGCTATCCATTCCTGAGGCTAAGTGCCGGCACCGATGGAGGATCCGTGGTGTTTCATGATGGGAAAATTGGCACGAAGCCCTCACTGATACCGATGAGTGGCTAGCACCAGCACAGCATGGAACACCCGCAGAAGGCAGCACGGTAGCATTGTGGATAGAACAATTGCTTCACAGCTCCAAGGTCCCAGGTTCGATTCCAGCTTGGGTCACTGTGCGGAGTCTGCACATCCTCCCAGTGTGTGCGTGGGTTTCCACCGGGAGCTCTGGTTTCCTCCCACAATCCAAAGATGTTTAGGTTAGGTCGATTGGCCATGACAAATTGCCCCTAGTGTCCAAAATTGCCCTCAGTGTTGAATGGGGTTACTGGGATAGGGTGGAGGTGTTGACCTTGGGTAGGGTGCTCTTTCCAAGAGCCGGTGCACTCGATGGGCTGAATGGCCTCCTTCTGCACTGTAAATTCTATGAAGGCACAGAAAACTGTCAGAGAATCGCCGGGTCCCGGGCCGCACATGGGCAGGGCTGACAAGCTGCAACTGCGCGTATGCCTACACCCCCCACAAACATACCGGTCATGCCGGAAAACATGGCGGCAGCTGTGCTGGACCGCGTACCCGCCCACCCTGAACCCTAAGCCCAACTCCTGGGCGCCCCCCAGGCCAGCGGCACAGATCTCAGCTGAGTGTGATGGCGCTGGACACTGTCCCCAGCCGGCACGCCACGCTCCCGATTGCTGGGACCACACATGGCCCGTGCCGTCAGGAACTCGGCCCATCAGAGGCGGAGCATTGCGGATGGGCTGGCTGATGGCGCTCCAACAGGGTTGCAACTACGCCAGACAGGGTTGGAGCATCGCAAAGCAGCGTCAAATCGCTTGCCCGGATTTCGGAGTCGGGAGCCATTCTTTGTCCTATCGCCGTTTTCGATTTTGGCGTGGGGCTACAGAGAATCCACCCATAGTATTTATGTGGCTTGTCCAGTTCAGTTTCTGGTCAGTGGTAGCCCCCAGGCTGTGTTGATGTACAATGTAAATAAGGTAATTTTGTCAAGCATGTGGAGGATATCTCTTATGGAAACTGGAAAGGAGAATATAGTTTACAGATTATGATATGGAAAGAGAATGAAATATGGGCAAAGAAAAATGCTTTATTTTTATGGAAGGAGGTAAGTATTATAATGTTCAGGGAAAGACAGGTCAGGTCCACATTAACATGTCAGCAGTGCAATCTTGTAAACCAGTTACTTAACCTCATCAAAAATCATTAAAACCTTTGCCCACTGCAGGAAAACCCCAAGCTCCATATCACAGTTGTTCATCCCTAATCACACTCATAACTTGCCCCTACAACCAGGAAGTCCAGGAACAATCTAGTGATTCTCTGTGAAAATAAATACCCATGATATTAAACTCAATAATACTGATAAGCAGAGGTGAATGTCTGGTTCTACCATCTTTTTTCAAATGATCCATCTAACCACACTCTATAAAACACAATGATTAAAAACAGGACGTTAGTCTTGTCCCTATTTGCCATTATTTCTCAATTCCTGTGAGTATATTCTCAAAAATTGAGTTCTAAGATTTGGCGCCAGGCTCCAGAGGGCATGATAGCCTTCACACCTTTGTCGTCATCACTTTGTCGACACAAAATGTTGATGAATTTATTTTCTCTTCATAATGCAGATTCCCAAGTACCCTTAAAATGTGACATCCTTTACATTTTAAATTTGAGTTTCAGTACATGAATCGCACTCTGATTAGGGTCCATCTTTCATGATTTGATCTGAATTGTGGATGAACATCCAATTAACGATAGACTAGATCAATGGTTCCCAAACTTTAACATCCCATAAAAATGCCAAATCTTGTGAACCCTCCTAAAAATAAATACCTTCCAGGGATTTTCTCCCTTTAAATTATAAAAGCAGTAATCATGGAAATATAAAATGCTTTTATGACACTTTCCTTATGTCACCCCACCATCACCCCCTACACGCACACCGTCTCCCTCACCATCACCCTGACCCCCCCCCCACAGTCACCCCCACCGTTACCCCAACCTCCCCCAGTTACCCCACACACAGTCCCCCCCCCCCCCCACTACCTCACTCTCAGTCCCCCCCAACATAACCCTCACCCCCAATTACCCATATCCCCAACACTTCAGAATTTCAGACAAGTTCTCCCATCACCCTCCATACACTATCCCCCACCCTTATCACCACTCCCATCACCCTCACAGTGCCCCTCCCGCCATCACCACCCACACACTCTGTCCCCCACCCTCATCACCCTCCACACACATTGCCCCGTTTTCATCCTCACCCCCCCCCCCGTCATCACCTCAGACTCCACCCCCAACACACATACTGCCCCCCGCCAGCAACCTCACCCTAACCCTGCGTATTGTCTCCTCACCCCCCCCACACAGACCATCTCCCAGTACCCTCCACCACTACATCCCCAACACCCCCCATGCACACTATCTCCCTATCAACCCTACCACCCCTCACACTATCCCTCCCATTAACACCCCCAGCCCCCCGCCCCGCCCCCCAACACACTGTTGCTTCACAGCTCCAGGGTCCCAGGTTTGATTCCCGGCTTTGGTCACTGTCTGTGCGGAGTCTGCACGGGTTTCCTCCGGGTGCTCCGGTTTCCTCCCGGAAGATGTGCTATTAGGTAATTTGGACATTCTGAATTCTCCCTCGGTGTACCCGAACAGGCACCAGAATGTGGCGACTAGGGGATTTTCACAGTAACTGCATTGTAGTGTTAACATAAGCCTACTTGTGACAATAAAGATTATTCTAAAAAATTGGCTGTGGTTGTTGTATAATGTGCCTACGGCGAGCATTCAGATAGACAAGATCATACAAATTATTTTGGGTTACACCGGGGTACGGGTGTCCGTTCTCTCGACTGCTCTTTGCCCTGGCAATTGACGCTTAGGGGGGAGAGGGTGATTGAAAGTGTGGGAGGGGTGTGGAGCACCGAGTTTCCTCAAATGCAGATAATTTCCTGTTATATATTTTGAATCTGGTCAGTAGCTTTGATAAGATCACAGGGGAGTTTGGCCACTTTTCAGGGTGCAAGCTTAATAAGGGGGAAAACAAAGTACTCCCAATTAATGCACGGGGACAGGAGAGGCGGTTGAGCGAATTGCCACTTCGGTTTGTGGGGGCGAGGTTTCGCTACCTTGGGATACAGGTGGTGTGGAGTTGGGCTATAAGTTAAACTTGGTGCGGCTGGTGGAGGGAATGGAGGCAGACATTAGGAGGTGGGATGCTACCATTGTCGTTGGTGGGTCGGGTCCAGACGGTAAAGATGACGGTGTTGACAAAGTTTTTTGTTTGTGTTTCAAAATCTCTCAATTGCGCTCAAGTCCTTTTTTAGGAAGGTTAATGGGATGATCTTGAGGTTTGTGTGGGCAGGGAAAGCTCTGGGGGTTAGACGGGTGTTTTCGGAGAGGGATCAATGCAGGGGGTTAGGGTTACCGAACTTCTTGAACTACTACTGAGCGGCAAATATTGCAATGGTTTGGAAATGGGCAGTGCATGAGTGGTCAGTTTGAAGGTGCATGGAGTCGTTGTAAGATAAGCTTGTCTGAGTATGAAATAGGGGACAGGATTGCAGATGCATATGGGAAGTTGAAGAGCGCTCCAGTGGGGAGGTTAAGCATAAGCGAGAGGAGTAGTTGGATGGGACATGAGAGTATGGAGTGAAGCATTGTGGAGGGTGAATACGCCTTTATCATGTGCAAGGCTAGGCCTTAGCCAATTTAAGGTGGTGCACAGGGCCCACATAACAGTGTGCAGGATGAGTCTGTTCTTTCCAGGGGTGGAGGATAGATGCAGGCAGAGTGCAAGGGGGCCAGTGAACCATGTGCATGTTTTGGACGGCTGCAAAGTTGAGGGGGTTTTGGAAGAGGTTTTCAGATGCAATGACCAAAATTTTGGGAGTAGCTCAGAGATGGTGATATTTGGAGTTTCGGAGGATATGGGGATGCAGGTGGGGAGAGAGGCTGACGTGTTGGCCTCCCTGATAACCAGAGACGGATTTTGTACTGGCGGGACTTGGAGCCGCCAAAGGCAGGAGTATGGGTGAGATCATTTGAGGTGTGGAGGAGGGCTTCACCTCGACCTCGAGGTGGAAGCTGTTCATTGCCTTTTTTATAGGAGTATTGAGCCGTCAGCTGGGGGACCTGGGGTGGTTCTATTTTTTTGTTTGGGTGGCATTGTGCAGGAGGGAGGGCTATGTTTCCTGTTGCTTTTGTACTTCCTGGGTATGTATTACATGAAAAAATGCTTTCAATAAATGTTTTTCAAAAATAAGTGTTTGATGTTCTTGGCTGGTATCCGGGCAAATGTTGGGGTCTGGCACGGGTTCTTAACAATTTATATGGCTGTTCCCATTCAGTTTCTGGTCAATGGTAACGCCAAGGATGTTGATGGTGGGGGATTCAGTGATGGTAATGCCATTGAACGTCATCCGGCGATTATTAGATTTGATCATCTGAGGAGGGATATTGCTTGGCACAAATGTTACTTAGCACAAGCCAAAATGTTGTCCAGGTCTTGCTGCATATGGGCACAGTCTGCTCCAATATCTAAGGACTCACAAATGGTGTGAACACTGCCCATTCATCCAGGAACATCCCCACTTCTGACATTACGATGGAGACAAAGTCATTGATGAAGCAGCTGAACATCATCCTGTGGAACTCTCAAGTTAGCTTGACAAGTAAAAGGAATGACTTAGACTTAAAAGTATACCAAGATTTGTTTCAATACAAACCTAATGTCTTAAGTCTGATGAAAATGCTTCTTTTCTTAAAAGACAATAAATGAAAATATGTACAAGCACTAACTATTTATACTAAAAATATATAATTAGTAGGCTAAGAGAACATAATTTAAAGCAATATCTGGAAGACATAACTCAAGCGAATGTAATGCAAGTAAGTCACATGCTTCAGTTCGTATTCAGAACTTTGAAACCACAGGGCCCTGCTGCTTTATGATATGCAGGGTTTGGTTAATGTAAATGTCAGTCACAATCTCAGACCATGACATCAACAATCTTCCCAGTTTACAAAATACCTACTTCTAATCCTCACTGAATTTCAAACTACATTTTTAGTTTGAGTTTTTTTTTTTGAGTCTGATAAAACTAAAGGAAGTACTGGTGTGAACACACATACAAAATAGATGGCGTAAATCATGGCATATACATTGACCCCATTTTCTAGGCTGCAAAATCATGTTTTTGTATATACTCAGTGTATATGTCGACCTCCCATTTAAGCCACATGCTATAATCATACTTGAAGTCAGCCTTAATTTTTTCACCCCCACAAACACATTTTACTTACTGATGATATCTTATAACTAGGTGAAGCAGGCAACAGCCAGCCTATGCTGTTAAGATGTATGGGAGTTTGATAGAATATCACAGAATCCCCGAAGTACATTCACCCAAAAGTCTGCACCAACTCCCCTGAAAGAGCACCCTACCCAGGCCCACTCCCCCGTCCTATCCCTATAACCTCGGTATTGATCAGAGCCAATCAATCTAACCTGCAGATTGTTGGTAGTTTAAGACATGCCCATGCTTTGCATCAGACGCTAATGACATTTCAAAATGGTGATCATTTGCCACCTGTACACTCAATCGATAAGTTGACTCCGATTTTTGGAGGGATATTTTGGGCCTTTAGAGGCCATCTTATATGCCACCATCTACGGTATCTAAACTGAGAATTAAAGCAGCAGTCTATAGAAAGTTACTTACCATAAGTGTTCAATACGCTGTACCAATGTCAAAACAGTAAACGATAGATTTTTATTTTATTTAAAACAAAGAAAAAAATTAAGTCTTATTTACAGCCAAGTTTCTTCAACAAAAAGTGCAGGTACCATAATTTCCATCTGCATCAGTTTAGTCTGGGTTTATGTGATATTAGTAACAATACATGATAGAAGTTGTGGGCAGGGAGGGGAAATCGCACCCCACTAAGTAATCTTTAGAGTTAAGCGATACTCAATTCATCACTTCCAGTTGCGGTCGGAGAGATCACATGTGAGTGCTTCAACCCATTGTTACATGACTAAGAAGCACAGAGTTTCAACACATGTATTTTGGTTTCAAAAAATGTCATGTACCTTCCGTTGAAATATTTGCATCTGTCACATTAATATGACAATGCTTTTAAAGAAATGAAAAACAGCAAATACTCAGTAAATCGGGGAGCTTGTCAAAAGAGCAGAAGTCAGCCAATATTTGGGTTGAAGACATTTGAGGAAGCATCCTTGTACCGAAATATCAACTAGGTTTTTATGTTCTATTTACAGGTGTGGCTGACATGTTGAGTATCCCAAGTGTTTTCAGTTTTTTTTAAATTTCCAGAATGCAATATTTTCCTTTTAGAATATATTTGTTTCACATTGACCTTTTCAAATTTAAAGCATGCTGATAGCCAATGGACAATTCAATCATTATGTACAGAAACCATGGTAATAATTTGCATCAGTAGTGAAGGCACAAGCTGTATGCAGCACAAATGACTATTGGCGCTATTAGTGTTTCGATTCACTTAAATACTAGCTATCCCAAAGCATAGTGGACTGCTTTGTTTTCTGGCTTGCTTTAAAGAGCAGGTTGTCACCATTTAACAGGGAGATTTGGTCAATGACCAACAAACTTCTGAACTACTTGTCACACTTGCTTCCTAGTACATTCATGGAATCAATGCAACAATCCAATTTTTCCAAATTCTCTCCAATGCCTCCTCCCTGAAAAAAGATGAAGCGTTAAAGCAGCATGTGCTTCAGCTCAAAAAACTACAAACCTTAACTTGATCAACAGATTAACCTTCAGCAGCTTCTGCTTTTCACCACAAATATGACAGTCCTTTACAGGTTCCAGAGAGGTTTCAATAATCACCATTCAAAATTTACAGAGTAGCAAATCTGTAGAAATGTATGATTGGTTACAAGCTACTTGAAAGTTTTTTTAAAAATCAGCATTCAAAGGAGTTAAAATGCCAGGTAGCTCAGGCATCAGAATTATAACCCTCTTTTTGGGAACCCTCCAGTTTTAAAAGAGCATTTCTTCCACCATGACTCAGTAAAATGGAGGAATTCAATTTCCAATGCGCATTTTTAGCTGACATTTTATTTGATTTAAAAAGTGCTTAAACACTGAAAGCATTAGTCAGTTAACTTTGTATAATTTAAGTTTAATAGATGTAAGTGCAAATCTGTAAAAGATCTAAGGGAATTCGAATTACAAAACTAATGGTTTCCCATATCTGAAAGCTAGAAAATGCATATTTAAAATATATATTGCACAACCAATCAGCTGTTAATTACGCAAAACCAAAACACCATTAGAAACAGTAATAGCAATGTCTCCCATTGAATATAACTTTAGTCTAAACAATGAAATATAACCCATGCTTCTTAGTCCTTTGTAATTACATGCTAAAAAACCTGCTATATGATACAATAGCATGCAGTATAAAACATGTTACCCTAGCTTATTGAAGCAATGGCACAGGAAACCTGTATATACACTACAGGCTAAGAATATAAACACAATGGTCATTACATTAGAATGAAATAATTCAAGAATCAACTGAAGCAGCAAGGTCCAATTCCATTTTATTCCCAATTTTCCCAGTCGTCCTCTTCCAGCTGAAATAAATGAGGTTTTTAAAATTATAATTAGTCAATCGATGGAATTTAACAGTTATATAATTAAGCAGTAAGGATATATTCCACAAATCACCAAAAAGCTAAAATACTGAAAAGCACCAATCATACTAGCAGCCAAAATCCTGCTGCACATACTGAAACTTTAGTAACTGCAGTGGTGTTTTCCCCCTCGTGATCACTTTTAAATGTTCAATATTATCACAAAATACAAAAACATAAGTAAAATTGGCCAGAAAGAGTATTAAATTGAAATTGAATGCAGGTCCGTACGAGGACATGCATCCCATCGATTGCAGCAAATCCCACTCCCCAGGCAACCTATGGGCTCAGTCCACACCAAAGGCAAAGCATTGTGACCCCCGAGCATAAAGAGCATCCATTACAGCACGGATGCAATTGTGCACGGATCTGGGAGATTCAAGACAGGTGGTACAGAAGTACAGGGTGACCATCAACTTGAAGGCCTCAGGAAGCGGGTGTCTGCTCCATACCCCCATGATTCCAAATGCGCCATTATCCAGCACAGATATCGCACTGTCTCTCTGCTCAGCCGCAGTCGTTGGCGACACGCCTGGTCCGGCAGGTTCTCGTACGACAGGCACGGTCAGTATACAAGAGGCCTGATGTGACGCCCCCTTCCCACCTCCTCCTCGGCCTGCTGGACAGCCGGCACTCCACCGTCACCGGCTGGCTCCTGCTGCTTGGGGGCAGGCTCCTGTTCTGTGGTGTCCTCCCCGAGCAGCTCCTACTCATGCAGCCTCATTGCACCCGTCAGGGCTGCGGTGCCAGTCAAATGCCAACCACACCAGTATGCACACCAAAATCCATTTTCTGCAGGGGGGTTGAAGGGCAGACATGTTAGCATGGTGTGTACTCATGTGCCTTACTAGTTCCAACGGGCTACATGGTGGCCCTGGCCTGCACTGTAGCCACTGCTCGAATATATCCCCTTCATAATCCTATTCCACCCCCGGCTGTTCCCCCTGACACTCTACCCTCCGCACCACGGCCCCAGCCCCATCGGTGTCCATCCACGGGTGCCAAAGAAATAGCCATGACTGCCTGAAGTGATCCAGTGTTAAAACTGTTGAGCACACATATCACCTTCAGTCACAGGACAGACAGTGAGACGAAAGAAGCATGGCTGCAGGTCTGAGTGCAAACTGACAAAATCTTTTTGGTGAATCAAACACCTATAACACCTTGTCCTGTTTTAAGAACCAAGTTATGGGAGGGGGAACCACATGCCACCGACCGATGCCATCCCTGATGGCATGCGTGCAAGCAGGGACTGCGGAAGTGACTGGTCACCTGTTGAGATCTCAGCCGCAGTGTGCCATGGGACCGGTGTGCGGCGCACGGGTTGTGCCTAGCTCTTTGGAGGCAGGGTGGGCTTGGTTCCTGCAGGGTGGTCTAGCTGATGATGCTACTGGTGGGGCATCCGCCCTGAGGCGACTATGTGCCGGGGCAGTGGCAAGGGCCAAGGTACATGCGTCCGCTATTCAGGCTGCATACTGCACCTCCGCAGTGGGTCAGTGCCTCGGATGGGTGCACTGAGGGATGCCAATACCTGGTGGGCCATACCCATCCCGTTCATGGGTCGGCTGGGGCCTGGGCGATGGCCTAGGGGTTTGAGAGAAGGGCACCAATATGGCCGGCGGCGCTCTGCACAATTATGGGTCACAGTGGGCAGTTAGTAGAGTGCGTAGCCAGATGGCTGCCTTGCAGACTGCAGCAATGGCGGATCGGCCCCGACATCCCGGGCCCACAGCCCATTTCCTGATCCCCCCCCCCCCCGGTTACTTCCCCTGGTCCTGACAGTTGTCCCACCCCACCCAGCCATTGGCACAACTAGCAACTCATAGTTGTGCCTTTGGAAACATATCGTACCACCCCTCTCACCCTCAGCAGCCACAGCGCTGTTCCCATTGTTCCCATTTTTAAATACCACAGTGAACCACGCCGGCAGCCCTTTCCCCGGCAGAGGATCGCAGGAGGCCAGAGACTACCGTGTCGGGCCCATTAATGATATGCTAATGGACGTTACTGTAAAAATCGGATATTCACGCCGATGCGAGGCATGGAAAGCATTCATGCCACTATCAAGGCGCCTGGCACGAACCTAGATTTTTGGCCGATGCACGATTCACCGCCCAATTGCAATTCTGACGTCGCTGGATGGAGAATCCCGCCCCATGTGTCTTCAGCTTGTGGAGATAAGGGGCGGGATTCTCCGATCCTCCGCACCGAAATTGCGCTCAGCGCGGGGGCTTAGAAATACCCAAAATAGGCGCCCACGCCGGCACGCAATTCTTGACCTGAGAATCGCCGCCAGCCGCTCGTGCGCAATTGACGCGGCGCCGGTCGGGGGCTGTTGAAAGTAGCCCCCGCGGCGATACTCCGTGCTCGACGGGCCGAGTGCCCGACGAGTCCCGTCGGGCCGAGTGCCCGACGAGTCCCGTCGGCGTGGTTCAGATGTGGTTCCACCCTGCGAGACCTCAGCTTTCTGGCTGCGGAAGCCGTCATGGCCAGGCCCGATCGGTGGCTACCGATCGGCAGGCGCGCTCATTCCAGGGGTCTTACGTTCCACCGGTCCGGGCCCCTGTAGAGCGCCGGCATGTTGCGTGGGGGCCTGCGCTAAGATGGCCGCTGTGTGCATTCGCGGACCCGTGGCCAGCCGCCGTGCACATGCACGGCTGTAACTGCAGAGCCCCGCCAGCAGCCGGAGCTGCAGGACGCACGCCGTTGCCCTGCTAGCCCCCTTGAAGTGGGAGAAATCAACCCGGGTTTTCTAGGAAAAAGTCCGGCGTGATTCCAGCCCGTTTTCTGGTGGACGTGGGGTCTTAATCCCCAGAAGGGAGATTCCCGCCTTTGGTGTCTGGAGCTTCGAAATGCAGAGAGGAGGTGAGTTTGGAGAAGCTCAGGGAGAGAGAGCAAGAGAGGGATAGCGAGAGCGAGAGGGATAGCTGTTAAGTAATGGGTTAAGAGACGTTACAATTAGTTGTCTAATTTATGTTGAAAGTGTCCAATAATTGGCACTGATATGTAAAGGGGCTTCAGGTGGCCTCTGGGTCAGGTGATGTGTAGAGTTTTGTGCAGAGTCTGTTGGGAGAAATAAAGGTGCGTTGGTGAAAAAGGAACAGGACTTTTGTCTCTTCATACCACGATACAACAGCATCGAATACATCTAACGAGAGCGAGAGGGCGAGCGAGGCGAGAGAGAGAGAGGGGCTGAGAGAGAGAGAGAGAGCGAGGGCGAGAGAGAGAGAGAGAGAGCGAGGGCGAGAGAGAGAGAGCGAGGGGCAGAGAGAGAGAGCGAGGGCGAGAGAGAGAGAGAGCGAGGGCGAGAGAGAGAGGGCGAGAGAGAGAGAGGGGAGGGCGAGAGAGAGAGGGAGTGGAGGGAGAGGCGAGAGGGAGAGAGGGAGTGAGAGCGAGGAGAGAGAGAGAGAGAGCGAGGGCGAGAGAGAGAGAGCGAGGGCGAGAGAGGAGAGAGGAGGGCGAGGGATGAGAGAGCGAGGGGCGAGAGAGCGAGAGCGAGAGGGCGAGAGCGAGAGCGAGGGCGAGGCGAGAGCGAGCGAGAGGGCGAGAGGGCGAGAGCGAGAGGGCGAGAGCGAGAGCGAGAGGGCGAGAGCGAGAGGGCGAGAGCGAGAGGGCGAGAGCGAGAGGGCGAGAGCGAGAGGGCGAGAGCGAGAGGGCGAGAGCGAGAGGGCGAGAGCGAGAGGGCGAGAGCGAGAGGGGCGAGAGCGAGAGGGCGAGAGCGAGAGGGCGAGAGCGAGAGGGCGAGAGCGAGAGGGCGAGAGCGAGAGGGCGAGAGCGAGAGGGCGAGAGCGAGAGGGCGAGAGCGAGAGGGCGAGAGCGAGAGGGCGAGAGCGAGAGGGCGAGAGCGAGAGGGCGAGAGCGAGAGGGCGAGAGCGAGAGGGCGAGAGCGAGAGGGCGAGAGCGAGAGGGCGAGAGCGAGAGGGCGAGATCGAGAGGGCGAGATCGAGAGGGCGAGATCGAGAGGGCGAGATCGAGAGGGCGAGATCGAGAGGGCGAGATCGAGAGGGCGAGATCGAGAGGGCGAGATCGAGAGGGCGAGATCGAGAGGGCGAGATCGAGAGGGCGAGATCGAGAGGGCGAGATCGGCGAGGGCGAGATCGATGAGGGCGAGCGAGATCGAGAGGCGAGTCGAAGGGCGAGATCGAGAGGGCGAGATCGAGAGGGCGAGATCGAGAGGGCGAGATCGAGAGGCGAGATCGGAGCGAGATCGAGAGGCGAGATCGAGATGGGCGGATCGAGAGGGCGAGATCGAGAGGGCGAGATCGAGAGGGCGAGATCGAGAGGGCAGATCGAGAGGGCGAGATCGAGAGGCAGATCGGAGGGCAGATCGAGAGGGCGAGATCGAGAGGGCGAGATCGAGAGGGCGAGATCGAGAGGGCGGATGGAGAGGGCGATCGAATGCGAGATGGGAGGGAGATGGAGAGGGCGAGATGGAGAGGGCGAGATGGAGAGGGCGAGATCGAGAGGGCGAGATCGAGGGAGCGAGATCGAGGGAGCGAGATCGAGGGAGCGAGATCGAGGGAGCGAGATCGAGGGAGCGAGATCGAGGGATCGAGGGAGCGAGATCGAGGGATCGAGGGAGCGAGATCGAGGGATCGAGGGAGCGAGATCGAGGGATCGAGGGAGCGAGATCGAGGGATCGAGGGAGCGAGATCGAGGGCGAGGGAGCGAGATCGAGGGCGAGGGAGCGAGATCGAGGGATCGAGGGAGCGAGATCGAGGGATCGAGATCGAGGGATCGAGGGAGCGAGATCGAGGGATCGAGGGAGCGAGATCGAGGGATCGAGGGAGCGAGATCGAGGGATCGAGGGAGCGAGATCGAGGGCGAGGGAGCGAGATCGAGGGCGCGAGATCGAGGGCGAGGGAGCGAGATCGAGGGGGAGGGAGCGAGATCGAGGGGGAGGGAGCGAGATCGAGGGCGAGGGAGCGAGATCGAGGGCGAGGGCGCGAGATCGAGGGCGCGAGATCGAGGGCGAGGGATCGAGGGCGAGGGAGCGAGATCGAGGGCGCGAGATCGAGGGCGCGAGATCGAGGGCGCGAGATCGAGGGCGCGAGATCGAGGGCGCGAGATCGAGGGCGCGAGATCGAGGGCGCGAGATCGAGGGCGCGAGATCGAGGGCGCGAGATCGAGGCGCGAGATCGAGGGCGGCGAGATCGAGGGCGCGAGATCGAGGGCGCGAGATCGAGGGCCGCGAGATCGAGGGCGCGAGATCGAGGGCGCGAGATCGAGGGCGCGAGATCGAGGGCGCGAGATCGAGGGCGCGAGATCGAGGGCGCGAGATCGAGGGCGCGGGAGCGAGGGCGAGGGAGCGAGGGCGAGGGAGCGAGATCGAGGGCGAGAGAGCGAGATCGAGAGCGAGAGAGCGAGATCGAGGGCGAGAGAGCGAGATCGAGGGCGAGAGAGCGAGATCGAGGGCGAGAGAGCGAGATCGAGGGCGAGAGAGCGAGATCGAGGGCGAGAGAGCGAGATCGAGGGCGAGAGAGCGAGATCGAGGGCGAGAGAGCGAGATCGAGGGGCGAGGGAGCGAGATCGAGGGCGAGGGAGCGAGATCGAGGGCGAGGGAGCGAGATCGAGGGCGAGGGAGCGAGATCGAGGGCGAGGGAGCGAGATCGAGGGCGAGGGAGCGAGATCGAGGGCGAGGGAGCGAGATCGAGGGCGAGGGAGCGAGATCGAGGGCGAGGGAGCGAGATCGAGGGCGAGGGAGCGAGATCGAGGGCGAGGGAGCGAGATCGAGGGCGAGGGAGCGAGATCGAGGGCGAGGGAGCGAGATCGAGGGAGCGAGATCGAGGGCGAGGGAGCGAGGGCGAGGGAGCGAGATCGAGGGCGAGGGAGCGAGATCGAGGGCGAGGGAGCGAGATCGAGGGCGAGGGAGCGAGATCGAGGGCGAGGGAGCGAGATCGAGGGCGAGGGAGCGAGATCGAGGGCGAGGGAGCGAGATCGAGGGCGAGGGAGCGAGATCGAGGGCGAGGGAGCGAGATCGAGGGCGAGGGAGCGAGATCGAGGGCGAGGGAGCGAGATCGAGGGCGAGGGAGCGAGATCGAGGGGCGAGGGAGCGAGATCGAGGGGCGAGGGAGCGAGATCGAGGGAGGCGAGATCGAGGGCGAGGGAGCGAGATCGAGGGCGAGGGAGCGAGATCGAGGGCGAGGGAGCGAGATCGAGGGAGCGAGATCGAGGGAGCGAGAGCAAGGGCGAGGGAGAGAGATCGAGGGCGAGGGAGCGAGATCGAGGGCGAGGGAGCGAGATCGAGGGCGAGGGAGCGAGATCGAGGGCGAGGGAGCGGGATCGAGGGCGAGGGAGCGAGATCGAGGGCGAGGGAGCGAGATCGAGGGCGAGGGAGCGAGATCGAGGGCGAGGGGAGCGAGATCGAGGGCGAGGGAGCGAGATCGAGGGCGAGGGAGCGAGATCGAGGGCGAGGGAGCGAGATCGAGGGCGAGGGAGCGAGATCGAGGGCGAGGGAGCGAGGGCGAGGGAGCGAGATCGAGGGCGAGGGAGCGAGGGCGAGAGATCGAGGGCGAGGGAGCGAGATCGAGGGCGAGGGAGCGAGATCGAGGGCGCGGGAGCGAGATCGAGGGCGCGGGAGCGAGATCGAGGGCGAGGGAGCGAGATCGAGGGCGAGGGAGCGAGATCGAGGGGGGGCGAGGGAGCGAGATCGAGGGCGAGGGAGCGAGATCGAGGGCGAGGGAGCGAGATCGAGGGCGAGGGAGCGAGATCGAGCGAGATCGAGGGCGAGGGAGCGAGATCGAGGGCGAGGGAGCGAGATCGAGGGCGAGGGAGCGAGATCGAGGGCGAGGGAGCGAGATCGAGGGCGAGGGAGCGAGATCGAGGGCGAGGGAGCGAGATCGAGGGCGAGGGAGCGAGATCGAGGGAGAGGGAGCGAGATCGAGGGCGGAGGGAGCGAGATCGAGGGCGAGGGAGCGAGATCGAGGGCGAGGGAGCGAGATCGAGGGCGAGGGAGCGAGATCGAGGGCGAGGGAGCGAGATCGAGGGCGAGGGAGCGAGACCGAGGGCGAGGGAGCGAGACCGAGGGCGAGAGAGACCGAGACCGAGGGCGAGAGAGACCGAGGGCGAGAGAGATCGAGGGCGAGAGAGATCGAGGGCGAGAGAGATCGAGGGCGAGAGAGATCGAGGGCGAGAGAGATCGAGGGCGAGAGAGAGAGAGAACGAGGGCGAGAGAGACCGAGGGCGAGAGAGACCGAGGGCGAGAGAGACCGAGGGCGAGAGAGACCGAGGGCGAGAGAGACCGAGGGCGAGAGAGACCGAGGGCGAGAGAGAGACCGAGGGCGAGAGAGACCGAGGGCGAGAGAGACCGAGGGCGAGAGAGACCGAGGGCGAGAGAGACCGAGGGCGAGAGAGACCGAGGGCGAGAGAGACCGAGGGCGAGAGAGACCGAGGGCGAGAGAGACCGAGGGCGAGAGAGACCGAGGGCGAGAGAGGACCGAGGGCGGAGAGAGCCGAGGGCGAAGAGAGCCGAGGGCGAGAGAGACCGAGGGCGAGAGAGACCGAGGGCGAGAGAGACCGAGGGCGAGAGAGATCGAGGGCGAGAGAGATCGAGGGCGAGAGAGATCGAGGGCGAGAGAGATCGAGGGCGAGAGAGATCGAGGGCGAGAGAGATCGAGGGCGAGAGAGATCGAGGGCGAGGGAGATCGAGGGCGAGAGAGAGAGAGATCAAGAGAGGGCTGAGTTCTGATCTGCCTGACTCAGCCTACAATTTTTTCTAAGTAGGATATTTAAAAAATAGAGTAATAATATTTTAAATCAAAGCAGTTTTGTCTGAAGACAAAAACAGTTATTTGAAGACATGTGGTCAGAGTCTGAAGGGTTCCAACCAGAGCTAAATCTGTTTCATAAAGCAAGTATTACTCTGTGCCTATTTTAAACTGAATTAAGATCTTTATGTTTCTTTTCTCCTTGTTACTGAGGAATTGTATAGTTGTGTTAAGGGATAATTGCAAGTTGTTCTTTTTGAGTGTGAAGTTAAAAGTTTAATATTGTATTCATAATAAAGTTTTGTTTTAGAAATAGCAAATCTCTATTTCTTCATGCAATCACTCCTGGAGCAAATCATTCTTTCCACACATTCTTTCCAAATAAACTAATATTAGTATTTTGGTCCAGTATCCTAGCCACTGTTGGGGTCTGGTCTGGGATTGTAATAATAGGCACAAAGGCTGGTAATGTTGCAGAGAAGGGAGCATGTTAGCAGGGCAACAAATTTAATGGGGGGCTGAAGCTCAGTTCAAAGTCGAGCAGATTTGTGTTGTATGTGGCTTATCCTGAGTGAACAATTAGGAATAGCCACCTGGTTAGTTTTCGATGAAGCCAAAAGTACAGCATCTAAAAATGGATACAACCAAAGACAACTTGTTTTTTCAGTATTAACCTTTTATGCCAACATTTTTAATGTGCCATTGCACATAATACTGTAATCAAGATATTATCAGAAAGGTTTCTCCAATACAAAATGGTTTACTACCATCTCTCTCTCCAGTCCCATCACTCTATATTACCAATTCCATTCACAATCTGCTTGACTGCCATCACAATCACTCTGGCTGGTAGGTCAAATGATAGCACAACGCAGGTCTTCAACTGAACCTACCGATTAGAAGCAGTAGGCCATTCGTCCCTTCCAGTCTGTTCCACTATTCAGTTAAGATCATGGCTGATCTGATTGTAACCTCAACTCCAAATTCCTGCCTACCCCAATAACCTTTCACCCCTTGCTTATCAAGAATCTATCTACCTCTGCCGTACAAATATTCAGACACAATAGGATACAGTACAGCAGAGTGGTCTGGCAGGGCAACTTTCCATGTCACATTCTAGTTTCCCAGTAAGAAAACCTTTCCCTCTACAAGAAACTAAACGCAATAATGAGTGAAGTTCCTGTTAAGCTGCATAGCCCCACAGAAGGTACCACGGAAGCCTTGTTCTGTGATAAATAACGTACTTGCACGTCTCCACAAAATAATTTAAAGGGAGCTTGTGTAACTAACTAGTAAATGGAATATTAGCCAATATCAAGGTATAGATTCAAATTAAGATCTGACATGTTTCCCTAAAAGCTTTCACTTTTAATCCTCCTTCACTGTTTTGACTGAAGAAACCAATCTAAGATAATTACTACCTTTCATAAGAACATAATTTTAACTCAATCAATTTAATAACATTTGAATTTTTATTTGTTTTGCTCCAACTAATTTAGGCTACATAATCAGCTATTAGCTATCAATATTCATAACATATGAGCACTGTAGCACCGAGATCATTCAACAATAATAAAATTCACAAATAATTTTATTTATATGCATGTAACATTATCTCAAACTTAGTACTTCATCATGTTCAATATTATGAATTATTTTTAGAAGCACAATGTCAATTTACCACTGAATATCTACATATTTAAACAGAGTACATTAGAACGTCCAATGAAAGGCACTAGAATAATATTCCTTCATGTACAGTGTCACAAATAGGGAAATGACCGTGTTTTGTTAAATGAGTGAATTTTCTTGTGGCCTTGTTCACTGTTAGTCAGAAATCAAATGGAGCAAGAATGGAGCAAGAATGGAGCAAGTCAGGTTCTATCACAGTTGGCCAATGCATGCAAATAAAGCTGAAAGTTCAGGAGTGTTTGTTGTAACTGACTGATATTACAGAAACACCTATACATCAAGAGCAAAAATACTCACTGATTTCAATGCACAGAGGACAGGACAATATTAGCAACTCAGAGGATTTTAATGTGCCGTTTAACTTGCAGGTAACTGTCAGGGACAAGAGACACACCCACCTCCAGAATAAGTAAAGGGAAATGACGTGGAAATGCAGGGAGAGGACCTGGAAGTGAACACCAATGAATAGGAAGTGTCCCAGGGAGGAGGACACAGGAGAGGGACAGGGAGTAGTCCCTAAAACAAGTCCTAGGTAAGGGACTGAAAATGAGGGACCGAGAGTGAGGGGCCAGCAATAGGTGCTGTTAAGTTAAAATAAAGGATCAAAGACACAAGTTCCAAATTAAAGAAAAAGCTGCAGATAGCAGACTTCAAGCAAGGTCCTGCGGGGCCATTGGAGCAAAGGTACCCCTTTGGAGCAGGATTGTTCTGCTTGGCATGGCCAAAGATCTGAAATTGTGCTTGGAGGTTGAAGCTTGAATGTAGATCCAGGGGAAAAGAATCTTGGAAGGCAAGATTAAAGTTCTGCGGGGCGGGTCATTATTAAAGCCGTCATGAGGGAGCGACGTTTGGAGAGAATTCCAAGGCGAGGTCTTTCAAAGATGGAGATTGGAAACCCTCATGGAGAAAGAGGAAATATCAGTGATTGATTGGCTCACAATGTGACCAATGTCTGTTATCAATGAACTGTTGAGAAATCCATGGAATTGGGTTTGTTCGCATCTGTCATTTTTTGTGTAGTATGGTTTGTTTGACCACACCTTGCCTGTTGATTCACATGTACCTTACCATTATAAGATAGATATTGTAAATTGTTTTATCTTTGTGGCCTTGCATAGTAAAGTTTATTTTTGTTTTTCCCAAACCATTAAATCTTGTTGCTTTGTTCACTTAGCATGCGTCTTGAATCTCAAACTTTATCTACCTTACCCCAACAATCCAGAGTCTGGCCAAGGATCATAACAATGCTCATAATTCTTGTACGAGTTAGACACCCAGATATTGTGACATTGTTCATTACTATTTAACATAATCACCCGTAATAATGTATTTTTGATCACATCAGGCATTCAAAAGCCATTAAACTACACAAGATTGAGAAAGTCTCCTGTAATCATCAGTACCAACAGGATTGTTTATTCTACCCTTGTGCAACCTCATGCCTGAAAAAAATTGCAAAAAGACAAAACACAACTGTCAACTCAAAAAAGAGTTGCCATTTGATGATGGCAAGAAAAAGTGATATGTTACTAATAAGCCCACAAAGGTACAAATTATTGATGACATTTGGTATTTGCCTTTTTACTTCTGTATATTATTCAATTCTATAAATTGAGTAGCTTAAATTATATTCACTGCATCATCTTATTATCCTCTTAAGCGATGAGGGAATGTAGCAGATAACCCATTGATGACATTAACCATTAAACAGGGGCTGCAGGAACACATACCGAATAATGAATACAGATATTAGTTTTGGAGTATGGGCGGCACGGTAACACAGTGGCCAGCACTGTTGCTTCACAGCACCAGGGACCTGGGTTTGATTCCCGGCTTGGGTCACTGTCTGTACGTTCTCCCAGTGTCTGCGTGGGTTTACTCCGGCTGCTCTAGTTTCCTCCCACAAATCCCGAAATACGTACTTGTTCGGTGAATTGGACATTCTAAATTCTCCCTGTGTACTACCCCAGCAGGCGCCGGAATGTGACGACTAGGGGATTTTCACAGTAACTTCATTGTAGTGTTAACGTGAGCCTACTTGTGACACTAATAACGATTAATAAAACAACGATCAGTCCATTCGAGAAATGAATTCAGCCAGGGACTCCAAAAGTATCAGGAAAAAGTCCAAAATGTATTTTTGAAAGTTGTCCTCAAGTAAGTCCAAGGTGGCACAGTGGTTAACACTGTTACCTCACAGCACCTGGGACCTGGCTTCAATTCTGGGCATAGGCGACTGTTTTTGTGGAGTTTGCACATTCTCTCAGTGTCTGCATGGGTTTCCTCCAGGTGCACCGGTTTCCTCCCACAGTGCAAAGATATGCAGGTTAGGTGAATTGGCCGTTCTAAATTGCCCCTCAGTGTCCAGTGATGTGCAGGACAGGTTACGAGGTTACACGGATAGGGCAGGGAGGATGGGGATGTGGACCTGGGTAGAATGCGCTTTCGGGGCGTTGGTGCAGACTCGATGGGTCGAATGGCCTCCTTCTGCACTGTAGGGATTCTATGATTCTAATCCTTCCGTTCAGTAGCAGAGAGGGAAAATTTCTATGAAACTATTTTGCAGCTTCCATGTTTCTGACACTGATAATTCCAAGACAGATCAATTCTTTAGACTTGTGGAAAGTAGTAGGTAGGCAGCAGTTGCCAGTAACATTAAAGCAATCCCACTGCATTCAATCCAATAAATAACAACCAAAGAATTGTACCTGTTCTGACATATCCACCCGAGACAATGCTAACTGGACCTCTTCCTCGGTCATATCCAGATCAAAATCTTTTTCCCAATCCTCACTGATGTCCGTACTAGACCCTGAAATAAGTGACATTTAATTAGAATGCAAGTGATCAGAAATGTGAAACTCAAATTTCTTTTAAATAGTCAAGTGACAAAAAACTGGAAAAGTTCCAAAAAGCCCCAGGCTCTTTTCCAAGTAATTTTCTGAGTGACCTATTAGCATTTAGCAATCAGCTTAACATTCTTTATGGACCAAATTTCAATTCTTTCTGTACCAAATTTCATCCTTTTCTTCTGAACATGCAGATTCCTGGCTGGGTTGTTGTTCTACAAGTATCAACACCACTTGGATAGGGAGCGTCAACACACTATGATCACAGGATTTTCTGGGACTGAGTCCGATCAGTTCTTCTCAAATATGCACACATTTGTTTGTCCAGCAAAGGGGGAACCCAAACATCTATTCTGGCAACCCTAGGAAGTGTGTAAACCAAATATAGCACTCTTGTCAACTTATCAGCTAGATTCAGCTGAATACAGATTAATCATAAACCTAGGTACGTAATTCTAAAGATTCACAACTCTGAGTGACATAATTTCTCCTTATATCAGTACTGAATGACCAGACCTTATCCGAAGCCGGTATCCCCATGTTTTAGATTTCCTGATCAGCGGACTCGCTCAGCATTACGGCAGCACAGTGATTAGCACTGTGGCTTCACAGAACCAGGGACCCTGGTTCGATTCCCGGCTTGGGTCACTGTCTGTGCGGCGTCTGCACGTTCTCCGTGTCTGCGTGGGTTTCCTCCTACAAGTCCCGAAATATGTGCTTGTTGCGCGAATTGGAAGTTCTGAATTATCTCCGTGTATCCGAACAGATTTTTACAGTAACATCATTGCAGTGTACTTGTGACACTAATAAAGATTATCAAGCCCATTCAGAATTTAGTAGGTTTCTGAGATAACCTCTCATTCTTCAAAACTGAAAAGAACATTAGCCCATTTACTCAGTCTCCGATCATAGGACACTCCCCTCATTCCAGGAACCAATTAACAGTGCTACCCCACCACGTTTTCACCTATCCTTCCCAAATTATGAATGTAATTAAAATGTTTAGCTCCCAGTCTCGGTCACCCTATAACCACGTCTCTGTAAAGGCAATTAAATCATGACCAGCTATGTTATTTGTCCCTACAAATCATCTACATTGTTGTAAATGCTGCTTATAGTCAGATAGGGTGTCCTTAACGTTATCTCTTTAACATTATTGCATTATTTTAACATCCTTTAGGAAGGATAAGCAAAAAGGAAAAGGAGACGGGGTAGCACTGTTAACGAGGGACGGGATCAGTACATCAGTGAGTGTATCTCAGATCAAATGATCAAGATGTAGAATCAGTTTGGATGAAACTAAAAAATAGAATGGGGCAGCAAACAATGTAATGGTGGGCACAGTATAAATCAGGAAATTAGAGCTGCATGTAACATGGGTAATACAGTAATAATGGGTGACTTAAATTTACATACAAATTGCAGAGGATGAATTCCAGGAGTGTACACGAGATGGGTTTATGAAGCAGTATGTTGAAGAACCAACTGGAGATCGGCCTACTTTAGATTTAGCATGATAAAAGGCAAATTAATAACCGTGCATTAAAAGGACCGTTAGGAATTAGAGAAAGTGATAATAGTTCATTCTGAAACTAGCATCTTAAATCTGAACGCAAGAACCTATGAAGGTATGAGGAGCAAGTTGGCTACGGTGGATTGGAAAAATATACTTTAAAAAATTGATGGCAGACAGGCAAAGGCTAGTATTTAAATAAGTGTTATATGGTCTGCAATAAATATACATTCCTCTAAGACACAAAAAATCAATAGGAAAGGTGAATTAACTGTGATGAACTAAACTTAAAGTGGCTTATAAAGTTGGCAGAAAAAGTGGCACGACCGAGGATTGGGAACAATTTTGAATCCAGCAAAGGAGGCCCAAGAAACTGCTAAAGAAAGGAAAAGGAGAATAGAAACCAAAGCCAACGAGAAACATAAAGGCAGATTGTAAATTCTCATTTAATGGTATGTGAAAAGAAAAATAATTAGCAAAGACAAATGTGGGTGCGTTATAGGCAGCAAAAGGAGAACTGAAAGCAGAGAATAGGGCAATGGCAGAGAAACTAAACAATTACTTTGTGTCTCTCTTCAGAAAGGAAGATACAGAAAATCACCCAGAAATACTAGGTTACTAGCAGACTAGGCAGGGGTTTGTGAAAATTAGTAAGTGGAGGAAATTAGTATTAATAAAAATTTAGCACTAAAAACAAAATTATTTGAGGCTGCTGCGAACCAAATCTGTTCACAGCCCAAATAAATGGTTTGGATGTGAGGACCAGATATAATATTTCAAAATTTAGTGGGAAATTAAGTTCATGATGGGGATGCAACAAGAAGGCTTCAAGGGCACTTGGATAGGCTAACTGAATGGGGAAGACATGGCAGATGGAATATTCTGGTCTACAAGTTCCTGGTTCCCCAGCATCACATTTAGGGGATACCCTGTGATGCGATGGGGAACCCCCTCCAGGAGGCTCCCACGTAAGGTTACACCCAGCAATTACCGAGAAGTGCCAACTGCCTCTGGGCAATTGCGCTGGGCTGAGAACCATCCGACTCGAGCAAATTACATTGCTCACTTGGGATGGTTCTGACAGTTACTCTGAAAGAGTTAGAGGAAAAAAATATTTTCTAGCTCCAGAGCAACTATTTAAACACACAGACCTAGCCTCACACAGGACATCCCACACAAACAGCCCCCCCCCCCCCCCAGGGGACCCACCACTCCAGACCCAACCCTACCCATCTCAGGTCCCACCCGCCAGCCCCATTTGCGACTTCCAAGCTCACCACCCAATTCCAGTCCAACACAAACCCGATTCCCACCTGACAGGCCCGAATCACTCCCGCCCCACCCTACTCTAAAACACCGGTCACACCTGACACACCCCCTGCCGCCCCAACTGCAGTACGGCATGACCCACCTCTCTTTCCCCTCCCCCCCCAAACAAAAAAACAAACACACACACACACACACAATTGCATGCCGTCTTGATGAGGCCTCACCTGGAGTACTGTACGCAGTTTTGGTCTCTTTATCTAAGGAAGGGTGTACTTCCCATAGAGGGAGTGCAACGTAGGTTCACCAGACTAATCCTGGGATGGTGAGATTGTCTTATGGAGAGAGATTGAGGAGACTGGGCCTGTACTCTCTAGATTGTAGAAGAATGAGAGGTGATCCATTTGAAATGTAAAACATTCTTACAGGGAGTGACAGGGTGAATGTGTTAGAATGCTCCCCTTGGCTGTTGAATCTAGAACAAGGGGACACAGAATCAGAATAAGGGGCAGGCTATTTAAGCGTGAAATGAGGAATTTCTTCACTCAGAGGGTGGTGAATCATTGGAATTCTCTATCCCGAGGGCTGCAGAGGCTCAATCATTTGGCATGTTCAAGATAGAAAATTGACAGATTCGAATGATATCAACAGATATGGAGATAATGCAGATAGAAGATCGGCCATGATCTAACTGAACGGAGTAGCAGGCTTGGATGGGCCGAATGGTCTGCTCCTGCTCCTAATGATATGAAAGAAGTATTCAAAATCATGATGGGGTCTGGACAGAATAGGCACCGATGCAATCTACCGGCCTCATCGCACCTGGCTCGGGAACCGGCCAGGCCGTTAAATTACACCTTGCGATATCGAACGAGATTTTGCAGGCGTGGTGGTCAGGATGACGTCCTTGATGGGCGGATCCAGATTTGCATATTCAAGTGAGTTGGTAGTCGCACATGAATCTGTCGGTGCCAGAGTTACCCAAGGTGCGGGACCTAGCGCCCTCATCTCGAAGACCCAGTAGCCAAGGCATACCGGTACTTGGGAGGGGGGTCTCCTAGGCGATCGGGGGCCCCAGGGTAGTTGAGTTCTCGGCAAGGTGGTACCCTGGCACTCCTGATGTCACCTGCCAGTGTCACCTGGGTGCCACTCTGGCAATGCCAGGGTGTCCAGATGGCATCTTGCCTGTGCCAGGGATTGGACTCAGCGGTTCCATGTCCTTGAGGTAAGGTGCAAGGGGTTCAAGGAGCCCCTACTTGGTAAGTTAAGGGGTCCAAAGGTCGCAGTGGGTGGTGTTCAGAGATCGTGATGTCATTAAAAATGGTGCCCCGATCTCTTCCTGCACTGACGAGCTGAGCTCATTAGTGCAGGAAATGAGTCCAGAGCGGCCTTGGCGGGGCGTTCCTCACTGAGGCCCAAAAAAGAAGCAGAGTCCCGTTTAATAGCGGAGTCGCTCTCAGCGCTGCAAGTGGCAGGCAACACCCCGCTAAACGTGCCAAAAACGGGACTCTATTTATTTTCCATTAAATCCCGCCAGGGAGAAATTATTCCTCCTCATGAAAGGATCGATCAGATTTAAAGTAATTAGGGCTGCATGTGGCGCAGTGGTTAGCACTGGGACTGCGGCGCTGAGGACCCGGGTTCGAATCCCGGCACTGGGTCACTGTCTCTGTGGAGTTTGCATATTCTCCCCGCGTCTGTATGGGTCTCACCCCCATAACCCAAAGATGTGCTGATTAAGTGGATTGGTCATGTTAAATTGCCCCTTAATTGGAAAAAATAATTGGCTACTCTAAATTTATTTTTAAAAGATTTGAAGTAATTAGTAAAAGAAGTAAAAGCAATACGAGAAAAACACTTTACCATGCAGCGAGTGATTAAGGTCTGGAATGCACTGCCTGGAGTGTGGTAAAGGCAGGTCCAATCAAAAGGCATACAGATGATTATTGGAAAAGGAAGAATACGTAGGGTTACAGGAATAAGGTGGGGAATGGCAATAGATGAATTGCTGATTCGGAGAGCTAGAGACATTTACTGTAGTTGGAAACAAATAAAAATGAGAAGAGAGATGTTTTTGTTTCACCTAATTTGTTTTGATTTTAGTGATGGAACAATGCATTAAAAACCTAGCACCCAAAATCACCCAGCTTTTGCTCATTTGTGATATGCTTTTTTTTTAAATGGCAAAAGTTTTATTCTGTTAATTTCTTTCCATTTCATAGATCCCTATCACTTTTGACTCAAATAGATAACCTCCAAGTTGCTTTAGTTAAAAATCACATTAAAAAGAGTGAAATTTGTCAAACTTTTCTAACTTCTTTTGGTTATTGGGTGGCAGTGGTGCAGTGGATAGCACTGCTGCCTCACGGCACTGAGGTCCAGTTTCGATCCCGGCCCGGGTCACTGTCCATGTGGAGTTTGCACATTCTCCCAGTGTCTGCGTGGGTCTCACTGCCACAACTCAAAAGATGTGCAGGGTAGACGAATTGGCCACACTACATTTTCACTTAATTGGAACAATTTTTGAAAAAAACGTCTTTTGGTTACAATTTTAAGACTAGCGTGGGTTATTTTCCATTATTCATCCTCGCTCCGTGTTTACTCTGCACGTATACTCCATTTGCACCAATAATCACCTTTCTTTCCGTTATTGGAAGGTGTAGATTTACCACTGTCTGAGTTGAGTTCATAGACTCTCAAATCAATTGGTCCATCATCTTTTGTAGTCTCCAGTTTGCTTGTGTTCTTTGCCTCAATCATTATGCCAGATACTGCAGTAAACTCCTTTGTTTTTTGATCTTTCGGTGATCCTTTTGCTTCTTTGTCTAGGGTTGAAAGTCTATCCTTAGCCTTGGGCTTCAATTCCTGTTCGACCACCAGCTCCACACTGGTTTCTACCACATTCCCAGCAATTTCTTTTACCGTCTCCTCAGATCTAGATGTCTCACTGGAAGTGGAGATCTGATTTCTCAATTGGAGTTCTGTAGGAATGCTGACAGTGTTGACAGATTGGCATCCCATTGACTTTTGCGTAATGTCAGCAATATTCTGGTTCTGAAGTTCTATAGAATGTTCCATCACAGAGCACGCGACTGGAGATTGCACTGTTGATAACGGACTTTGTGGCAAATGGTAAAAATCTGAGTTGACAGGCGAAGACCCTACGAATTCATCTGCAAGAGTACAAACATTGCATTGATTTTTTTGCACTGTATAGAGTTAATTCTTCATGTTGAACATTCTAAAGATCTAAATACTCAAGAATCCTACGGTTGTACTGCCATGTGAGTGAAATCCATTATAATCAATAAAATACTACTTTAACATGTTTTGAAAAGGATTTAAAATAATTGTTGTATACCTTGTTGTTCTAGGAATTTATTTTCACACTTCTGCAAACAATTTGACTTAAATTTGAAATAATGGCCAATACAAAACCAAAATACTGGGTGCTGGAAATCCAAACTAAAAATAGAAAAAATTGGGAACACTCAACCCCATCTGTGGAGAGAATCAGAGTTAGCTTTTCCATCAATGATCTTTCATCAGAAGGATAAGTGCTCAACAACCTGAAACATTAACTGTTTCTCTGAACACATACTGCCTAACCGGTTGAGTATGTTCAGTATTTACTGTTTATTTCACGTTTGACTAGTCTATTCTAGAGCATACCAGAGATGCTGAATAATATTTGATCATTAAGTAACTGAGATGTATTCTGACGTTCTGATTTTGCCAAGTTTTAAATTGGATGTTAGCAAAGCTGGAGATAGAGGAAATTATTGATCGTTTGCTGGAACTTTTCAGACATTGCTTTCTTGTGTACCTATTTCATGTTCCTTGTTCCACTATGGATTTTCTTAAGGTTGGCATGACCATCACTAAAATTCTTGTACATCTTCATGGTTCCTCAACTCAGTTTGTTTGCCTTTTTGAGTGCCATTTAACTTTTGTATTTTTCACCTACGTTACTGGGCTAGGAATCCACACTAATGCTCTGGGAACATGGGTTCAAAACCCACCAAGGAAGCTGGTATAATTTTAACTTCACATTAATAAACCTGGAATATAAAGCTCGTCTCAGTTAATGATACCATGAAGCTAACATCGATCGTTGTAAAAACCCATCGGGTTCATCACTGAACTTTAGGGAAGGAAATCTGCTGTCCTTACTTGGTCTGGCATGAGGCTACACTCCCACAAAAATATGGTCGACTCTTAATGGCCCTCAGTTCAAGAGCAATTAGGAATGGACAACAAACGCTAGCTTTGCCAGTGACGCCCATATTTTTTTAATAAAACAGTAAAAAATATATACAAGGCCAAACGGCACAAACAGTAATTTTGAGTTGGAGAAACAGGGTACCCTCTCCTCAGTACCAATGTACAGGTAGGAGAGGGGTAGATACCCTGATTATTAAAACAGTTCACACCACGTTTCCACAAAAAAAAAAATGGTACAAGCACTAAACTTTGTGCTGGGGAGACCAGATACCCTTGCCTCTGTAACAACAGAAGGGAAAGGAAGGGGGGTGGTGGAGAGTGTGGTGGGCAAGGAGGGAGTCAAAGTGTTCGTGAAGGCGGGGGACAAATAGGGCACTGCCTGAACTATCTACGGAGACAGAAAATTAAAAGAACCTTCAATTATGATATGCCAGTTCCAGGAGTCCGACAGAGGGGGCGAGGAGTGACACAGTGTCAGGCACGAGTGAGACCCGCACCCCGTCCACATATCATGAAAGAATAAAAAGACTCAAGAAAATAACTAGATTACAATCATTACAAGAAATAATATCTTCAAATCATTCCTGTCTCGTAGCAACATCAGGGACTGAGACAGATTTGCGTGGAACTGTCTCTGAGTCATAGCTTTTCCATTTATCATCATGTGTTTTGTAGAGCTAAGCTAGTTTTCAATCTGGCTCATTGATTTGCCTTGATCCAATTAACTAATTCCTTCATAAACAAACTGACAATAATAGAATTAGGAATGGATTTGAGGGTGGCATGGTGGTGCAGTGGTTAGCACTGTTACCTCACGGAGCCAAGGACCTGGGTTTGATCCCGGCCGCGTGTTGAGTTTGCACATTCTCCCCATGTCTGGGTGGGTCTCACCCCCTAAACCCTAAGATGTGCAGGTAGGTGGAATGGACACGCTAAATTGCACCTTAAAAATAATGGGTTTGAATCTATATTTACAATTTCTATGCTGCTAGGGTTGAGGGTGAAGGAAAAAAAACAAGGGAGAGAATTTCTTTCACTCATTCACAGGATGTGGGTGGTGCCCATCTCTAATTACCCTTCATAAGGTGGCACCGAGCAGTCATCTTGAATGACTTGCTAGGTCATTTTAGAGTTAACACATACAGCAATCGCTATGGACCCTGATGTTCCAGGTGCAGTGCGACATATACTGTAGAATTGCCTAAACCCAGAGCCAAGCAGCTTCAGTACAGCTACACTGGCATCTACCTGACAATGTAAAAAATTGCCCAGTAATGTCCTGTCTACAAAAAGCAGGACAAATCGACTCACCAATACCACCCCACCAAACTAAGCTTCATCATTAGTAATATCAAGGAATGCAGCACTTAATCACTGACGAGCTGTTGATCGATGCTCAGTTTGGGTTCCCCCTGGAACACTCAACTCCAGACCTCATTATAGCCTTGACCCAGAGACAAATGAGCTGAATTCCAACAGGGAGGCATGTGTGCCCCTGATACCAAGACAGCAATTGACAGCACCATGGAGCCTTAACTAAATTGAGTCACCTGGAATCGGGGAAAAAGTTCCCACAAAAAAACAAGTTAGGACTTTTGTCAGCCAATCAACTCAGCCCCAGAGTTATTGTCAGTGAAGAAGTTACTCAGGGCTGTGTCCCCGGTTCACCCATCATCAGCTGCTTCAGAAATCTTCCCTCTAACATAAGATCATAAGTGGGAATGTTCACTGGCAATTGCAGTGTTCACTACCATTCACAACCCCTCAGATATGAAACAGTCAGTGGCCCCAGGCAGCAAAAACTGGATAACATTCAGGCTTGGGCTGATGAGAGGCAGGTAACATTTGCACCACACAACTGCCACAAACTTATCTCCCTTTGACATTCAATGATGTTACTATTGCAAAATCTCTCACCATCAACATCCTGGGGGTCACCATTGACCAGAAACTGAACTGGACCAACCATATAAATGCTGTGATTACAAGGGAAGGCTGGAGGCTCACCTCCTGGCTCTGCAGATCCTGACAACCATCTACATGGCAAAAGTTAGGAATGTGATTAAGTCATCTTCACTTGCTTGGATGAGCACAGCTCCAACAACTCTCAAGAAGGGGGAAACCATCCGGGACAAAACAGGTTAAACATTCATTTCCCCTCACCACTGGTGTGCAGTGTTGCAGTATCGGCAATATGTACTGCAACAACTCACCTCGGCTCCTTTGACAGCATTTTCCAAACCTACAACCTCTACAGTCTGGAAAAACAAGGGCAGCGCATGTGGAAACATCATTAGCTACAAGTTCCCCTACAAGTCACACACTATTCTCACTTGGAACTATATCATCATTCCTTCACTGTCGCTGGGTCAAAATCCTGAAACTCCCTTCTGAACACTGTTATAGGTGTACTTACACCAGTTGAAAGCAGTTCAAGAGACAGTTCACCACTACATTCTCGAGGGCAATTCGAGATGGGCAATAAATGCTGGCCTTGCCAGTGATATCCATATCACACAAATGAATAAAATGGACAGTTAAGAATTAACCATATTACTGAGTGTTTTAATAAGCATCTTATTTGAAGTATCTTCTTATTTGATTTATATACCGTATATACTCGCGTAACATGCAACTTTTGGGCACCTAATTTGAAGCCTAAATTTCGGGGGTCGCATGATACGCGAGGTACAAAAATCGCGGGTGTGAAATGCTGGCCAAGATAAGTCACATAGCATCCAGCTGGCTTTACTAGCGTCGTTCAGCCACTTGCCGTTTCCATTCATAAAAACATGAATGGAAACGTCAAGTGGCTAAACATCTTCCCATCAGAATACTACTCTTCAGATTTTGACCACAGCATTCTGATGGGAAGATGTTCAGCCACTTGACGTTTCCATTCATGTTTTTATGAATGGAAATGGCAAGTGGCTGAACGACGCTAGTAAAGCCAGCTGGAAAGCTGTTTGAATCGCGAACAGCTTTCACAGCAGAATCCACTCTGCAGAAGCCACACACAATGATACCATTTGGAAGTTTTAGTTTCCAAAATTAATTTCCAAAAAAAGTGACTCGCATGATACATGAGGTATAACATAAAATCATGTTTTGGGGACGAAAATTTAGGGGTCGCATGATACGCGAGATCGAATGATACGCAAGTATATACGGTATATATATATGCATGTCTTTATAATAATCTTTATTAGCGTCACAAGTAGGCTTACATTAACACTGCAATGAAGTTACTGTGAAAAGCCCCTAGTCGCCACATTCCGGCACCTGTTTGGGTCACAGAGGGAGAATTCAGAATGTCCAATTCACCTAACAAGCACGTCTTTCGGCACTTGTGGGAGGAAACTGGAGCACCCGGAGGAAGCCCACGCAGACACGGGGAGAACGTGCAGACTCCTCACAGTGACCCTACCAGGAATTGAACCCAGGTCCCTGGCGCTGTGCAGCAACAGTACTAACCACTGTGTTACTGTGCCGCCCACGGTACTATGATACAGTAGTCCCCCTTTATAACGCGGGTGTTGGGGTCCAAGACAGCCACCCGCGTTGCATCCGAGCCGCGGATATCCACGATGGGGGTTTTAAATTTATTTAAAAATCTATGCATGCGCTTCCCATTGTGGAGAAAGGCCTGAACTGCAGGGGTTTGGGACCGAGGAGAGATGTGACACCCCCCTGCCACTTGTTCCCAAACCACCAAGTTGACAGCCCTGACACCTAAAACTGAATCCCAGCCTTGCCTTTGAAACTGACATGCAGCGCAGGGTGCAAGCGCGTGCGGCAGATGGGGTACAGACAGCAAGACCTTGTAAGTTCCTGGTAAGTTTCTGTGGGTTCTTTTAATTAGATCCACGATGGGGGTTTTAAATTTATTTAAAAATCTATGCATGCGCTTCCCATTGTGAGTCTACGGGGGGGCGGGGGGAAGACATCAGACACCCGTAGACTCACAATGGGAAGCGCATGCATAGATTTTTAAATAAATTTAAAACCCCCATCGTGGATCTAATTAAAAGAACCCACAGAAACTTACCAGGAACTTACAAGGTCTTGCTGTCTGCACCCCATCTGCCGCACGCGCTTGCACCCTGCGCTGCATGTCAGTTTCAAAGGCAAGGCGGGGATTCAGTTTTAGGTGTCAGGGCTGTCAACTTGGTGGTTTGTGAACAAGCGGCAGGGGGGGGGTGTCGCATCTCTCCTCGGTCCCAAACCACTGCAGTTCAGGCCTTTCTCCACACCGCCACCCCCACCCTACCGTAACCACTATGGAGGTACCAGCTGTAGCTCTGCACTATCCACTTCCGGACGCTGTGTGAGCTGCTCCTCTCTCACTGAATCTCCCTCCAATCAGCCGGCAGTGTCAATTTCAGCGGCCGGCTCACTTTGATCCGGAGAGGGAAGCTGACAGTTGGGGTCCATAAGCCCACCCGCCGTATATCGCGAACCGCGGTATTGCGGAGCGCGGTATAACGGGGGACTACTGTACTGTGCTACTGTGCCGTCTTACCAAAAGTACGCTTGTGGCGTCATTGAGAGCTCGGGTTTTCAGTACAGTCATGAGGAGATTGTGCATTTGAGCATTTAGCTGCTGCTAGTGTCTGAAGCCAAACTGTATTATTACCTTGTTGTTTTCTGATGAAAAGATTTAACTTCCTTTCTTGTGCTCAAGTTACCACAGAGTCTGGAATAATACACAGGCCAGATTGAGTAAGGACAGCAGATATCCTTCCTAAAGGACACTGGCGAGCCAGATGTCGTTTTATTACCCAATTATTTTTTCCAATTAAGGGGTAATTTAGTGTGGCCAATCCACCTACTCTGCACATTTTTGGGTTGTGGGGGCGAAACCCACGCAAACACGGGGAGAATGTGCAAACTCCACACAGACAGTGACCCAGGGCCGGGATTCGAACCTGGGACCTCAGCGCCGTGAGGCGGTTGTGCTAACCACTAGGCCACCGTGCTGCCCCAGATGTCGTTTTATGATAAATTCTGTAATTTCATGGTCACCATTACTGAAACTAGCTTTTAATTCCAGATTTAGTTAATTAATGGAATTCAAATTCCCCAGCTGCAGTGGTGGAATCTGAACTCCTTTCTCTGTACCATTATTCCAGGTCTCTGCATTACTGGTGCAGTAGCTTAGCTACAATGCTACTGTACGCCTAAATTTAGCCAGAGGGTGAATAGTGCTGATGTAAGGAATAGACTGGTAGTCGAGATTTAGAGATTGAGTATTTATGTGGAATTTTCACCAATCTGGAGTTTACATAGTGTTCACAAGAGGGCAGATAAGGTACAATCCATGAAGGAAGCTAAGTTAATACATCAAGTAATTCCTCCTTATTTCATGTTTTGTAGTTTTCTAGCGCCATTATTTTAATTTCTGTAAAATCCTAAACTCATTTAACTATTAATTGTGTTTTGGTTGTACCTCTACAATTACAGCTTCAACATAACTCAAGGTAAGTTTATAAGAAAATAATCTGCCCATGTCTTGAAATTGAGTCCTTTTTTTTATACATTCATGGGATGTGGGTGCCACTGGCTGGGCCAGCACCTATTGCCCATCCTGAGGGCATTTAAGAGTCAACCACATTGCTGTGGGTCTGGAGTCACTTAATTCCAACTTTTTTAATTTAACTATCACCACCTGCCATAGTGGGATTCGAACCCTGGTCCCCAGAGCATGATCCAGCAGAGCAGAGCTACTGATTGGCTGTTCCGGGGAAATTTGCATACGTGCAGTGCGGTCAGCCTAATTTGAAGGTGTACCTGCGAAGGAGACCCAATGAGTTTGAGTGAAGGCAAGCATCCAGCAGAGGGCAGCAGAGCAGAGCTACTGATTGGCTGTTCCGTGGAAATTGGCATACGTGCAGTGCGGTCAGCCTAATTTGAAGGTGTACCTGCGAAGGAGACCCGAGGAGTTTGAGTGAAGGCAAGCATCCAGCAGAGGGCAGCAGAGCAGAGCTACTGATTGGCTGTTCCGTGGAAATTTGCATACGTGCAGTGCGGTCAGCCTAATTTGAAGGTGGTTTGTGGAGGGGCTGTTGTCAAGTGACAGTTAAACCCGAAACACTTCATCAGTGTTTCCCCCCCTACCTCCTCCTCTAACCAAAAAAAAAAAACCACGGTCGTTGGGAAGCGGGAGCAGGGGCCTGTCATGAAGGTGAGTGAGTGCCTTTAAATTTGCTTACCTTTCAGTGGGAGCAGGGTTTGGGGGACTATCAGGTAAGCTCTTCCTTTCTTTTTCTTGTTTTTTTTTAAAATCTAGAGGTGATGTCAGGGAAGGCAGTACAATGCTCCTCCTGCAGAATGTTTGAGGTGAGGGACGCCGTCAGTGTCCCTGCTGATTTCATCTGTGGGAAGTGCACCCAACTCCAGCTCCTCAAAAACCGTGTTAGGGAACTGGAGCTGGATGAACTTCGGATCATTCGGGAGGCAGAGGGGGTCATAGATAGAAGCTTCAGGGAGGTAGTTACGCCAAAGAATAAAGATAGATGGGTGACGGTGAGAGGGGCTGGGGGTAAGCAGTCAGTACAGGGATCCCCTGTGGTCGTACCCCTTAGTAACAGGTATACCGCTTTGGATACTGTTTGGGGGGGGGGGGGGGGGGGGGGGGGAGACTTACCAGGGGTCAGCCATGGGGTACAGGTTTCTGGCACAGAGTCTGTCCTGTTGCTCAGAAAGGAAGGGGGGAAAGGAGTAGAACATTAGTCATTGGAGACTCCATAGTTAGGGGGATAGATAGGAGATTCTGTGGGAACGAGAGAGACTCACGGTTGGTGTGTTGCCTCCCAGGTGCCAGGGTCCGCCATGTCTCAGATCGTGTTTTCGGGATCCTAAAGGGGGAGGGGGAGCAGCCCCAAGTCGTGGTCCACATAGGTACCAATGACATAGGTGGGAAAAGGGATGGGGTGTAAGGCAGGAATTCAGGGAGCTAGGGTGGAAACTTAGAGCTAGAACAAACAGAGTTATTATCTCTGGGTTGTTATCCGTGCCACGTGCTAGCGAGTCAAGGAATAGGGAGAGAGAGCAGTTGAACACGTGGCTGCAGGGATGGTGCAGGAGGGAGGGTTTCAGATTCCTGGACAATTGGGGCTCATTCTGGGGTAGGTGGGACCTCTACAAACGGGATGGTCTACACCTGGACCAGAGGGGTACTAATATCCTCGGGGGGGGGGGGAGGGGGGGGTTTGCTAATGCTCTTCGGGAGGGTTTAAACTAGTTCAGCAGGGGATTGGGAACCTGAATTGTAGCTCCAGTACACAAGAAGCTGAGAGTAGTGAGGCCATGAGTAAGGTTTCAAAGTTGCAGGAGTGTACCGGCAGGAAGGAAGGTGGTCTAAAGTGCGTCTACTTCAATGCCAGGAGCATCCGGAATAAGGTGGGTGAGCTTGCGGCATGGGTTAGTACCTGGGACTTCGATGTTGTGGCCATTTCGGAGACATGGATAGAGCAGGGCGAGGAATGGTTGTTGCAGGTGCCGGGGTTTAGATATTTCAGTAAGTTCAGGGAAGGTGGTAAGAGAGGGGGAGGGATGGCATTGTTAGTCAAAGACAGTATTACGGTGGCTGAGAGGACATTTGATGAGGACTCGAATACTTACGTAGTATGGGCTGAGTTAAGAAACAGGAAAGGAGAGGTCACCCTGTTAGGGCTTTTCTATAGGCCTCCGAAAAGTTCCAGAGATGTAGAGGAAAAGATTGCAAAGATGATTCTGGATAGGAGCGAAAATAACAGGGTAGTTGTTATGGGGGACTTTAACTTTCCAAATATTGACTGGAAACACTATAGTTCGAGTACTTTAGATGGATCTGTTTTTGTCCAATGTGTGCAGGAGGGTTTCCTGATACAGTATGTAGATAGGCCAACAAGAGGCGAGGCCGTATTGGATTTGGTGCTGGGTAATGAACCAGGACAGGTGTTAGATTTGGAGGTAGGTGAGCATTTTGGTGATAGTGACCACAATTCGATTATGTTTACTTTAGCGATGGAAAGGGATAGGTATAAACCGCAGGGCAAGAGTTATTGCTGGGGGAAAGGCAATTATGATGCGATGAGGCAAGACTTAGGATGCATCGCCTGGAGAGGAAAACTGCAGGGGATGGACACAATGGAAATGTGAAGCATGTTCAAGGAACAGCTACTGCGTGTCCTTGATAAGTATGTACCTGTTAGGCAGGGAGGAAGTGGTCGAGTGAGGGAACCATGGGTTACTAAAGCAGTTGAATCACTTGTCAAGAGGAAGAAGGAGGCTTATGTGAAGATGAGACGTGATGGTTCAGTTGGGTCGCTTGAGAGTTACAAGTTAGCTAGGAAGGCTCTAAAGAGAGAGCTAAGAAGAGCCAAGCGAGTAGGGCCAGTCAAGGACAGTAGTGGGAAGTTGTGCGTAGAGTCCGAGGAGATAGGAGAGGTGCTAAATGAGTATTTTTCGTCAGTATTCACACAGGAAAAAGACAAAGTTGTCGAGGAGAATACTGAGATACAGGCTACTAGACTAGAAGGGCTTGAGGTTCATAAGGAGGAGGTGTTACCGATTCTGGAAAGTGTGAAAATAGATAAGCCCCCTGGGCCGGATGGGATTTATCCTAGGATTCTCTGGGAAGCTAGGGAGGAGATTGCTGAGCCTTTGGCTTTGATCTTTAAGTCATCTTTGTCTACAGGAATAGTGCCAGAGGACTGGAGGATAGAAAATGTTGTCCCCTTGTACAAGATGGGGAGTAGGGATAACCCCGGTAACTATAGGCCAGTGAGCCTTACTTCTGTTGTGGGAAAAGTCTTGGAAAGGTTTATAAGAGATAGGATGTATAATCATCTGCAAAGGAATAATTTGATTAGAGATAGTCAACATGGTTTTGTAAAGGGTAGGTCGTGCCTCACAAACCTCATTGAGTTCTTCGAGAAGGTGACCAAACAGGTGGATGAAGGTAAAGCAGTTGATGTGGTATATATGGATTTCAGTAAAGCGTTTGATAAGGTTCCCCACGGTCAGCTATTGCAGAAAATACAGAGGCATGGGATTCAGGGTGATTTAGCAGTTTGGATCAGAAATTGGCTAGCTGACAGAAGACAAAGGGTGGTGGTTGATGGGAAATGCTCTGACTGGTGTCCAGTTACTAGTGGTGTGCCACAAGGATCTGTTTTGGGGCCGTTGCTGTTTGTCATCTTTATAAATGACCTGGAGGAGGGCGTAGAAGGATGGGTGAGTAAATTTGCAGATGACACTAAAGTCGGTGGAGTTGTGGACAGTGCAGAAGGATGTTACAAGTTACAGAGGGACATAGATGAGCTGCAGAGCTGGGCTGAGAGGTGGCAAATGGAGTTTAATGCAGAAAAGTGTGAGGTGATTCATTTTGGAAGGAATAACAGAAAGGCAGAGTACTGGGCTAATGGTAAGATTCTTGGTAGTGTGGACGAGCAGAGAGATCTCGGTGTCCATGTCCATAGATCCCTGAAAGTTGCCGCCCAGGTTGAGAGGGTTGTTAAGAAAGCGTACGGTGTGTTAGCTTTTATTGGTAGAGGAATTGAGTTTCGGAGCCATGAGGTCATGTTGCAGTTGTACAAAACTCTGGTGCGTCCGCATTTGGAGTATTGTGTGCAGTTCTGGTCGCCACATTATAGGAAGGATGTGGAAGCATTGGAAAGGGTACAGAGGAGATTTACAAGAATGTTGCCTGGTATGGAGGGAAGATCATATGAGGAAAGGCTGAAGGACTTGAGGCTGTTTTCGTTAGAGAGAAGGTTAAGAGGTGACTTAATTGAGGCATACAAGATGATCAGAGGATTAGATAGGGTGGACAGTGAGAGCCTTTTTCCTCGGATGGTGATGTCCAGCACGAGGGGACATAGCTTTAAATTGAGGGGAGATAGATATAGGACAGATATCAGAGGTAGGTTCTTTACTCAGAGAGTAGTAAGGGCGTGGAATGCCCTGCCTGCAACAGTAGTGGACTCGCCAACACTAAACGCATTCAAATGGTCATTGGATAGGCATATGGACGATAAGGGTATAGTGTAGAGGGACTTTAGAGGGGTTTCACAGGACGGCGCAACATCGTGGGCCGAAGGGCCTGTACTGCGCTGTAATGTTCTATGTTCTATGACTCTGGGTCACTAATGCAGTGACAATATCACTACTCCACTGCCTCCCCTTAATACTAGTATCCTGTTACCTCCTGTGCTCATTTTAAATTAATATTTCAAGTTCAATTTCCATAATACAAAACCACTTATTCTACCTCAGCATTCTCATAGAATCCCCTACAATGCAGGAGGCGACCATTCAGTCCATCATGTTTGCACCGACCCTCCAAAAGAGCATCCTACCAAGGCCCACTCCCCCACCCTATCCCCATAACCCCACCTAACTTGCAGATCTTTGGACTGTGGGAGGAAGCCAGAGCACCTGGAGGAAACCCATGCAGACACGGGGAGAAGGTGCAAATTCCACAGTCACCCGAGGCCAGAATTGTACCTGGGGCCCAGGTGCTGTGAGGCAGCAATGGTAACCACTGTGCCACCCAGTCCATTCAATATATTAACATTTAATCTCTTACATAAACAATCAAATAATTCTGTACACATTTAATGGCAAAGGAGATCTTGGAAGATATTCTTGCACCGAGTGCCATTTTTAGAAAGGACAACAGTATATTACAATGATGTGAGGAGGGCGGCATGGTGGTGCAGTGGTTAGCACTGTAGCATCACAGCACCAAGGACCCTGGTTCAATCCCAGCCCCGGGTCACTGTCCATGTGGAGTTTGCACATTCTCCCCGTTTCTGCATGGGTCTCACCCCCACAACCCAAAGATGTGCAGGTTAGATGGATTGGCAACACTAAATTGCCGCTTAATGGGAATTATTTGTAATTTAAAAAAAACAATTGTGAGTAACAAAACGCAGCTTAAAAATTCGACTATTTTAGCGAATAGTCCAACTATTCTCAAACATCTCTTGCAATTCAATGCACTGCTGCAACAAAGGTTTCAGCAATATTTATTCACTTTTCTGTTCACACACAAAATATTCTTGCCTTCTTCCTCTTCCCACCGAAGCTCCTCTGAATGAGAAGTCTGTTCTGCTCTCTGTTTCAAAGCTATTCTCCTAGTTTCTTCCTGTAAGACACATTGACAATTAGTATATGCTCCAAATAAACTACTAGAAATGACATTTGGAAAGATTAACAAGGCACGGTGCTAATTTTGTAGATAGGAAACTACAATAAAATGCAACATTTTAAAATCAAATTGATAAAGATTAAATGAATAAATATTATATTTTAACAACAATCCTTGTATGCAAAATCAAATAATACTATGCCCAATTTGAGTGTACAGCATCTACAACTAACTGCAAGTTGATGCAAGTATAGGTATGGAAACAGGGGAACTAATGTGCAAAATAATTGAAGAACACTGTTCCATATCATCTGAATTTCCAAGTTCCTCATCTTTCCCTTTCAGCCATCACAACACCTGAGCCACTATTAATCTACAGAAGCGCAGGGCAGCACGGTGGCACAGTGGTTAGCATTGCTGCCTACGGCGCTGAGGACCTGGGTTCGAATTCCGGCCCTGGGTCACTGTCCGTGCGGAGTTTGCACATTCTCCCCGTGTTTGCGTGGGTTTCACCCCCACAACCCAAAGATGTGTAGGGTAGGTGGATTGGTCACACTAAATTGCCCCTTAATTGGAAAAAATAATTGGGTACTCTAAATTTATTTATTTTTTTAAATCTACAGAAGCGCCGCCTTGCCTGTACCTTCTCACTTGCACGCAGTGAATTATATGTCTCAACCGTGTTGCTCTCACACAGTCAACCCAAGTCCTTCAAGTCAGAGAAACACAATTCAAACATACCTGGAGCACAACGATTTAGTCATCAATGGTCAAATAGGGAATCACACTGTCAAGCATTACTATATTTAACTCTCCCCAGTCAAAACAGTTTATAGTACAGGATTATTCGGACAATAGCAATCACTAACAAGAACTCAATGGGCCAAATGAAATGTGTTTAGAATAGTGGAAGTAAAAACAGGGAGTGGGAGGCCCCAAAGAGTTGGATCATAGAAGAGGATCATAGGAGGGGCATTGGGAGATGGTATGGACAGCCTTAATAAATGCTGCATAGAGCTCAAGGAAAACGAAGATGGATATCGTATTTTGGACTCAGAGCCAGGCAGGTCCGGAAGGAGGAGAGCGGAGCGGGAAGGATAAAAGGTCACAAGAAAGAGCGAGACTGAGGGGGGAACCGGGAGGATACAAAAAAGCGAGAGAGAGGCTGACAGCGAGCTTGTAGTTTGGAGCTCTTGAGGTGATATCAGAATTCAAAAGTGTCGCAGGTCAAGTGGAAACAGCTGATTGGGCAAGTTCGAGTGAGTGCAGTTGGACAAGTATATCCTACTTTTATCGTTTACAGATTGTGTGGTCTATATTTTGTAGTCTGTGGATGTAAGGGCTAGGTTCTGTAGTAACGATGACCTGGGAAGAATGGCTCTAGAGTAATTAATATTATTTGATTTTAATTATCTTCCAAAAGATTTGATTTAAAGGGCAAGACATGGCAGGAGAGCTCAAAGCACTGGTGTGCTCTTCCTGCTCTATCTGGGAAGCCAGGAACATTTCCAGGGAATGCTCAGGGAAGTATGTGTGCGCAGGTATCTCCAGCTCCTAGAAGCCTGGGTTTCAGAACTGGAACAGCAGCTGGGGACACTCTGGAGCATCAGCAAAGCAGTGAGCATCGTGGACAGCATGTTTAGAGAGGGATCACACTGCAGGCTCAGCCTCTACAGGCAGGAAGGGAATGGGTGATCACCAAAAGAACAAGAGGACAATACAGGCAATGCAGGAATCTCTTGTGGCCATTCCGCTGCAAAACAGATATATTTCTTTGGATACTGTTGGGGGGGAATGGCCTCTCAGGGGAAAGCAACAACAGCCAAATTTGTTGCAACAAGGTTAGTTCTGCTGCTCAGGGGAGGAGTAAAAAGTGTGGTAATGCAATTCTTATGGGAGATTTAATTGTAAGGGGAATAGATAAGCATTTCTGCGGCTGCAAACAAGACTCCAGGATACTATGTTGCCTCCCTGGTGCCAGGGTCAAGGATATCTAAGAGCAGCTACAGAACATTCTGGAAAGGGAAGGTGAACAGGTAGTGGCCGTGTACAAATGACATAAGAATGGTGTTCTAAAAGAAGAATATAGGGAGTTAGGAAGTATGTTGAAAAGTAGGATCTCAGTGGTAGTGATCGCAGGATCAGTCAGAACAGAAATCAGTCGATCGTAAGGGGAATAGACAGGCGGTTCTGTGGACGCAATCGAGACTCCAGGATGGTATGTTGCCTCCCTGGTGCAAGGGTGCACATAGGCACCAACGATATAGGTACAAAACGGGATGAGGTCCTACAAGCGGAATTCAGGGAGTTAGGAGTTAACTAAAAAGTAGGAACTCAAAGGTAGTAATCTCAGGATTGCTACCAGTGCCACGAGCTAGTCAGAGTAGGAATGTCAGGATAGATAGGATGAATGCGTGGCTCGAGAGATGGTGCAAGAGGGAGGGATTCAAATTCCTGGGGCATTGGGACCGGTTCTGGGGGAGGTGGGACCAGTACAAACCGGACAGTTTGCACCTGGGCAGGACTGGAACCGATGTCCATGGGGGGGTGTTTGCTAGAGCTGTTGGGGAGGGTTTAAACTAATGTGGCAGGGAGGTGGGAACCGATGCAGGAAGTTGGAAGGTAGTAAAACAGGGACAGAAGCAAAAGGAAGTAAGGGGAAAAGTGCAAGGCAGAGAAGACATAGTCAAAAATCAAAAAGGGATACAGTACAAGGTACAGTGACTGAGGGGAGCTCAGTGAATAGGCCCAGTAATACTAAAAGGAATAAAACTGGAGATGTTAAGATTCAAAACAGAGGTTAAAAAAAACCCAACATAAGTGTACTTTACCTGAATGCTCGTAGTATTCGGAATAAAGTAAATGAGTTGATGGCACAAATCATCATGAATGACTATGATTTAGTGGCCATTACTGAAACATGGTTAAAGGATGGTCATGACTGGGAGTTAAATATCCGAGGGTATCAAACTATTCAAAAGGACAGAGTGGATGGTAAGGGAGTTGGTGTTGCTCTGTTATTTAAGGATGACATCCGAGCCAGAAGCCGAGTGGGTGAGTGCGGAGGAGGCCTCCTGCATGGGGACCTCCCTCCGGGCCCTCGCCACGGCAGCACTCCCATCCCCACCCAAAAAACACTCCAGCAGCCCAGTAGTGACAGCCACCCTCCAATCCTGGAACCAACTGCGGCAGCAATTTGGCCTGACCAAAATGTCGGACAAGGCTCCCATCTGCAACAACCATAGGTTCACACCAGCACTGACTGACGCCACCTTCAAAAGGTGGAGGCAGGACGGGGGGGGACACTAACAATCAGGGACCTATACACGGACGACAGGATCGCAGCACTGGACGAACTGACAGAGAAATTTCGACTAGCTGGGGGGAACGAGCTACGGTACCTGCAGCTCAAAAACTTCCTACGAAAGGAGACAAGGACGTACCCACAACCGCCACAACTGGAAGACCTACTGGACGCAAGTATCCTAGAGAAAGGGAACTGTAGCGACATGTATGACCGACTGGTAGAAAGGGACAACACCGTACTGGACTCAACAAGAATGAAATGGGAGGACGACCTGGGGATGGAGATAGGGTGGGGACTCTGGAGCGAAGCACTGCATAGGGTCAACTCCACCTCCACGTGCGCAAGGCTTAGCCTGACGCAACTAAAAGTGGTACATAGAGCCCACTTAACGAGAAACAGTATGAGTAGGTTCTTCCCGGAGGTGGAGGACAGATGTGAACGGTGCCAAAGAGGCCCGGCCAACCACGCCCACATGTTCTGGTCTTGCCCCAGACTTGTGGAGTACTGGACAGCCTTCTTCGAGGCTATGTCCAAAGTGGTGGGGGAGAGGGTGGAGCCATGCCCGATTGTGGCGGTCTTCGGGGTTTCAGACCAGCCAGATCTATTCCTGGGGAGGGGGGCGGACGCCCTTGCCTTTGCCTCCCTGATCGCCCGCCGTAGAATCCTGTTTGGCTGGCGGTAAGCAGCACCGCCCAGAGCTGCAAACTGGCTGTCCGACCTCTCGGAATCTCTCCAAATGGAGAAAATAAAATTCGCCATCAGAGGGTCAGACGACGGCTTCCACAGAACGTGGGAGCCATTCATGCAATTGTTCCGGGACCTGTTTGTGGCCAACGAACAAGAGGAAGAATAGTCGGGTGGCCAAGAATCAGGGGAAAATGGATGGGAATCGGGGAAGGTAGCCGGGGGGGGGGTTCTATAAACATGTGCCTCGGCCATATTGGGGATTGTAAAATATGTATGTCGGCTAAAGGGGGCGGCCACAATTGTTATTATGAAGATGCTTACCTGTAAATATATATGTAAATTTTTGTGTGTTTTTTTCTCTAATAATTTGTAATATGTTGTATATAAAATATGAAAACTCAATAAAAAAAACATTTTTAAAAAAGGATGACATCCGGGCAATAGTAAAGGATGACATCGGTGCTATGGAGGATAAGGGTGAATCCATTTGGGTGGAAATCAGGAATAGTAAGGCGAAAAAGTCACTGATAGGAGTAGTCTATCGGCCACCAAATAGTAACGTTATGGTGGGGCAGGCAATAAACAAAGAAATAACTGATGCATGTAGAAATGGTACAGCAGTTATCATGGGGGATTTTAATCTACATGTCGATTGGTTTAACCAGGTCGGTCAAGGCAACCTCGAGGGGGAGTTTATAGAATGTATCCGCGATAGTTTCCTAGAACAGTATGCAATGAAACCTACGAGGGAACAAGCGGTCCCAGATCTTGTCCTGTGTAATGAGACAGGATTGATTCAGGATCTCATAGTTAGCGATCCTCTCAGAAGGAGTGATCACAATATGGTGGAATTTAAAATACAGATGGAGGGTGAGAAAGTAAAATCAAACACTAGTGTTTGTGTTTAAACAAAGGAGATTACAATGGGATGAGAGAAGAACTAGCTAAGGTAGACTGGGAGCAAAGACTTTATGGTGGAACAGTTGAGGAACAGTGGAGAACCTTCCAAGCGATTTTTCACAGTGCTCAGCAAAGGTTTATACCCACAAAAAGGAAGGACGGTAGAAAGAGGGAAAATCAACCGTGGAAATCTAAGGAAATAAGGGAGAGTATCAAATTGAAGGAAAGAGCATACAAAGTGGCAAAGATTGGTGGGAGACTAGAGGACTGGGAAATCTTTATGGGGCAACAGAAAGCTACTAAAAAAGCTATAAAGAAGAGTAAGATAGAGTATGAGAGTAAACTTGCTCAGAATATAAAAATAGACAGTAAAAGTTTTTACAAATATATAAAACAAAAAAGAGTGGCTAAGGTAAATATTGGTCCTTTAGAGGCTGAGAAGGGAGTTTTAATAATGGGAGATGAGGAAATGGCTGAGGAACTGAACAGGTTTTTTGGGTCGGTCTTCACAGTGGAAGACACAAATAACATACCAGCGACTGATAGAAATGAGGCTTTGACAGGTGAGGCCCTTGAGAGGATTGTTATCACTAAGGAGGTAGTGATGGGCAAGCTAATGGGGCTAAAGGTAGACAAGTCTCCTGGCCCTGATGGAATGCATCCCAGAGTGCTAAAATAGATGGCTAGGGAAATTGCAGATGGACTAATGATGATTTACCAAAATTCACTAGACTCTGGGGTGGTCCCAGTGGATTGGAAATTAGCAAACGTGACATCACTGTTTAAAAAAGGAGTTAGGCAGAGAGCAGGAAATTATAGGCCAGTGAGCTTAACTTCGGTAGTAGGGAAGATGCTGGAATCCATCATCAAGGAAGAAATAGCGAGGCATCTGGATAGAAATTGTCCCATTGGGCAGACGCAGCATGGGTTCATAAAGGGCAGGTCGTGCCTAACTAATTTAGTGGAATTTTTTGAGGACATTACCAGTGCAGTAGATAACGGGGAGCCAATGGATGTGGTATATCTGGATTTCCGGAAAGCCTTTGACAAGGTGCCACACAAAAGGTTGCTGCATAAGATAAAGATGCATGGCATTAAGGGTAAAGTAGTAACATGGATAGAGGATTGGTTAATTAATAGAAAGCAAAGAGTGGGGATAAATGGGCATTTCTCTGGTTGGCAATCAGTACCGTGGGGCAGCACGGTAGCATGGTGGTTATCATAAATGCTTCACAGCTCCAGGGTCCCAGGTTCGATTCCCGGCTGGGTCACTGTCTGTGTGGAGTCTGCACGTCCTCCCAGTGTGTGCGTGGGTTTCCTCCAGGTGCTCCGGTTTCCTCCCACAGTCCAAAGATGTGCGGGTTAGGTGGATTGGCCATGCTAAATTGCCCGTAGTGTCCTAAAAAGTAAGGTTAAGGGGGGGTTGTTGGGTTACGGGTATGGGGTGGATACGTGGGTTTGAGTAGGGTGATCATTGCTCGGCACAACATCGAGGGCCGAAGGGCATGTTCTGTGCTGTACTGTTCTATGTTCTATAGTAGCTAGTGGTGTCCCTCAGGGATCCGTGTTGGGCCCACAATTGTTCACAATTTACATAGATGATTTGGAGTTGGGGACCAAGGGCAATGTGTCCAAGTTTGCAGATGACACTAAGATGAGTGGTAAAGCGAAAAGTGCAGAGGATACTGGAAGTCTGCAGAGGGATTTGGATAGGTTAAGTGAATGGGCTAGGGTCTGGCAGATGGAATACAATGTTGGCAAATGTGAGGTTATCCATTTTGGTAGGAATAACAGCAAACGGGATTATTATTTAAACGATAAAATATTAAAGCATGCCGCTGTGCAGAGAGACCTGGGTGTGCTAGTGCATGAGTCACAGAAAGTTGGTTTACAGGTGCAACAGGTGATTAAGAAGGCAAATGGAATTTTGTTCTTCATTGCTAGAGGGATGGAGTTTAAGACTAGGGAGGTTATGTTGCAATTGTAGAAGGTGCTAGTGAGGCCACACCTGGAGTATTGTGTTCAGTTTTGGTCTCCTTACTTGAGAAAGGACATACTGGCACTGGAGGGTGTGCAGAGGAGATTCACTAGGTTAATCCCAGAGCTGAACGGGTTGGATTATGACGAGAGGTTGAGTAGACTGGGACTGTACTCGTTGGAATTTAGAAGGATGAGGGGGGATCTTATAGAGACATTTAAAATTATGAAGGGAATAGATAGGATAGATGCGGGCAGGTTGTTTCCACTGGCGGGTGAAAGCAGAACTAGGGGACATAGCCTCAAAATAAGGGGAAGTAGATTTAGGACTGAGTTTAGGAGGAACTTCTTCACCCAAAGTGTTGTGAATCTATGGAATTCCTTGCCCAGTGAAGCAGTTGAGGCTCCTTCATTAAATGTTTTTAAGGTAAAGATAGATAGTTTTTTGAAGAATAAAGGGATTAAGGGTTATGGTGTTCAGGCCGGAAAGTGGAGCTGAGTCCACAAAAGATCAGCCATGATCTCATTGAATGGCGGAGCAGGCTCGAGGGGCCAGATGGCCTACTCCTGCTGCTAGTTCTTATGTCCTTATGTTCTTAAATATCAGATAAATAAGTGGCCAAAGAGATAGTGCGGGGGGGGGGGGTGGTTTCAGATTCCTGGGACATTGGGACCAGTTCTGGGAGGAGGTTAGACCAGCACAAACTGGACAGGTTACACCCAAGGTGGACAAGCACTGATATCCTGGGGGGAGTCTTTGCTAGAGTGGTTGGGAAGAGTTTAGACTAAAATGTCAGGGAGATGGGAACCTATGCAAGGAGTCAGAGGGGAAAACATGGACAAAAACAAAAGACAGAAAGGGGAATAAGAAAAGTGCTAGGCAGTGAAATCAAGGGCCAGAATCAAACAGGGCCACGTGAAAAATGGAAACAAGACAAGGCATGTTAAAAGGCAACACTTCAGGCTTTGCGCCTTGATCCGTGGAGCATTCACAATAAAATGGATGAATTAATTGCGCAGATAAATGTAAACGGGTATGATGTAGTCGGGATTACGGAGACATGGCTGCAGGGTGACCAGGGACGGGAATTGAATATCCAGGGGTATTCAGTATTTAGGAAAGACAGACAAAAAGGAAAAGGCGGTGGAGTGGCAGTGCTGTTTAAAGAGGAAATTAACGCAATAGTAAGGGAGGATATTAGCTCCGACGATGTGGAATCTTTATGGGTCGAGCTGAGAAACACCAAGGGCAAAAACGTTAGTGGGAGTTGTATATAGAGCCCCAGACTGTAGTGATAATGTTGGAATGATATTACAGGTAATTAGAGACAAATGCAATAAAAGAACATCAGTAACTATGGGTGACTAATCTGCATATAGATTGGGCAAATCAAATTGTTAACAAAGCCGTAGAGGATGAATTCCTGGAATGTATATGGGATGGCTTTCCAGACCAATACGCTGAGGAACCAACTCGAGAACAGGTCATTCTCGACTGGGCATTGTGCTATGAGAAAGGAATAATTGGCAATCCAGCTGTAAGTGGTCCCTTGGGGATGAGCGACCATAATATTATAGAGTTCTCGATCAAGATGGGAAGTGGCGTCATTGATTCTGAGACTAGGGTCCTGAATCTAAATAAAGGAAACTATGATGGTATGAGGCACAAATTGACTCTGATAGATTGGAGAACATTACTTAAAGGGAGGACTGTGGATAGGCAATGGCAAACATTTAGAGCACATGGGTGAATCAAAACCATTGTTCATTCTTGTCTCACGCAAAAACAAACTGAGAAAGATGCGCAAACCATGGTTTAAGAGGGAAATTAGAGATGCTTTTACATTCTAGAAAGAGGCATACAAATTGACCAGAAAAACAGCAGACCTGAGGATTGGGAACAGTTTAGACCAAGAAAGTAGGACAAAATGATTAATTAAGATGGGGAAAATAGAGTTTAAGAGTAAGTTTGCGGGAAACATAATAATGAACGGTAAAAACCTCTATAGGTTTGTGAAGAGGAAAGAATTGGTGAAGAAGGAATTGGAAAATGGGGAAAAGAAATGGCTGACCAACTAAATACATACTTTGGTACTTCACAAAGGATACACAAAAGACATACCAGAAATGTTGGGGAACATAGGGTTTACTGAGAGGGAGGAACTGAAGGAATTCTGTATTATTTGGGAAATGGTGTTGGGGAAATTGATGGGATTGAAGGCTGATAATTCCCCAGGCCTGATAATCTACAACTCAGGATACTCAAGGAACTGGACCTAGAAATAGTGGATGCATTGATGGTCATCTTCCAAGACTCTGGAACAGTTCCTGCAGAATGAAGGGGAGCTAATGTAACCCCGCTATTTAAAAAAGGAGGGAGCAAGAAAACAAAGGATTATTGACAAATCAATCTGACATCAATAGTGGTGAAAATGCTAGAGCAGGGGTGGGCAAACTTTTCCGTGCAAGGGCCACATTCAGAAATTCACAATTCACAAAGGGCCGCATAGTATATTAAGTAAAATAATTACTTCACCCGGTTATGATTCTGGACGCCTCATATAGAACATAGAACAGTACAGCACAGAACAGGCCCTTCGGCCCTCGACGTTGTGCCGAGCAATGATCATCCTACTCAAGTCAACGTATCCACTCTATACCAGTAAGTAACCCAACAGCCCCCCCCCCCCCCCCCCCCCCCCCATTAACCTTAAATAAAAAAATTTTTTTTTTTAAATGTAAAAAAAACTTTTTTTTTTAATGACTTGGAGGGCCGCAGAAATACCTTTGGCGGGCCGCATGCGGCCCGCGGGCCGTAGTTTGCCCACCCCTGCGCTAGAGTCTATTACAAAATATTTAATAGCAGAGCACTTGGAAAACAATGAGGGGATCAGGCAGTGTCAGCATGGATTTACGAAAGGGAAATCATGCTTGATAAATCCACTGGAAATCTTTGAAGACCTAACTAGTAGAGTTGACAAGGGGAAAAAAAGTGGTTGTGATTTACTTGGACTTTCAGAAGGCTTCAGATACACCACACTTTTTTTCGAATGCATTTTTACGGGATGCGAGTTTCACTGGCTAGGCCAGCATTTGTTGCCCATTCCTTATTACCCTTGAGAAGGTGGTGGTGAACTGCCTTCTTGAACCACACAGTCCCTGTGGTGTAGGTACACCCACTGTGCTATCAGGGAGGGAGTTCCAGGATTTTGACCCCGTGACAGTGAAGAAGCGGGAACATATTACCAAGCCAGGATGGTGAGTGACTTGGAGGGGAATTTCCAAGTGGTGTGTTTCCACTATCTGCTGCCCTTGTCTTTCCAGAAGGTAGTGGTCATGGGTTTCGAAGGTGGGGCCAAAGGGGCCTTGGTGAGCTCCTGTAGTGCATCTTGTAGATGGTACACACTACTGCTACTGTGCATCGGTGGTGGAAGAAGTGAATGTTTTTTGTGTAAGGTGCCATCAACCTGGTAGCTTCGTCCTGGTTGGTGTCGAGTTTCTGACAGAAAGCAAAGGGTTGGTATAAATATAATGGTGAACTGTAACTAGTGGAATGCCTCAGGGGTCAATCCTTGGATCTCAACTGTTTAAAGTCTATATAAATGATCTGCAAGCAGGGATGAGTGTAACATAGCAAAACTTGCGGATGATACTAAAATAGGTGGGAAAGCAGGCAGTGGAGATAAAGATTTTTCCAATGGATATACGAAGTCTAGAAGTTCGCAGATGGGGTTTAATATAGATAAGTATGAGGTTATCCATTTTGGCCGGAAAAAAATAGAAAGGCAAGTTATTGTTGAAATGGAAACCAGATTCAAAATGTGTCTGAGCAGAGGGATCTGGGTGTCTTTGTTCAAGAATTGCAGAAAGTCGGTATGCAGGCACGGCATGTAATTAGAAAGGCAAATGGAATGTTAGCGTTTATCGCAAAAGGACTGGAATATAAAAGTAGAGAAGTGATGTATACAGTGTTGTTGAGACCACATCTGGAGTATTGTGTCCAGTTTCAGTCTCCTTATTTGAGGAAGGATGTGGTGGTATTGGAGGCAGTTCAGAGATTCACTAGATTGATTCCGGAAAGAAAGGGTGACATTCGAGGAGAGAAACAGTTTGGGCTTACACTCGCTGGAGTTTAGAAGGATGAGGGGGGATCTGATGGAGGTATATAAAATACTAAAAGGGATTGATAAAGTAAACATAGACTAAATGTTCCCCCTTGTGGGGAAATCTAGAACAAGGAGTCACAGATAGGTTGAGAGGCAGTAGATTTAGAACAGAGATGAGGAGGAACTACTTCTCGCAGAGGGCGGTGAATTTGTGTAACTTGCTGCACCATAGTGCAGTGGAATCAGTCATTAAATGGTTTCAAGGAGCTAGGTATATTTTTGATTCAAAAACTGGTTAAAGGGACATGGGAAACAGGTGGGGTGGTGGATTTGAGACCATGAAGAGATCAGCCATGATCTGAATGAATGGAGGAGCAGGCTCGAAGGGCTGAATTGCCTATTTCTGCTCTTAATTCCTATTTTCTTGAGTGTTGTTGGAGCTGCACTCATCCAGGCAAGTGGGGAGTAAGAGCAGCACAGGAGCACAGTGGTTGGCAATGTTGCTTCACAGCACCAGGGTCCCAGGTTCGATTCCCAGATTGGATCACTGTCTGTGCGGAGTCTGCACGGGTTTCCTCCGGGTGCTCGTTTTATCCCACAATTCCCAAAAGACGTGCTGTTAGGTAATTTGGATATTCTGAATTCTCCCTCTGTGTACCCAAACAGACGACGGAATGTGGTGACTAGGGGCTTTTCGCAGTAATGTCATTGTAGTGCTAATGTAAGCCTACTTGCGACAATAAAGATTTTTTTTTTTTAAAGTATTCCACCACACTCCTGATGTATGCCTTGCAGGTTCTGGACAGGCTTTGGGGAGTCCGGCAGTGAGTTACTTGCCGCAGGATTCCTAGCCTCTGACCTGCTTTTGTAGCGACATATGGAGAGCCCAGTTCAGTTTCTTGTCAATGGTGATTCAGGATGTTGTTGGTAGGAGATTCAGTGATGGTAATGCCATCCAAGAGGCAATGGTCTGCACCTCTGGTATTGAGATGGTTAATAACTGGCACTTGTGTGGCACAAATGTTATTTGTCAGCCCAAGCTTGGATATTTTCCAGGTCTTGCTATATTTGCACACGGACTGCTTCAATATCTGAGGAGTCACAAATGGTGAATACTGTGCAATCATCAGTTAAAATCCCCACATCTGACCTTATGTTGGAAGGAAGATGGGTGGGCCTAGGATATTACCTTCAGGAATCCCTGCAATGATGTATGTGGACCGAGGTGACTGATCTCCAACAAACACAACAGTCTTCCTTTGTGCTAGGTATGACCCCAACCAGTGGATAATCCTCCACCCCCCGCCCCTCCCATTTACTCCAGTTTTGCTATGGCTTCTTGATGCCATACTCGATCAAATGCTGCCTTGATGTCAAGGGTAGTCACTCTCACCTCATCTCTGGCATTCAGCTATTTTGCCCAAGTTTGAACCAAGGATGTAATGGGGTCAGGAGCTGAATGACTCTGGCAGAACCCAAAATGAGCAAACACGAGTAGGTTATTGCTCAGTAAATGCTACTTGATAGCACTGTTGTTGACCCCTTCCATCGATTGAGAGTAGACTAATAGGGCAGTAATTGGTCAGGTTGGATTTGTCCTGCTGTGTGTGTGCAGGACATACCTGGGTAATTTTCCACATTGTTGGGTAGATGCCAGCATTGTAGCTGTACTCAAACAGCTTAGCTAGGGGCATGTCAAGTACTAGAGCAAAAGTCTTCAGTACAATTTCTGGAATATCGAAGCATTCAGTGCCTTCAGCCATTTCTTGATAACATGTGGGGTGAATCGAATTGGCTGAAGACTGGCATCTGTGATGCTGGTGACCTCTGGAGACCGAGATTAGCCTGTAAAACTAAAGCGCATGGGATTAGCGGTAGTGTATTGAGACGGATAGAAAACTGCTTGGCAGACAGAAAACAAAGAGTAGGAATTAACTGATCTTTTTCCACATGGCAGGCAATGTCTCGTGCGGCACCGCAGGGATCAGTTATAGGAGCCCAGCTATTCATAATATATATTAACAATTTAGATGAGGATGCCAAATGTAATATCCCCAAATTTGCAGATGACACAAAGCTGTGTGGAGGTTGAGCTGTGAAGAGGATGCAGAGATGCTTCAGTGTGATTTACACAAGCTGCGTGAGAAAATGCATGGCAAATGCAGTATAATGTGGTTAAGTGTGAGGTTATGCACTTTGGTAGCAAAAACAGGAAAGCAGATTATTTGAAAGGCTATAGATTGAGAGAGGGAAATATGCAATGAGACTTGGGTGTCCTTGTACCTCAGTCGCTGAAAGTAAGCATGCAAGTCCAGCAGGTGATCAAGAAGGCAAAAGGTATGCTGGCCTTCCTAGAGGATTCGAGTGCAGGAGCAGGGGGTGTCTTGTTGCAATTATATATGTGCGAGACCACATCTGGAATATTGTGTGCACTTTTAGTCTCCTTATCCGAGGAAGGATGTTCTTGCTATAGAGGGAGTGCAGCAAAGGTTCACCAGACTGATTCCTGGAATGGCAGGACTGAGAGGTGAGGAGAGATCGAGTCTGTTAGGATTGTATTTGCTGGAGTTCAGAACAATGAAGGGGGGGCGGGATTGCAGAAACCTATAAAATTATAACAGGACTAGACAGGGTAGATGCAGGAAGGATGTTCCCAATGGCAGTGGAATCCAGAAACAGGGGACACAGTCCCGAGATATGGGGTAAATTATTTGGGACTGAGATAAGGAGAAATAACTGCACCCACACCCAGAGAGCGGTCGGCCTGTGGAATTCGCGACACAAAGAGCTGTTGGAGGCCAAAACATTGCATGTTTTCAAGGAGTTAGATATAGCTCTGGGACTAAAGGGATCAAAAGATATGGGGGAAAGCGGAACAAGTTATTGAGTTGGATGATCAGCCATGATCATACAGAATGGTGGAGCAGGCTCAAAGGGCCGAACAGCCTCCTCTTGCTCATATATGTTTCTATCTACTGCTCTTGTCCTTCTTGATGGTAGAAGTTGGAAGACTTTTTAAACCGCCACCATAAATTCTGTTCCCTTGGAGCTGGTTTAATTCCCCACTGAATTAACCTCCAATGAACCACACAAATTGTAATCTTAACATTCCACTTGATCCTGAACTGAGCTTTAAACTGACATATTTTCAGGAATACTGTTACTTCTATTACTGCAACACCACTCCCAACTCAGCACTTCCACCATTTCCTTATACATACCTCGTCACTGAAGCCTAGGTTTTGTAATGCTCTTGTTGCTGGACTCGTGCAGCAGGAAACTACCACAATTTCTTGGACTACACTAACTCCTGGTCACCCACTATCACCTCCTTATCCAGTGACTACAGGTTTTCATCTAACAAGTTAACACCCTGTCCTTCAAATATTTATTTTAAAATCTTTGATATCTTTAAATCCCTTCAGGCCTTGCTGCACCCAGCTCTGTCACTTCCACCAAGCCTATATCTTCTCCAAATATTATATCCCTGGCTCTAGCCATTGAGAACTTCTGTCCTTTCCCTCTATCTTACCAAAGGCCATGGCAACATGCATCGACATATCCTAATTACTGCAGAAACATGCCCCAACTTGCTTCACAGATGCGCAACCAAAAAAACTGAAGTCAAGTCCAAGAAAGAGATACAGGGGCCTCACGGTAGCATGGTGGTTAGCATCAATGCTTCACAGCTCCAGGGTCCCAGGTTCGATTCCCGGCTGGGTCACTGTCTGTGTGGAGTCTGCACGTCCTCCCCGTGTGCGCGTGGGTTTCCTCCGGGTGCTCCGGTTTCCTCCCACAGTCCAAAGATGTGCGGGTTAGGTGGATTGGCCATGCTAAATTGCCCGTAGTGTAAGGTAAATGGGGGGATTGTTGGGTTACGGGTTACGTGGGTTTAAGTGGGGTGATCATTGTTCGGCACAACATCGAGGGCCGAAGGGCCTGTTCTGTGCTGTACTGTTCTATGTTCTATGTTCTATACTGGAGATGGGGATGAAGAGTGGCCAAAACTTTGGTGAAAAAGGTGCAATTAAGGAGATGAGGAGTGTAGGAGTTTAGAGAGGGAATTTTTGGACATAGAACTCAGATAATTAAAAAACACAGCCACAAACAGTGGGGTGAAGCATGGGTAATTGCATAAAATTCTGGGAACTAGAGAAATGCAGAGTTTGGGCAAGGGATGAGGGACAACAAAAAAGAGCATCTATTTCCATTCCAGTCTAAATGTCTACATCTGGTCAGCTGATCTAATAATTGGCCACTAAAACAGATATATCAGCAGTAAATACATTGCCATCATTTTTGAATTCTTAGTAATGACCCACCTGTTCCAATTGATACAGTTTATAGAAGTATCGATGCCAAAATTCTGAATGTGACACTGCTGCTGGCACCTGTTTAGGGGGAAAAATATCAGTTCTACTTCACAACTCAAACATGCAACCTTTAAACTGATTAATTAAAATAAACTGGCAAACATTTTGGTAATTGAACCCCATTCAGAACCGAGTCTGCCAGCTAGCATATCAGGCATGTAAATGAGCTCCCAGAACACGATCAAGGGTTCTTTAAATTGCCTGCTAGGATTAATGCCAAGTACACAAAGGTGCCCTGATCTTCAATTTTCAAAACTATGATAAAGTGTTTGGCACTCCCATCTAACAAGCTGATGATTGGGAATTTACGATGCGAGACTTCAGGGAAAATCAACCAAATTATATTATTCCACACCACATCATTATTAATAGGCTATAATAGGAGACATTGTTAATGCCTGTTTCATGAATGTTCCAAGTCACCAATCTGACGATATCAAATACTGAAATGACCCCAGTTAGGATTGATCTAACAATTTCTATTTAGAGAGAATCAACAAGAATAAGAGGAATGGCTTATGCAGTACACACCATTTTTGTGTAAAGCGCACGTACTGAAGGACTGTTAACCAACAGGCCCGAGATTTCCCCTTTTTGGTCTTCAAGATTAAAAGCAGCAGCCCACTCTTCATACAGCTCCAAGGGACCTGAAGACAAACAAGAGTCGGTTACGGAAAAAAGTCTGTAATCTGGAAATTCCAACATCAAAGTACTATAATAATAATAATCTTTATTGTCACAAGTAGGCTTACATTAACACTTCAATGAAGTTACTGTGAAAAGCCCCTAGTCACCACATTCCGGCGCCTGTTCGGGCACACAGAGGGAGAATTCAGAATGTCCAAATTACTTAACAGCACATCTTTTGAGATTTGTGGGAAGAAACCCACGCAGACACAGGGAGAATGTGCAGACTCCACACAGACAGTGACCCAAGCCGGAATCAAACCTGGGACCGTGGACCCGTGAAGCAGTAGTGCTATCTACTGTGCTACCGTGCCGCCTGTTAGTATAATAAAGCATAACTTGCATACTTGTACATGTGTTTCTGCTTACTCCGTCTCCAAATGGGTCTGCGAAGTTAACTTCAATTACACTGCTGAGAGTGTTTTGTGCTGAAAACTCATTTTGGTTATATGTTTCCAAACTAATCTCAATTGGAAAATCTTCAATATAGGGATTTTGCAAACTAGTTAATGGATTGGCATACGATGTCTGGATTTCAATCTTGCCTAGAGATATGATTAAAGAAAATTGTCCTCTCTACTGACCGTAAACTACAGGCTTTTATTTTCATACAGAAAGTATTTTGATAACTTAAGACCAGAATGTTTAGTCAGGCAGCATAAAACCCAGAAGACAAGCGTCTGTACAAGGGAATCAGCCAGACCAAGGGGTACTCACTCTTTTATCCACTGCATGACAGAAAATACATCTGGCATTACAGAAGTGCAAAGAAGAACCAAACTCATATAAGGCTAAGAGGAGACAGTAATAACCTGCAATTGTTATTCCGTAGAAATGGCCCAGGGAAACACTATTCAACATGTGAACAGGGACATTTAGTAGAGTGTTCAGCAGGATTACAATTATGCAACTCTTACGTGAGGCTTTTCTTACTAGTTGATGCTTAAAACTGAGTTTGCACATTTGTAAATGCAAAACTGAGTTTGCACATTCTACCCGTGCCTGCGTGGGTGTCACCTCCACAACCCAAAGATGTGCAGGCTAGGTGGATTGGCCACGCTAAATTGCCCCTTAATTGTAAAAAAAATAATTGGTTACATTAAATATATTTTTAAAAATACAAAACTGACAAAAAAATATTTTTTTAAGAGCTTCCATTACATTGGGAAAGCTTCAACCAATTCACATGCAACAATCTGCTCTGAAAACTCTTGCCCACATTTTGGTAGCTGTTACAAATTGCATCACAGCATTCTAAAACAATCAACATTCTAAAAAAAAAGTAAATGCAAGTCTATCGCCCAAAGTTAATGAATCCTTTAAAAAATCCCCGGATCCAGATCCACAACTTAATCAGATCTTCATTGGCCAATACCTTATTTGTATACCAAATTTTGCTGAAATCCATCCATTCGTTTTTGAGATACGTGGTTTACATACAAATAGGCCAACAGTGCCGAAAACAATAGGATAATAATTTGACACTTAAGTGAATAGATGAAGTGTTCCGTATAATAAAATTGTAATTGCTATAAACACTAGAACCAGGTGATACAAACTTAGGAGGCAAGATAACCTAGATTTGATTTCTCACCCCGCCCCCACAGTATCCAGGCTTGCCTGGGAAAGCTCATGATCCTACCAGCCGACTAAATTCCAACGGAAACTTCATGAGAAGAGTCCACAAAAGGAATCCTGGTTAATGTCCCAAAGCCAAAAGGAACCAACGAAAAATCACCCCGAGTTTACACTGCAGTAGGGCCCACTCTTCAAATCTTCCAACTCAATGTTGAGGGCCTGGCAACAGCCAGGCGAGGCCTCATCGAACCCCTTGCTGTTCAACACTCCATAGAAACCATTTAACTGTAAGAAATCCATATTGGAATACAAGAAGCAGGCCACTATATCATCGGAGGCTGCGACTTCCTGTGCTACCGCCGTGATGGTAAACATGGCAGTGCCACCTATGTCCGAACCAACAATGCGGTTGATGGATTACATACAGCCAATGTCTACAAGCCCCCAAGCATCAGCTGGGAGGAGCAAGTCTTGCTCGGCGTCCCCCACCCAGCCATCTATGTGGGGGACTTTAACAGTCAACATTCAGACTGGGGATACTCAGTCCTGGACAGTGACGGTGAACACTTGCAGAATGGGCTTTCAGAAATGATCTGACACTTATACACAACTCCAAACAGCGAGGAGCATTCCATTCAGCCAGATGGCGTAGGGATTACCCTCCTGACCTGTGCTGGGTCAGTTTCTTAATGGGACTCCCCACCCTGAAGAGCCTCATCTTAGATGACTTATCGCACAGCGAACGCTGTCCTCTGCTCATTCATATAATAAAGATTATTGTCACACCAGAACTTATGAAACATGTGGGGCCCCAAACTCTTGCCTGACTGACCCAGTTTTACACAATGGTCATAAATTCCAACATCGGACTTCCGGTGGCGGCTATGTGGAGCTAAGTCGCACGTTCAGCAGCTCCCGCCAGGAACGGACTTTTGGGTTCTTTTTAGGGCCCCCAGCAGTACTTTTTCGACATTTCCCGATGTGGGAAGCAGCCAGCAACATTTCCCCGGCAGTATATGGCCTGGACCAGGAGTGGGGCGAGTAAGAAAGTGGTTGCAGCGCCAAAGCAGAAGCGAGGGAAGAAGTACAAGATGGTGGCGGGCAGAGACCAGGAGGCATGGAGGCAGTGGGCGCAGGAGCAGCAGGAGACTGTCCAGCGCTGCTTCAGGGATCTTAAAGCGGAGCTGCTGGAGCCGTTGAAGGCTTCAATTGACAAGCTGCTGGAGACCCAGACGGCCCAGGGGGTGGCGATCCGAGAGATCCGGAAAAAGGCCTCCGAAAGAGAGGACGAGACCTTAGGCCTCGCGGTGAAGGTGGAGATGCACGAGGCGCTCCATAAAAAATGGCAGGAGAGGTTCGAGGAGATGGAGAACCGGTCGAGGCGGAATAATCTGCGGATCCTGGGCCTTCCGGAAGGGCTGGAGGGGTCAGACATGGGGGCCTATGTGGCCATCATGTTAAATTTGCTGATGAGAGCTGGGTCCTTACAGGGGCCCCTGGAGCTGGAGGGGGCCCATCGAATATTGGCAAGAAGACCCAAGCCGAATGAGCCGCCATGAGTGGTGCTGGTGCGGTTCCACTGGTTTGCTGACCGGGAGTGTGTGCTCAGGCGGGCCAAGAAGGAGCGGAGCAGCAGGTGCGGATCTACCAGGACTGGAGGGCGGAGGTGGCAAAGAAGAGGGCCGGGTACAATTGGACGAAGGCGGTGCTGCACAGGAAGGGAGTGAAGTTCGGCATGCTACAGCCGGTGCGTTTGTGGGTCGCCTACAAGGACCGGCACTTTTACTTTGAGTCCCCGGAGGCGGCGTGGGAAGTTGGACTCAAACTGAGGGCTGGGTGCAGGGGTCTGCATGTAACTGTGTTATATTTTCAGGGGGGGGTTCTCTGATTAATGTTGGTTCTTTGTTGTTTTCAGGGCGGGTGGGGCACTGTTTTCTGCTTGGGTTTGTTGGATGGGCTCGAGGAGGGGGGCAGACCTGCAGTGTGGGGGGCTGATGGTGTGAAGGGGGGTTGGGGCCCCGCGAGGGGACCGGGCCGGTAAAGGGAGCTGCTGTAGAGGAGGTGGGGTCGGGTAGGTGGAAAGCGCGGGCTTTTTCCCGCGCTCAGGGTTGAAGGGGGCGGGGCAGGAGCTGGGAAGCGCTGGCTTTTTCCCCCTTGAGAGTGGGAGGGGGAGGAAGAAAACCTGCTGGTGGACACTGGGGAGGAAGGGAAGCCCCACGCTGGGAGGGGTCGGAGGAGTGGCGGGAGTGGCCGGGGTCAGCAGGAGTCAGCTAACTTGTGGGAGTACAATGGAGGGAGCAACGCAGTTAGGGGGGTGGGGTAACCGGGTTGCTGCTGCAATGGCCAAGAAGGAGCTGGAGTATGTGGAGGGGGTCAGCATGGGGGTCTGCCGCCGTGGGGAACGGGCTGAGCGGGGGGCGCGGGCACGTGGCAGGCTGAGGAAGGGTAATGGCTAATCGGAGGGGGAGGGGGGCAGGTAGCCTCCTGATCCGGCTGATAACCTGGAATGTGAGGGGACTAAATGGGCCGGTCAAACGGGCCCGCGTCTTTGCACACCTGAAGGGGCTGAAGGCGGATGTGGCCATGCTTCAGGTGACGCACCTGAAGGTGGCAGATCAGGTTAGATTGAGGAAGGGATGGGTCGTCCAGGTGTTTCATTCTGGGCTGGATACAAAACATCGGGGGGTGGCGATCCTGGTGGGGAAGAGGGTGTCGTTTGAGGCGTCGAATGTGGTGGCAGACAGCGGCGGGAGGTATGTGATGGTAAGCGGTAAGCTGCAGGGGGAGCTGGTGGTGCTGGTCAATGTATACGCCCCGAATTGGGACGATGCGGGTTTCATGCAGCGCATGTTGGGCCGAATTCCAGATTTGGGGGTGGGGGGCCTGATAATGGGGGGGGGGGGGGGGGGGGGGATTTTAACACGGTGCTGGACACGGCACTGGATCGATCCAGATCCAGGACGGGGAGGAGGCCAGCGGCGGCTAAGGTGTTGAGGTGGTTTGTGGACCAGATGGGAGGGGTGGATCCATGGAGGTTTGCGAGGCCGAGGGCCAGGGAATTTTCATACTTCTCCCATGTGCATAAGGCCTATTCCCGGATTGATTTTTTCGTTACGAGTAGGGTGCTGATTGCGAGGGTGGAGGATGCTGAGTATTCGGCGATCACCATTTCTGACCATGCCCCGCACTGGGGGGACCTCGAGCTGGGGAAGGAGAGGGACCAGTGCCGGCTTTGGCGCTTGGAGGTGGGGCTGCTGGCGGACGAGGAGGTGGGCGGGCGGGTTCGAGGATGTATCGAGAGGCCAATGACAATGGGGAGGTCTGGGTGGGAACGGTCTGGGAGGCACTGAAGGCGGTGGTTCGGGGGGAGTTGATCTCCATTCGAGCCCACAGGGAGAGGAGAGAGCAGAGAGAGAGGGAGAGGCTGGTGGGGGAGTTGGTGATGGTGGATAGGAGATACGCGGAGGCGCCGGAGGAGGGATTGCTGAGGGAGCGGTGTAGTCTCCAGGCTGAGTTCGACTTGTTGACCACCAGAAAGGATGAAGCTCAGTGGAGGAAGGCACAGGGAGCGGTATATGAATATGGGGAGAAGGCGAGCAGGATGCTGGCGCACCAGCTCCGTAAGCGGGATGCGGCCAGGAAGATTGGTGGAGTTAAGGATAGGGGAGGGAATGTGGTGCGAAGGGGGGTAGACATTAATGGGGTCTTCAGGGACTTTTATGAGGAACTGTATCGGTCCGAACCCCCAGCGGAGGAGGGGGGATGGGGGGCTTCTTGGACCGGTTGAGATTCCCGAGGGTGGAGGAGGGACAGGTGGAGGGACGGGGGCGCCGGTTGAGCTGGTCAAAGGGATAGGGAGCATGCAGTCGGGGAAGGATGGGTTCCCGGTTGAATTCTATAAAATGTATGCAGACCTGTTGGGCCCCCTGTTGGTTAGGACCTTCAACGAGGCAAGGGAAGGGGGGGCTCTGCCTCCGACGATGTCTCGGGCGCTGAGTTCCTTGATCTTTAAGCGGGACAAGGATCGCCTGCAGCGTGGGTCATATAGGCCGATCTCACTCTTAAATGTAGACACCAAGCTGTTGCCGAAGATTTTAGCCACGAGGATAGAGGATTGTGTGCCGCAGGTTATCCACGAGGATCAAATGGGGTTCGTGAAGGGTAGGCAGCTGAACACTAACATACGGAGGCTCTTGAATGTTATAATGATGCCGGCGGTAGAAGGGGTAGAAGGGGAGGCGGAGATAGTGGTGGCGTTGGACGTGGAGAAGGCCTTTGACAGGGTTGAGTGGGGGTACTTGTGGGAGGTGTTAGAGAGGTTTGGGTTTGGGGAGGGGTTTGTCAGGTGGATGAGGCTGTTATATGAGGCACCAAGCGTGGCCACGAATAGGAGGAGGTCGGAGTATTTTCGGTTATACTGAGGGACGAGGCAGGGGTGTCCCTTGTCCCCCCTGCTTTTTGCGCTGGCAATTGTACCCCTGGCCATGGCGCTGAGGGAATCGAGGAACTGGAGGGGGCTGGTGCGAGGTGGGGAGGAACACCGAGTGTCGCTCTATGCGGATGACCTATTGTTGTATGTGGCGGACCCGGTGGGGGGAATGCCGGAGGTGATGAGGATTCTCAGGGAATTTGGGGATTTCTCAGGGTACAAGCTCAACTTGGGGAAGAGCGAGCTGTTCGTTGTACACCCAGGGGACCAGGAGGGGGGCGATTGGCAGGCTCCCACTAAAAAGGGCGGAGAGTAGCTACAGGTACTTGGGGGTCCAGGTGGCCAGGAGCTAGGGGGCCTTGCATAAGCTTAACCTCACGAGGCTGGTGGAGCAAATGGAGGAGGAGTTTAAGAGGTGGGATATGCTGCCGCTGTCTCTGGCAGGTAGGGTGCAATCAGTCAAGATGACGGTGCTCCCGAGATTTCTGTTCCTGTTCCAGTGCCTCCCCATCCTTATCCCGAAGGCCTTTTTCAGGCGGGTTAACAGGAGCATTACGGGGTTTGTGTGGGTGCACGGGACCCCGAGGGTGAGAAGGGTGTTCCTGGAGCGAGGTAGGGATAGAGGGGGCCTGGCACTGCCCAACCTCTGTGGGTATTATTGAGCTGCCAATGCAGCGATGGTGCGTAAGTGGGTGATGGACGGGGAAGGGGCAGCATGCAAGAGGATGGAGATGGCGTCCTGTGTGGGCACGAGCCTGGAGGCGCTGGTAATGGCGCCGCTGCCGCTCCCTCCAACGAGGTATACCACAAGCCCGGTGGTGGCGGCTACCCTCAAAATTTGGGGGCAATGGAGACGGCACAGTGGGGAAGGTGGGGGCCTCAATGGGGTCCCCAATACGGGGGAACCACCGGTTTGTCCCGGGGAGAATTGATGGCGGGTTCCTGAGTTGGCACAGGGCAGGTGTTAGGAGGTTGAGGGACCTGTTCATAGACAGGAAGTTTGCGAGCCTGGGTGAGCTGGAAGGGAAGTTCGGGCTCCCCCCGGGGAACAACTTTAGTTACATGCAGGTAAGGGTGTTTGTCAGGCGGCAGGTGGCGGAGTTCCCTCTGTTGCCACCACGTGGGGTCCAGGACAGGGTGCTCTCGGAGGTATGGGTTGGAGAGGGGAGGATCTCGGCAATGTACCAAGTGATGTAGGAGGTAGACGAGGCCTCGGTGGAGGAGCTGAAGGGTAAATGGGAGGAGGAGCTGGGTGAGGAGATTGAGGAGGAGACATGGGCTCTAGGAAGGGTGAACTCCTCCTCTTCTTGTGGGAGGCTTCGCCTCATACAGTTTAAGGTACTGCAGAGGGCTCACATGCCCGGGACAAGGATGAGCCGTTTTTTTGGGAACGAGGACAGGTGTATTAGGTGCTCAGGGAGCCCAGCAGACCATGCCCATATGTTCTGGGCATGCCCAGCGCTGGGGGAATTTTGGAAGGGCGTAGCAAGGACGGTGTCGAGGGTGGTAGGAGCCAGGGTCAAACCGGGCTGGGGGCTCACAATATTTGGGGTTGCAGAGGAGCCAGTGCAGGAGGCCTTTTTTTTTTTTTTTAGAACAGTACAGCACAGAACAGGCCTTCGGCCCTCGATGTTGTGCCGAACAATGATCACCCTACTTAAACCCACGTAACCCGTATACCCATAACCCAACAATCCCCCCATTAACCGTACCTACGGGCAATTTAGCATGGGCCAATCCACCTAACCGCACATCTTTGGACTGTGGGAGGGGAAACGAGCACCCGGAGGAACCCACGCACACACAGTGAGGACGTGCAGACTCCCACCAAGACAGGGAACCAGCCGGAATCGAACCTGGATCTGGAGCTGTTAAGCATTGATGCTAACCACCATGCTACCGTGAGGCCTTTGCGTCCCTAGTAGCCCGGCGGAGTTTCTTCTTCAGTGGAAGGATGCGAGACCCCAAGCATGGAGGCCTGGATCAACGATATGGCAATTTATTAAATGGGAGAGTGTGAATTTGCCCTAAGGGGGTCAGTGCAGGGGTTCTTCAGGAGGTGGCAACCATTCCTAGATTTCCTGGCAGAACGGTAGAAAAGGCCAGCAGCAGCAGCAACCCAGGGGGGACGTTTTCTTTGTTTTGGGCTGAAGGGACGTGTATATTTGTTCATTGCTAATGGTGGGGCTAATTAATTTTTCTTTTTTGTATACATGTTTGGGGGGGGGGGGGGGGGGGGGGGGGGTTGTTCTTTCTTTTCTTGATATTTTTTGTTACTGATATTTTGTGAAAATTTGAATAAAAATTATTTATAAATTCCAACATCATTCCAAAGAAACGGGACACAGCAAAAAGTCATCCCCATACCAAATTCCGAAAAGAACCCATACATGCAGCTAGCTACTGTCCAATCTCTCTGATGTCGGTCCCAACTAAAAGCATCGGAACACTGTAGAATAATCAAAGGTTCAAAGTTCACATAATAATAATCTTTATTGTCACAAGTAGGCTTACATTAACACTGCAATGCAGTTACAATGAAGTGAAAAGCCCCTAGTCACCACATATCAGCGCCTGGTTGGGTACACAGAGGGATAATTCAGAATGTCCAATTCACCTAAGAGCAAGTCTTTCGGGACTTGTGGGAGGAAACCGGAGCACCCGGAGGAAACCCACGCACACACGGAGAGAACGTGCAGACTCCACACAGTCAGTGACCCGAACCAGGAATCGAACCTGGGACCCTGGATCTGTAAAGCAACAGTGCTACCCACTGTGCTACCATGCTGACCTTTGACAGGCAATGTACATGGAAAACTGAAACCAATGGACTCCCCAAGGCTCAATACTGGCTCCAACCCTGTTCAATTTGTACACAAATGGTCTTCCATAAACTACCTCCCGAAAATACAAATGCCAATGACATCTGCCTGGCAATTCATGCCCCTGACTTTGACACCCTCGGCCGGACCCAAAACAAGAACCTCTGAAAACTTGAACAATATTGCAACACGTGGCGACGATTCAAGACAAGCTTATTCCATCTTTACAATGCAAAAGCCAATATGAATAGCTAAACCAGGGGTGGGCAAACTTTTCCGTGCAAGGGCCACATTCAGAAATTCAAAATTTTAAAGGGCCGCATAGTAAATTAATAGTCCCGGTTGCAACCAATTAGCGTGCGGCATATACCTCAGCGCTTCCCCCGGCGGCATCCTGCCTTTAGCTCTCTTTTTCTCTACTTTTCAAAAATGGCGCTTCACCCGGTTATGATTCTGGGCGCCTCATATAGAACATAGAACAGTACAGAACAGAACAGGCCCTTCGGCCCTCGATGTTGTGCCGAGCAATGATCACCCTACTCAAGTCAACGTATCCACCCTATACCAGTAACCCAACAGCCCCCCCCCCCCCCCCCCCCCCCCCCCCCCCCCCCCCCCCCCCCCCCCCCCACACCGCCTCATTAACCTTTTTTTTAAAAATTTTTTATGACTTGACCTTGGTGGGCCGCATAAATACCTTTGGCGGGCCGTAGTTTGCCCACCCTTGAGCGAAACGTTAAAACACCACCCAACATAGCCTCGGGGTGACCTTAGATAGGACATTGACCTTCGGGAAACATCTGAAAGCTGCAGCCAAGGTCAAGCTTAAAAACAACTTGATTGTCCGCGTGAAGCACGCATCACGCGCACACATTCTGGAAAAACCCTCCCACTCAGGACCTCAACCGTAAAATGAATGAGAATCATTGGACACAACAAACAAGTACTTAGACTCAAACCCAACTCAACAGTTGGCTGGTTTTAACCTTCCAAGGAAAGAATGGTCCTCCCCAATAGGTTCAGAACTGGCCACAACCCCTCCTTTACCAACCTCCACAGATGGGGCAGTAGTGCCAGCCACCATGCGGCAATAGGAGACCAAAACTCACCACCATATACCTTGTAAATGATGAATAATTGTCGAAAAGGTTAGGTTCCCTGATGTTTCTTACCATCTGGCTCATTGCAGTAGGTTGCTGGATCAGCCTGCAGACTGTAAAGACGAGCCTAAAAATCAGAACAATGGTATTTAGTCAATCAATTGGCAATCAGCAGCTGTGGTTCGATGGACTTACTCGGCAAAAGAAAGCAGATCATTATAGGTTTAAAATCATTATAGGTGACAAAATGATATATGTATGTGCAACAGAAAAGGGAAAAATGCCAGTTTGCTTTTTCTCATTTATCTGTTGATGAGTTTACGAATGCAGGTGCACCAAGGTTAAGGCAGCAAATTGTATGCTGGCCTTCACTGTAAGAGGCCTCGAGTACAGGAGCAAGGATGTCTTGCTGCAAATTTACCAGGCCTCAGTGAGACTGCACCTGGAGTATTGTCTTTTATTATTCATTTACGGGATGTGGGCATCGCTGGCTTGGCCAGTATTTATTGACCAAACCTAGATGCCCCTGAGGTGGTGGTGAGCTGCCTCCTTGAACCGCTGCAGTCCATGCAGTGTAGGTACACCCACTGTGCTGTTAGTAAGGGAATTCCAGAATTTTGACCCAGCAACAGTGAAGGAATTGCGATATATTTCCAAGTCAGGATAGTGAGTGACTTGGAGGGAAACCTCCAGGGGGTGGTGTTCCCAGGTATGTGCTGCTCTTGTCCTTCTAGATGGTAATGATTGTAGGTTTGGAAAGTGTTGCCTAATGAACCTTGGGAGTTCCTGTAGTGTATCTTGGAGATGGCACACAGTGCTGCTACTGTGCATCGGTGGCAGAGGCATTGAATGTTTGTTGAAGGGGAGAAGGTGAAGGTCACCATAGTCCCCAAGGACCATAGGCTGCTCTCCCACTTCTGAGAGAGAGAGCTGACTGGTGATAATTTAACCGGACGGTAACCACACTGAAGACAATGAGCAAGGTTGAGAAGGCAGAGCCTTCAAGAATATCCTCAGCCGGTAAAGTTATTGAACCCGCGCTGTCGTCTGCATCACAAACCATCCACGCAGCCAACTGAGCTAACCAAACTGGGTAGCAAACAAGCAAGTTGCTTTGTCTTGGAACGTGTTTAGCTTCTTGAGTGTAATTGGAGTTGGGAACTGGATAGTGGACTTGTGCCTTGTAGATTATGGACAGGCTTAGGGGAGTCAGGAAGTGAGTTACTTGCCTTGGCTTCCTAGCCTCTGACCTGCTCTTGTACCCACAGCATTTATATGGCTAGTCCAGTTTAGTTTCTGGCCAATGGTAATTCACAGGATGTTGATAGCGTGTGCAGTTTTGGTCTTCTTACCGAAGAAATGATCATAGAATTTATAGTGCAGAAGGAGGCCATTCGGCCCATCTGGTCAGCACCGGCCCTTGGAAAGGGCACCCTACTTCCGCCCACGCCTCCACCCAGTAACTCAACCCAACCTTTTGGACACTAAGGGACAATTTAGCAGAGCCAACCCACCTAACCTGCACATCTTGGACTGTGGGAGGAAACCGGAGCACCCGGAGGAAAGCCACGCAGAAACGGGGAAAAGTGCAAATTCCACATAGTCACCTGAAGCCAGAACTGAACCAGGGACTCTGCAGCTGTGAGGCAGCAGTGCTAACCACTGAGCCATTCATATTTGTTCCAGAGGTAGTGCAGTGAAGGTTCACCAGATTGATACCTGGGATGGCAGAATGTCGTATGAGGAGAGATTGGGACAACTAGGCCCATATTCTACAAATAATAATAACAATCGTGTTTTGTCACAAGTAGGCTTCAATGAAGTTACTGTGAAAAGCCAGAGAATGGGGATCTTGTTAAAACTTACAAAATTCTGACCGGGCTGGACAGACTGGAATGGTGTTTCCTCTCAGCACTGTGATGGCAACCAAGGCTGGTGAGTGGGCTGCATGAGTGGCCCTCTTGCAAGTCGCAATAATGAAAGCAGGCTTGTTCATTAACCATGATCCCATGAATAAGATTAAATATATTTAATGCACGCTGATTATTTCATAACTAGTTATAGAAAATGGTTAATCCTTTACATATTAATAGAACTGTCATCAACTTCAATGGTAAAAACAAAGGAAATATTTGAACTTTGGATTCAAAGGAAGCGCACGGCTCTCACAATCAATCCTGTGAGCAATCAGCATGTACCTCACTTCATTTGCCCTTATTTTACATGCTAACACTTCAGTCATTCGGTAGGGAAAATAACGGATGGAAATCATCGGAACGTGGCAACTTTGCCTGTGGGCAAGTCAAGAAAATGTGTCACGTACAACAATCAGATGAGCCTCATGAGGCCCCTGGACCGCACATTGTCCACCACCGTTCTAGAACTAGGGGTCACAGTCGCAGGGTACACAGTAGGCCAATTTAAGACCGAGATCAAGAGAAACTTCTTCACTCAATGGTTGGCAAACCTGTGGAATTTTCTATCATAGAAGGCTCTGGACACCAAGTCACTTAATATATTTAAGGAGGAAATAGATAGATTTTTAGGCTCTAAAGATGTCACTGGGTACGAGGAGAGCACATGGTTATGGTGTTGAGATAGAGGAGCAACCATGATCATACTGATTGGCAAAGCAGGCTTGAAGGGTTGAATGACCTACTCCTGCTGCTGTTTTCTATGTTTCTATTTAGCAAATTTAACCCTGATGTAAATTGTGATCGTTCTCAAATGGTTAAACTTTATGTACAATGTAAACTATTTTGAAAAACGTCTGAAAAAAAGGCCTGCAGTTAAATAGTGGTTTTCACACCCATTGGACATCTCAAAGCATTTTATAGTCAATTATGTACTTTTTGAAATGTAATCAATGTAACGCATGAAATACAGAAATGTTAGCACAGTGGCATCATTTCAAATGAAAAAACGGTTGCAATAGTCACTTGATCTAAATGCTATAATTTTTTTAAATTTGACAGGCATACATGATTACAATATTTGGTTTGCTGCATGTGGATATCTGGATATATGATGTACTACGACTGAATCCATGCTATGAACACAATTAAGTCACTGAAAGATGTATTTTATAACACGCATTATTAATATTTACACATCTTATTCTCTGCTTTAAAACTGGTGTGTCATCCATATCTGGGTCCTCTGTGTCGTTGTGCTAGAATTTTCTTAGGACCAGGAATGTAAATGTAAGACTTTCGGTTGCGCCGATGTGCTGAGTGGACGCACATCAGGTGGCTCTCCTCCCAAACGAACCCAACAGAGGCAATTTATCGGGAATTTCGGCTTAAAAAGCCCACCAAAATCCATGCAACGGCGAAAGACGCAAGAAAGGAACATGCCTGGCAATAACAAACCGAGGGGACGGTGAGATATTAGGAGCAGCAGCGAAGTAAAGGGGCAGGATCTGCGTGCGCAGACAGGTGACCAGAAGAGGAGAGGCGGAAGTTCAGGCGAAAGAGAAGGAAAAGCCGGCGAACCGAACAGCAGAGCAGGACGCGTCGACCACCCCCACACAGGGGGAAGACTGGAGAAGCGTGCTGAAAAGGGAGCTAAACGCCATGAAGGAGGGAATCAGGGCGGAGCTCCACATGATGCTTAAGGGGGTGATGGCGGAGGCAAGAAACACAATACAGCGCACATAGAAGGCCTAGGAAGGAAGGTGGAGGCACAGGAGAAAACAATCCTGGAGTTGGAGAAAACTGCCTTGGACCAGAGCGACAGGATCATAGCTCTGGAAACCGAGGTGAGAAGGTTGGTGACGGCCCAGGGATCCTAAGAGGAAAGTGCAGGACCAGGAAAACGGATCCAGACAGCAGAACGTCAGAATAGTGGGCCTGCCAGAGGGGATAGTGGGCAGAGACCCAACGGGCTACATTGCCCAAATGCTGGGCAAGCTAGTGGGGAGGGAGGACTTTCCAAATCCCCCAGAAATGGACAGGGCACACAGGTCACTTCAGCCTAAGCCCAAAGCCGGGGAGCAGCCCAGAGCGATTATCGAAGGTGCACCGGTTCCAGGACCGGGAAAAAAATCTTAAAGCCAGACAAAATCATGCCCAGGGGTAGGGCATAAGATAAGGGTGTACCAGGACATTGGGGTGGACCTGGCAAAAAAGAGGGCCGGGTTTAATGGAGCGAAAACAGCGCTCTATAAAAGTGGGGTACGATTTGAGATTTTATACCCGGCCAGACTCTGGGTGACATTCAAGGGCAAGGAACTGTATTTTAACATCCCAGCGGAGGCTGATGAGTTTGTTAAAACAAACAAATTGGGAGAACAGCAATCACAACAACGATGAAAGCTGCAGGGGTGGAAAAAAGGATCGAAACAGAGAGCAGAGGACAGACCGCAAACAAAGACAATAATACCATGAACTCTGCATGTTTCCGTTTTACATGGGACTGCGCTGCCTCGTTTTCGGGCTTGTCTCTTCCCTCAATGTGATGAGGGAGAGCAGAGGAAGGGGAGTAAGAATGAGAAAAGCAGGCAGAAGGGCGAGATAAGGGGTGGAAGGAGGGTAAAGCAGGGTCAGAGCTAGAAAAGCACTGGGAGAGACCACCGTACTAGCAAGGACGGTTAACACGGGAGGGCAGAAAGCAAGGAGGGCTGCGGCGCGCCTCTCAGGGGAGAGGGATCGCCAGGCACAAAGGGGTGGGGGAGAGAGGGTTGAGGGGAGAGTGCAGGACAAAAAGGAAGCAAAGGGAAGTTTGAGGAAGAGAAGCGGAATGGACACAGGCCTCGGCAGGCATGGAGCAGGGCAAGGAACCAAGATAGCGCCGCAAACAGCCCCCCCCCCCCCCCCCCCCTCCCGCCCCCGGGAGAGAACACCAGAGGTGATCATCTCGTTGGACACAGAAAAGGCCTTCGACAGAGTCAAATGGAAGAACCTCTTCGAGGTACTGGAACGGTTTGGGCTAGGAGCGAGGTTCACCGCCTGGGTGAGACTCCTGTACAACGCTCCCAAGGCGAGCGTCTGAACACACACCACCAGCTCTGAATACTTCCAGCTACAGAGAGGAACAAGACAGGGCTGCCCACTGGCCTCACTCTTATTCGCGCGGGATGCGAAAAAGCTGGAAGGGCATCCAGAGAGGAGACAGAGAGCACAGAGTCTCACTCCATGCAGACGACCTGCTCGTTTATGTCTCAAAGCCACAGGAAGGACAGAAGGCAATACTGCAAATCCTGAAAGAGTTAGGAACCTTTTCGAGCTACAAACTTAACCTGGGCAAAAGTGAGACATTCCCAGTGAATGCAAATGGGGGAGGGGCAGAGCCGGAGGGGCTCCCATTTAAAACGGCCCAGAACAGATTCCGTTACCTGGGGATCCAGATGGCCAGAGACTGGACACAGATCCACAAGTGGAACCTGACCAGCCTGGTGGAGGAAGTAAAAAAAGGACCTTGCCCTGCTCCATGCCATTTTGAGATCTGGGTACCCTTTAAAAATGGCACTCCGATCTCTTCGGTGCCTGTCTTGCCAGTGTCTTTTTTTGGTTCACCACAGCAGAAAGAATTCTAAGCGTGGAATGACTCTGAGAATCTCCCCAAGCTCCAAATGTGCAGATGATCAAGATGAGCGTACTGCCGAGGTTCCTCTCACTGTTTAGATCCATACCGATCTTCATCCCCAAGGCCTTCTTCCAAAATATTGACAGTCTAATCATGGCGTTTGTGTGGGGTGGGGGGAACATAAAAGAAAAACACAGCCAAAGCCAATGGGGAGGGGGGAGGACACAGGGGGAGTATGTGAGGGAGGGAGGGCAAGCGGGGGTGGACCATAGACCGAACCAGAGGGCGGCGGAATGTATATAGGGTCAATTCAAAGGGCAGAATAAACCTTTCTGTACAATAAAAGCAAAAGTGTGATGGATATATACACACAAGTGTATATAAATATGAAAAATGCCAATAAAAATATTTTTTTTAAATGGAATGTAAATATAATGACAATACCAAACAAAGCATTTAGCCCAAAGTAAAGGACAAAAAATTTAAGCAAAATAGTCAAGTCTTTTCAGTTAAGTAATTATTTAGTAAATGTCTTCTGCATTTGTCACAATTTTGTTCCATTGACTTTCCAGAAATGTAGTTATTACAGTTGCATAATGAAACATGTTTCCACTCGCTACGTTTCATTGCACCCAAAATCAGATGCATCACTACAAATTATACAAATAGAGGAAACTAAGACCCCAAATTCATAATGCAACAGAACTAATTTGCCACGAAGTTCATACATTGTTGGAGGAATGAAAGTTTTCTTTAAAATTTCAGATGAAATTCAAGCAGTCTGTACTAAAATGGCTTTAGAAATTATAATTTATATACACCCATGATGTGGCTGGCCACCTCACCACCACAGTAACACTCAAAGGTAGTAAGTGTTGAAATAAGTAGCTTCTTAAAGATTAGAAGGGAGTTGCAAATTACTCCGAGTACCTTAGTACTGTCATAGAGTTCTGTAGTACCAGATGGTGTTGCAACCAGTGTTATAACATCACAATCAATAGTTTTGTCTGGAGGGGGAGCAAATGTGTCGGAGAGGACTCCTAGAATGTTTGATAATCCTTTTTTGACTTGCTGCCCTGTTCCTGTAGAAGTTTCTGCCTGCAACAAAATATCAAAAGAAATGCACTTAGATTTTATTACTTCCTTCAATTAATATAATAAAACAATGTATACTCTATCACTAGCATGGCAGCTCCTGCAACAATATTTTTCACATTTTTAAATTTATTGGTTACTTTTTTCCTATTGAATGTCAGGCCTTTATTGAGAATTGCAAAACTTCCTGAACTTTATTCTCAGATTATGAGAGATGATTGCTGTTTCGTGTTCACTTGTGTAATATACACCCTTAGCATTAGTGTGGATACAATGCCAATGGGAGTTCAAAGCGACGCTAAAGAGGCACTTACTGAACACAGAGAAATACTGGGGAGAAAAGCAATCAAGAAATTCTGGATGCGATTTCCCCACCACATTGCGTCCGATTCTGACGAGGATGGATGGGTGGGGTGGGGCCAGGCCACACAACGTCCAGGTGTTGTGTGTGGGGGACACGGTCATGCAGACTTTTGGGGTTGCCCCTCCGAGGTAGAGGATGGTGCACATGTATGCGGGGGGGGGGGGGGGGGGGCAATATCCTTCGGTGACCCTCAACCTAATTTTGAGATCTGGGTACCCTTTAAAAATGGCACTCCGATCTCTTCGGTGCCTGTCTTGCCAGTGTCTTTTTTTGGTTCACCACAGCAGAAAGAATTCTAAGCGTGGAATGACTCTGAGAATCACCCCAAGCTCCAAATAAAAGACTAAGTGCGAGTGAATAGCAAATAGCCATGGATTTTGCGATTAGTCACTATTATCTTTCCATTGCACCAGAAGCTGGTCAGATACTATTTAATTGAGTCATACAAATGCCCACAAAGATTGTTATTAAAATCTCATCTGACGCCACTACAACTGTTTTGAGCTTCTCAGGGTTCTGTGACGAAGTTATCAAAACTGCAAAATCATGAACAGAAATGTAAAAAAATAAAATAAACCTTAAAATAGAAGACATGCTGGTGAATTATGCAGGAAGAAATCCTAACAGGTGGCTGGAATATTTGAGGTTGAAATAGAATCATAGGTTGCAATCAACAAGCATACATAATCATGACTGCCTTGAGGAGTAAGTTTGCCTTTCTTGGTGGCAACATCTGAAGAAGCATTGCATCATGATGAAGCCACGTCAACAGCATTTGTGGAGATGCCTGATCCGTCCCAAACAAGAGCATGGTAAATACAAGGATTAATGCAGGAAGCAAAGAAAACAAGTTTACCCACTTCCCCCCTCCACGTCTGTACATTCTCTTCACACTGTAACAATCTTCAACTACGAAGCACTACTGAAACAAAGGAAGCTGGTTACACATATCTGGTATGCTATCATTGTCAGATGAAATGAACCAGATTATTCAGTGAGTTATGCACTGTAAAATTCAATTATCAATAACCTGTAGGCAATATTATTAAAATTACAATACCTCAGCGGTGCTAGTCCAAGCAACTGCAAGTCCTCATCAGGCACTCTGTTTGATCGGGGGAGACGAATAGATATTGTACATCGGAGTGCTGTGCCGTCATTCTATTATGCCACAACAAATGTTTTTAACTGGAGTCACCTATGTATTGAAGTATGTGGATAAATACTCACACTCAGTTTTTCTTTCACAGCGTTCGCAGTGGCAGCAATTGTACATGCTGTATCATGTTGCACCACATGTGAAAACTCTGCAAGATCCCGTTTCATAAACTCCAATGCTTCAGTAGACTGTCGATAGGGGACAGGAAGATGTCATGAACAATATTAAATTATGTGAAGTTTTTAAAAAGGGGGGAAATATTCCATCCCTCTTAAATTCCTCTGCATCTTTTACCATTCCCAGACAAGCAGTTAATATAATAATGACACTCTGAACATTATAAGACATAAAATGCAATTCAGGTCGATTGGTTGTTGAATTTTGCTTTACTCCATTCAATCCATCTCTTGACAGTCCAATAATTCTCAGGGATTTTTCAGTTTGATTCCATCTTAATGTTTTTAAGGCACAATATGGTGGAACACTAACATTCCATACAAAGTCACCAGTTTCAGATCATGACTTGAAGTTAATGCTACATGATTATTTAAAGTAGGAGCAGTGCACCCCAATTTGGTAAATCTTAATAGAATTCCCAATCTTACAATGTTGTCTATCAAAATAATATTTGTAAATCCTTAAAGTCTGGACCAAAGTACTCAGATTCTCATCGGCAGGCTCTATTCTTACCTTTTCTTTCACTGATTGAAAACCTTCTTGTATCCAGCTCCCCCACCAACTCCCACCAGATTCCCTGCAGGGTAAGATATTCCTTTAATTTGAATTCAATCATATATACAAAAACATATTTTCACCTATCTGTAGTTTAGTAGATTTGCATTTCCATTCATTTTCTGTTTTAATGCATTGTTTTTTGTCCAGTTACTTTTTAGCAAGTTCAGGATTACTTATGAATTGTGCCAGAGAACAAGTACACTCACTTGAAGCTAGCATGCTCAAGTGCTTTCACAACAAAATGCTAAAGTTAACTAAGACGCAAATCACTCAGGCATTCCATATACCTCCAAAGACCTGGTTACGACTTGTAACAAAAGACATCTAAATACAAATTAACTATCCTTGCATCCAAGAATGTGGAATTAAGTCCATTGCAAAAAGAATATCACATTTCGGAACATGTCAATCCAGAGACAGTTATGACACACGGCTTTTTTGGGGAACTGTAAAAAGGTGATCAAATATTACAACAAAATATTCATATAAAGGAATTATCCAATTTGTTAAATTGCCAGTAGTACAACAGAATTGTGTAATTTCAAGGAGGAATTAGGTATAGCTCTTGGGGCTAAAGGGATATGGGGTTGGGGGGGGTGGGAGGCGGTATCAGAGCACTGAACTTGATGATCAGCCATGGTTCAGCTTCTATTTTCTACGTATGTTTCTATAGCTACAGCTGCATTTGCTTTAAAAGTCCCCCACTGATGAAGACTCACAAATATCACAACTTCCTGCAAAAATGTTTAATTTTGCCTTGATTTAAAGCACATTCAGGACCGCACAGCCACTGGGCGTAGAAGCACCTGTGCCATCAATGGAGTTTTGAGGTATTGTAGTGCCAAGAATGATAATCAACACAGCGGCATGGGGCAGCACAGTGACACAGTAGTTTACACTGCTGCCTCACAACGTCAGGGACTCGGGTTCAATTCCAGCCTTGGGTGACCATCTGTTGTGGAATTTGCACTTTCTCTCCTTGTGTGTATGGGCTTCCTCTGGGTGCTCCAGTTTCCTTCCACAGTCCAAAGATGTGCAGGTTAGGTGGACTAGCCATAATAAAATTGCCCCTCAGTGCCCAGGGACATGCAGGTTAGGTAGGGTTGCGGGGATGGGGCGGGAGCATGGGTCTAGGTGGGGTGCTCTTTCAGAGGATTGGCGCAGACTGGATGGGCCGAATGGCTGCCTTCTGCATTGTAGGGATTCTATGGTCCCTCAGCACAATAACTGATTGGCTCTAGAATATACTGTGAATAAATTGTCCACCCTAGGAACTACGTTTTCAGGCTCACTGCCAATCTAATTCACCCAATCTACATGTAGATTAAAGTAACCCAGAATGATTGGAGTTCCTTTCTTACGTCTTTTCATTTCTTCCTGTATGTTCTGCCCTACAGTTTAACTACTGTTAGGGGGTCTGTAACTCAACAAGTGACCTCTAACCTTTCCTATTTCTTATGTCATGTGAGCGTCCCTTTAAGAAAGATTTTGTTTTACCACATGGTTTGTAGCATGGCTTCAGTGATATAATTTTGTGGGTGGAACGGGGCTGTCGCTGTCAGGTGAGAGGGGGTTTAGTGTTTTGATTTCAGTTTTGGTTAGTTGGTTTGGACTCCAGGTGAAGAAGCACTGTGTTAAACTGCAGGAAGATTCCCTGTTTTCTCGGTTTTATTCTAAAGCTGTTCCAGTGAACTGAAAGTACATTGTGTGTGGCAAACTGCCTTGGTAACCTTGAAGCTAGAGTTGCTTTCCAGAAGGAGTTTTGAATCTGCTGGTTGGAAACTGGATCAGAATCTCAGGGGAAGGACCAGCCCCATTCAAGTGAGATTACAGTGTGTTGGGCAACACCCTTGAAAGGGGTTTTGGTTTTAATGGATTTTGTATTGAATTGGAACAGCTACAGGGGATTCATTAAGAGTTATATACATAGATTACTGTAGCTGTTTGTTTTTTCATGTTTGTAAGTGATAACAAATTCTTGCTAAGCGTTTTACTTATGTTAACTACATTCTTATAATAAACTTTGTTTTTGATAAAAGCGCCTAGGACGTCTGATGAATCACACCTGAAGTGAAGGCTCTTGTGTTCATCTTAGCCAAATTCAACAAAAATTAGACGTCAGATAAGCTTCTTAATGCACTTTGGAATTTCTACGCCCTGGCCCTTAACACTTCTCTCTATCCAAACTGATTCTACATCTTCCTCTTTCAAAATAAGGTCACCTCTTACTCTAATTAACCAAGTACCCCTTCACCTTTTCCAGCTTATCTTTTCAAAATGTCAAGATACCTTTCAATATTCAGGTCCCAGCCTTGATCAATCTGCAACCATGTCTCCGCAATGGCTAAGAGTTCATACATCTTTATTTATATATGTGCTAATAACTCATCCATTTTGGTATGAATGCTGCGTGCATTCAGATACGAGTCTTTAACTCTGACATTTTATCGATTTGCAACCTCTGGCCTTATCTGCTGCCATACTCTTTTGATGCACTCTGTCCCTTCCTGCAACACTTTGATTTACCACATCTCCTCTCACACGATCCCTTCCCCCTTCCCCCTTCAATACTGGACCACTCAGTTAAAACAAATACCTTTAAAAGATAATCTCTCACAGAAAATTAAAATGACCACTATTTAAGACAAGCTTGTCAAAAAGCCTGTCAAAGTAGTTGATAAGGACAATACTTTACTCAAACTATACTTCATGCCCTCATAAAGTATTAATAGCTTGCACAATAGTGCTTGTAAACAGCAAAGAGGCTCCTTGATGCCATACTCAGTCAAATGCTGCCCTAATGTCAAGGACAGTCAATCCCACCTTGGGTTCAGCCCTCTTGCCCACGTTTGGATTAAGGCTGAGGTTTGGTGCTGAGTGTACCTGGCAGAACCCAAACTGAGTGTTAACAAGCTGGTTATTGCTGAGTAAGTGCTACGTGATAGCACTGTCACCAACCCTACCATCACTTTGCTGATAATTGAGAATAGACAGGGGCGGTAAATGGCTGGGATGGAGCCTTTTGTGGACAGGACATATCTGGGCAGGTTTCCACTTTGCCAGGTAGACGCCAGTATTGAAGGTACCGAATCAGCTTGTCTAGGGATGCAGCTAGTTTTGGAGCACAAGTCTTCATTACGACTGTTGGAATGCTGTCAGGGCCCATAGCCTTTGTAGTATCCAGTGCCTTCAGCTATTTCTTGGTATCACGAGGAATGAATCAAATTGGCTGAAGACTGACATCTGTGATGCTGGGGCCCTCAAGAGGAGGCTGAGATGGATCATCCACTCAGCTCTTCTGGTTGAAGATTGGTGCAAGCGCTTCAGTCTCATCTTTTGCTGATGTGCTGCCCCCCCCCCCCCCCCCCATCCCCCATCATTGAGGATGAGGATATTTTTGTGGAGCCTTCTTCACCCGTTAGTTGTTTAATGCCCACCACTGCAGTGCTTTGCTCTGATCGGCCGCCACTAATTGTTGTTATTCAAATCTACCATCAAGAAATCGTAAAATGATGATGATACAGGGGGCAATTCATGGCTGTGTCAACTCTCTGCAAAAGCAATGCACCTATGTCACCTTCTTCTGCTTTTTCCTCACACCCCTGTAAATAGTCCCCTTTTTTTGAAAGCCACAATTGAACCTGCCTCTCCACACTCTCGAGCATCTGTAAAGCACTGCCTATGATTCAGGAAGAATAGCCCCAGCTTCTCCAATCCATCTACAAAACTGAAATTCTCCATCTCTGGAACCACAGAACAACTACAGCATAGGACGAGGCCATTCAGCCCATCATATCTGCACTGGCTCTCTAAATGAGCACATCACTTAGTGACATTCTCAGGTCTTCTCTCCATAACCCTGCACATTCTTCCTATTCAAATAACAGCCTATTTCCCTTTTGCATGCTTCACATGAACCTGTCTCCACCACACTCTCAGGCAGTGCATTCCAGACCTTACCACTCATACCGTTTGCTTCTTTCACAAATTACTTGAAATCTGTGCTCTCTGGTTCTCGATCCTTTAACAAGTGAGAACTATTTCTCTCTATGTACTCTGTCCAGATCCCTCATGATTTTAAATACCTCTTTCAAATCTCCTCTCAGCCTTCTTTTCTCAAAGGAAAACAGTTCTAACTACTCCAAACCATCTTCATAATTGTAGTTCATCATACCTGGAACCATTCTAATGAATCTTTTCCGCATTCTAATGCCAGAGCTGGCACAATACTCCAGCTGAGGCCTAACAAGTGTCTTGCACAAGTTCAACATAACCTCCTTGCTCTGGGGACTGCCGTTAGCACTCTTTCCCCTTGGTTTCTGTGGCCATTAGCACCCGGTTTCCCTGGGTTTCTGTGGCTATGACTCATTTTTCATTCTCACTCCACAGTCTAAATATTTCCCACTTTCTCTGTCTGTTAGCTTTGACAAAGTCATCGGACTCAAAACGTTAGCTCTTTTCTCTCCCTACAGATGCTGCCAGACCTGCTGAGATTTTCCAGCATTTTCTCTTTCGTATCAGATTCCAGCACCGGCAGTAATTTGCTTTTAACCTCCTTGCTCTTATACTCTATGCCCTGATTAATAAAGCCTGGACTATATATCTTATTAAATGCTCTCTCAATCTGTCCTGACATTTTAATGACTATTGCACATACACACCTCGGCATCTCTGTCCCTACACCCCATTTAGAGTTGTATCCCTTATTTTGTATTGTCTCTCTATGTCAATAATATACATCAGGAAAAGCAAGGGTTCCAACAGTGTCACCTGGGGAACTCCACCACAAACATTGTAGTTCATGGACAACAAATCATTGCCTTCATCAAGCTTTTTTTAAAAAAAATACATCTTCAAAAAAAACTCCAGCAGGTTATTTAAAAATGATTTTCCCTCAAGTAATCCATGCCGGCTTTCCTTAATTAACCCACAATTGCTCAAAGGACAATTAATCTTGTTTAGAATTTTTGTTCATAGATGTTTCCTCACCAGCAAAGTTAATTATACTGACTGGCATGTAGTTGCTGGGCTTATCTTTACATCTTATTTTGAACAGCAATTTAATGTTCACATTTCTTCAGTTCTCTATCACCATTCCTGAGTCTACGGAAGACTAAAAGATTGTGGCCAGTGCCTCTTCAATTTTCACTCACACTTCTCTCTGTGTCCTTGGATGTACTTCATTTGGTCCCAGCCTGATCAACTTTAAAACCTGCCATTCTCATCTCGAATGCCATCATATTCTCCCTAAACTTTACAAGCTTTTTAGAAAACGGTGATGTTAATGCAGAAAAAAATCCAATCTTTTTGATAGAAAATCCAAACAGCCCATTCCAGAAGCTCTATCTTTGACAAAAAGAGTTGCCCAATTAAACATAACCCAACCAACCATGCAAAATATTGTTTATTACAAAGACACATACATATGAACACGAGTTAGGAGCAGAAATAGGCCCTCGGGCCTTCGAGCCTGGTCTGCCATTCAATATGATCACGATTGATCTGACCGTAACCTCCCACCTACCCCCGATAACCTTTCACCCTTTTATCAAGAACCTCTCTGCCTTGAAAATATTCAGAGACACTGCTTCCACTGTCTTCTAAGGAAGAGAATTCCAAAAACCACAAACCTCTGAAAGAAAACATTTCTCATTATCTCCATCTTAAATGAGTGATCCCGTATTTTTAAACAGTGACCTAATTCTAGGGTTCTCACAAGATGAAGCATCCTCTCCAAATTCACCCTGTCAATATCCCTCAGCTTCTTCAGTCAAGTTGCCACTTATTCTTCTAAACCCCAGAAGATAAAGGCCTAGCCTGTCCAATCTTTCCTCAAAAGATGACCTGCCAATTCCTGGTCTGAGTTGAGTAAACCTTTTCTGAACTGATTCTAACATGTTTACACCCTTCCTTAATTAAAGGAGACCTGCTGTACACAAACAGATGTGATTTCACAAGTGTCTTGTACAACTGAAGCATAACCTACAGTACTAATACTACTTTATAATCAAATCCCCTCGAAATAAATAATACATTCTTGATTACTTACTGTCTGCATACTAGCCCTGTGATTCATGGACTAGGACACCCTCAGAGCTCTGCAATCTTTCACCATTTAGATAATTAGCTTTCTTCAAAAAAAAAAATTATTATTTTTTATTATTCTTTTTTTTTTCATTTTAGGGTACCCAATTCATTTTTTCCAATTAAGGGGCAATTTAGCATGGCCAATCCACCTAGCTTGCACATTTTTGGGTTGTGGAAGCGAAACCCACGCAAACACAGGGAGAATGTGCAAACTCCACACAAACAGTGACCGAGAGCCAGAATCGAACCAGGGACCTCGGCGCCATGAGGCCGCAGTGCTAACCCACTGTGCCACCGTGCTGCCCTTTTATTATTCTTGCCAAAATGGACAATTTCATATTTTCCCACATTATACTCCATTTACCAGATCTTTGTTCACTTACTTCACCCAAGGAGGCTACGTTATCCTATTTATCTTCAGCCAATTTAGCAACCATACAATTTATATAAATGACTTGGATGAAGGTAAAAAAAATCCAGACTTTAGATGTAAATTAATCTTTTAAACTCATCAGCTCACAGTGCAGACTAGAGTAGCAGTCAGGATGACCAGCTGAACAGCATCCTGTTTATCTTATTGATTCCTGCCTGGCTGAAACTTTAATTTACTATTCTAGTTTTCAACAAATGTTTTTGTTCGGGTGATCACCAAAGCATTCTGGGAGCAGTCACTTTGGAAGCTGTTCCAGGGGAACAGATTGGAAGTGTGCAATAAGGGAAAGCAGGTGGGTGGGGAATGAGATAAAATCTGCCCATTCAACATGCTATTGCCAGCCAACTCCTCCCCCCTAATGTCATTTGTGAATTCATCCATCGCACTCTATCTGCTCATCCACCAATGTTTGGGGGAAGTGGGGGAGCAAGGAGACCACAACAAAATGGGGAGATGAGAGAATAGATACCTTGGCTTTCCAATAGCTGGCTATGGGGAGATCGGATTGCTGAGGTGTAAAAATGAATCCCATTTAGCCACCGCCATTATGTTACCACAGATTAGGACACCACATCCCAGAAACACTCCTCCCACAATCAAATAATACACAATTACAACGACATTAATATAAATCCTGGTTTCCCTATCTGTCCCGATGACAAATTCCAGGATTCCTCCATACACTGTGCCAGATTCAAGAATCTCCTCTCTACTTCATCAAGACTCCAGGACTACTCCCTCAATATTGCTGAAGCACACAGATTCTCACCCAATATTACTGATATCCCCTATCAACAGCTCAAAACTCCAAGACCACACTGCTGCTAAAATTGCAGGACCATTTCTTGGGTCTCAACATTTCAACTCCACTCATACTTCAGTCAAACACAAAAACGCCAAACGGCTTAGCTAATTTGGAGGTCTATCAATATCTAAATTTTATGCAAGTTGAGGACTGAATATACTGCGAGTGCTGTAAAACAGCAAATGCTTAACTCAAAAATCCTCCCAACTATTTTTCTATCCATGCTGTGCTTTGAAATAGCAAAGATGAAATATACAGATGAAAGCTGATTATGTAGGAATAAGCTGGTGGTGTAGGAATGAGCCAGGTGGAAATCTTCATTCCACAAAGTATTCATAAATACTATTCGCAAGTTCACAATGGTAAATGGATTGATCTTGTTTCATCACTTTGTGGATATGGATCAAGTAATTGTCATTTATAAATTTAATTACAGGATATGATTGTTTCTGGTTAGGCCAGCATTTATTGCGTATCCTTTGTTGTCTGTGAGAAGGTGGTTGTAAGCTGCGACCTTGAACCGCTGCAACCCATGAGGTGTAGATACACCCACAGTGCTGTTCGGGAGGGAATTCCAGGATTTTTGATAGTAAAGGAACGGCGATATATTTCCAAGTCAGAATGGCGAGTGACTTGGAGGGGAACCTCCGAGTCGTGGCGTTCCCAGGTATCTGTTGCCCATGTCGAACCAGTGGAGAAGGCAGAAGAGGATTCTGAGAGAAGTCAACTCAGTACCATCGACTGTACTGTGTGTTTCCTCCCTCCTCCTCTAACCAAAAAAAAGGCACTGTGAGGAGGACAAGCAAGGGTAAAGAAGGATATCACGGCCAGCAGGTAAGTAGTTTTTATTTTTATTTTATTTTTTCTTATTCTCTCTGGCGTTGTTGTTGGGTTAACTTAGGGGTTAAGTCATGGCAGGAGATCCCAGATGCGTGTCATGCTCCTCCTGTGCGATGTGGGAATTCAGGGACCCATCTGGTTTCCCTCACTCCTTCACGTGCAGAAAGTGTATCCAACTTAAGCTCCTGACAGACCGCTTGATGGCATTGGAGCTGCAGGTGGATTCACTTCGGAGCATCCGCGATGCTCCGAAAATCGTGGATAGCACGTTCAGTAAGTTAGTCACATTGCAGATTAAAATTACTGAGGAAGATAGGGAATGGGTGACCACCAGACAGAGGAAGAGTAGGAAGGCAGTACAGGGGCCCCCTGCAGTCATCTCCCTCCAAAACAGATATACCGTTGGGGAGAATGGCTCACCAGGGGAAGATGGCAGCAGCCAGGTTCATGGCATCGTGGCTGGCTCTGCTGCACAGGTGGGCAGGAAAAAGAGTGGCAGAGCTTTAGTTTTTTAAAATTTGTTCTTTGTGAATTGGGCGTCGCTGGCTGGGCCAGCATTTGTTGTACATCCCTAATTGCCCTTGAACTGAGTGGCTTGCTAGGCCATTTCAGTGGGGGGCATTCAGAGTCAACCACATCGCTGTGTGGGTCTGGAGTCACATATAGGCCAGACCAGGTATGGATGCAGATTTCCTTCCCTGAAGGACATTAGTGAACCAATGGGTTTTTACGACCACCGGCAACGGTTTCATGGTCACCATTAGACTTTAAATTCCAGATTTTTATTGCATTCAAATTTCACCATCTACCATGGTGGGAGCTGAACCTGGGACCCATAGCATTACCCTGGGTCTCTGGATTACTCGTCCAGTGCCAATACCACAAAGCCACTGCTCGCCCCAATAGGGGATTCAATTTCTGCAGCCCCAAATAAGACTCCAGAATGGTGTGTTGCCTCGATGGTGCAAGGGTCAAGGATGTCTCGGAGGGGCAGCGAGAGTGAACAGCCAGCTGTCGCGGTGCACATAGGCACCAAGGATACAGGTAAAAACACAGGCTGTGGTCCCACAAGCTAAATTTAGGGAGTTAAACTAAAAAGTAGGATCTCACAGGTGTAATCTCAGGTTTGCTACCAGTGCCACGTGCTAGGCAGAGTAGGAATATCAAGATAGCCAAGATGAATACGTACCTTGTCACCAAAAAACTGTGTTTCTCGAATTAATGTTAGGTGCAGATGTGGATAATTTGGAAAATTGGCAAGCAATGTAAATGGAAATTTGCACTAATATGTTTAAATACATATATCTCTTAAATTAATGGTCAGACATTTTGGCGCAATTGAGTAAATTATAAATTAGTTAAAGCCAATCAGAAGTAAAAAGAAAGCTAGACCTTAAGATAATAATCTCCTTAAGAATCACTTACCGAAATGGAAAAACTCATCTCGAGATCACCCCATCTACATTTCTGAAACCTATTTCCTTTGCTGCTTGCTTTTGCTAATCACCATCTTTCTTTACTTAATTATTTCATCCTGTGCATTATGATTTGAAGAATTACTACAATCTGTGATTGAATGAAAACTCAACTACTGTATTCGCTAAAGACAACTCAACTACTGTATTCGCTAAAGACAATCAATCTAACTAGCTTGCTGAGGGCTAGTTGGAATCTTTCTAAATTTTGTATTGAAAATAACTTTTCCAGTGGCACAGCTGACAAATAAAGTACAAGTGGACTTTGCCAAAAAGCACAGACTTGACCTCTTTTATTTGGGGACTGAGATGGGATAACGGATATCTAGGGTTCCGAATAGACATAGAGATCCATCAGGGACAGACAGTCTAGCATGAAGGAGGACCTGAAGGAAATCTTTATTAGTCAGGAAATTGTATTGGGGAAATTTATGGGATCAAAACCCGCTAAGTTTTTGATTGATTTTTTTTGGACTGATTGATTTATTGTCACATGTACGAAGTACAGTGAAAAGCATTTTTCTGCAGCCAAGTGAACGTACACAGTAGACAGAAAAATCACAAAGTACATCGAAAAATAGCAATTGGTTACAGTGTGGAACAAGGGGCCAAACAAAGCAAATACATAGATAACATAGAACAGTACAGCACAGAACAGGCCCTTCGGCCCTCGATGTTGTGCCGAGCAATGATCACCCTACTTTAAACCCACGTAACCCGTATACCCGTAACCCAACAATCCCCCCATTAACCTTACACTACGGGCAATTTAGCATGGCCAATCCACCTAACCCGCACATCTTTGGACTGTGGGAGGAAACCGGAGCACCCGGAGGAAACCCACGCACACACAGAGAGGACGTGCAGACTCCACACAGACAGTGACCCAGCCGGGAATCGAACCTGGGACCCTGTAGCTGTGAAGCATTGATGCTAACCACCATGCTACCGTGAGGCCCCTGATACATGAGCAAGAGCAGCATAGGGCATCATGTATAGTATTCTTACAGGGAACGGATCAGTCCAAGGAAGAATCATTGAGGAGTATCACTGAGGAGTCTAGTAGCTGTGGGGGAGAAGCTATTCCTATGTCTGGATGTGTGGGTTTTCAGACTTCTGTATGTTCTGCCTGATGGAAGGGTCTGGAAGCATTGCATAAGATGGCGCCGGAGAGAGGCGACTCTGCAAGCTCTACCTGACAGATCCACTTTTTACTTAACTTACAATCGTTCAAATCTTTTAAAATTTAATTCTGAGACTAACATTATTCCCGTACCAGTCTCCCCGAAAAGGTGCCGGAATGTGGCGACTAGGGGCTTTTCACAGCAACTTCATTTGAAGCCTACTTGTGACAATAGGCGATTTTCATTTTCATTTTTTCATTCATGACTATCCTCTCTCTTATCTTTTCTTGACATCCCTGTATGCTGCATCCAATGCCAGTGCTTATCTAGTTACATTGTGTACCTTGTGTTCCCTATTATGTATTTTCTTTTATTTCCTTTTCTTTTCATGTACTTAATAATCTGTTGAGCTGCTGGCAGAAAACTACTTTTCACTGTACCTCAGTACACGTGACAAGAAACAAATCAAATCCAAAGCCTGGGTGTGAGGGGTTACTGACAATGATGTCTGCCTTCCTGAGGCAGTGGGAGGTTAGGTTGAATCAATGGGAGGGTGGCAAGCTTGTGTGAAGGGTTGGGCTGAGTTCAACACACTGCAGTCCCAGGGCCTGATGCTCCACATCCCAGAGTACTTAAGGAAGAGGCCCGAGAAACAGTGGACGCATTGGTGATCAGTTTCCAGCATTCGATAGACTCTGGAGGGTAGCTAATGTAACCCCACTTTTTAAAAGAGGGAGAGAGAAAACAGGGAATTATACACCGGTTAGTCTGACATTGGTGGTGGGTAAAATGGAGTCAATTATTAAGGATCAAATAACTGAGCATTTGGAAAGTCGATCCAAGTCAGCATGGATTCACTAAAGAGAAATAATGCTTGACAAATCTTCTGGAATTTTTTTGAGGATGTGCCTAGTAGAGTGGACAAGGGTGAACCAGTGGATGGGACTGGGCAGGCTAGATGCGGGAAGAATGTTCCCGATAATGGGGACATCCAGAACTAGAGGTCACAGCCTAAGAGTTAGAGGGAAGCCATCCAGGATTGAAATTAGGAAGAACTTCTTCTCAGACAGTTGTGAACTTGTGGAATTCTCTACCACAGAAAGCTGTTGTGGCCAGTTCGTTGGATATACATAACAAACATACAGTGCAGGAGGCCATTCGGTCCATCGAGTCTGCACCGACCCACTTAAACCCTCACTTCCACCCTATCCCTTTAACCTAATAACCCCTCCTAAACTTTTTGGACACTAAGGGCAATTTAGCATGGCCAATCCACCTAACCTGCACGTCTTTGGACTGTGGGAGGAGACCGGAGCACCCGGAGAAAACCCACGCAGACATGGGGAGAACGTCCAGACTCCGCACAGACAGTGACCAGCAGGGAATCGAACTCGAGACCATGGAGCTGTGAAGCCACAGTGCTAGCCACTTATGTTACCGTGCTGCCCGTGCTATATTCAAATGGGAGTTGGATGTGGCCCATGCGGCTAAAGGATCAAGGATTATGGAGAGAAAGTGGGAATGGGATACTGAATTTGCATGATCAGCCATTGAATGGTGGTGCAAGCGCGAAGGGCCGAATGACCTGCTCCTGCACCTATTTTCTATGTTTTTATGTCTTTCGAGATGACACCGGTCATGGGTTTGGAAAACAAAGGAACTTTGGCGCGTTGCTGCAGTGCATCTTGTAGATGGTACACACGGATGTTGCTGTGGGCGGTGGTGGAGGGAGTGATTGTTTGTGGATTCCAGGCAAGTGGAAAGTATTCCATCACACTCCTGACTTGGGCCTTGTGGGTGGTGGAGACTTTAGGGGGTCAGGAAGTGAGTTACTAACCTCGGAGCTCCTAGCCTTTGACCGGCTGTAGTAGCCATAGTATTTATATGGCAAGTCCAATTCAGTTCCTGGTCAATGGCAGCCCGCCCATGGAACTGATAATTGAACAACTCCAAAAGACTTATTAAGCCAGCCAATCAATATTCTCAACAGTATTATTCCACACAAAACCAGTGTGCCTCGTCTGCCCACAACTGACAAAACTTTCACTGCTATGACTATTACACTTTTCATGACATTATAGAACAATAGCAATGCTTATATAATTAGTAGTTACATGGGAAATTTCAGTTAGGAATCATCAACAATACAATAGTTATGTGATAGTTATAAGCTATATTAACTAAGTGGGCAGCACGGTAGCATGGTGGTTAGCATAAATGCTTCACAGCTCCAGGATCCCAGGTTCGATTCCCGGCTGGGTCACTGTGTGTGGAGTCTGCACGTCCTCCCCGTGTGTGCGTGGGTTTCCTCCGGGTGCTCCGGTTTCCTCCCACAGTCCAAAGATGTGCGGGTTAGGTGGATTGGCCATGCTAAATTGCCCGTAGTGTCCTAATAGTAAGGTTAAGGGGGGGAGTTGTTGGGTTACGGGTATAGGGTGGATACGTGGGTTTGAGTAGGGTGATCATTGCTCGGCACAACATCGAGGGCCGAAGGGCCTTTTCTGTTCTGTACTGTTCTATGTTCTATGGTGTTGTGGAGCAAATTCCTCAAATTAGTTTATATCTTGCTCTTCAAAAGGAGCACACAAACACACCACTGTCAAATGCAAGGTTAAACAGAGATACTCCTTTAGCAGTAAACAGCGCCTTATCAGAGTGAAACATCCCAAGGCAATTCTCAAATACTGAATTATTTTTCAAATGCAAGGTATTTTAAGTCTTAGTTGACTGGTTTATTGGCAATCAGGTCTGGGCCAGTGGAAGAGGTCACAGGTAAACAATAAATGGGTTACGGCTGCCAAATATCAGGTGCCAAGCCCAATGGGGCAAAGGAAGACTGGGATGGACAAGAAAGAAGAGAATAAGAGCTGAAGATAAGATATAAGCAGTGGAAAAAGAGGTTATTTATTTTTTAAGAGAGATTTTTAAATAATAATCTTTATTAGTGTCACAAGTAGGCTCACATTAACACTGCAATGACGTTACTATGAAAATCGCCTGTTCAGGTACACTGAGAGAGAATTCAGAGTGTCCAATTTACCTAACAAGCACGTCTTTAGGGACTTGTGGGAGGAAACTGGAGCACTCGGAGGAAACTGGAGCACTCGGAGGAAACCCACGCAAACATGTGGAGAACGTCAGACTCCACACAGTGACCCGAGCCGGCATTCAAACCCGGTTCCCAGGCGTTGTGAAGCAACTATGCTAACCACTGTGCTAGATTTGTAGAAGAGAGGATGGGAAAATGGATGGGAAATACAAATCAACAGTGAATGAGGGGACAGGGAATTTGGGAATGAATGTGGATTGCAGTTCGGCAGAAAGTCATTAAGCTTCAACAGATACAGACAGGAAAGTGCAGATCTGGTAGAAGGGAGAAAGTTAGAACAACTAGAAACATGTATTAGAACTATCCTCTTTTCTGTCTATTTGTCAGACTGTCTGTGCGTCTGGATCAACCCTTTCAACCACCTCCCATAGCTCCAACACTGAGCAAGCCCAATAATAGACAAATAAAAAGCACTGAGAAAAAACATCAGACACTAACACAAAGTATAGGGGAAAAATAGAAAATCTGAATCATAATAATCTTTATTGTCACAAGTAGGCTTACATTAACACTGCAATGAAGTTACTGTGAAAAGCCACTAGTCACCACACTCCAGCACCTGTTCAGGTACACGGAGGGAGAAATCAGAATATCCAAATTGCTACCATGCTGAAGCCATTAGAGCAGGGGTGGGCAAACTACGGCCTGCCAAAGGTCTTTATGCGGCCCACCAAGATTTTTTTTTTTAAATTTTATTTTTTTTTAATTTTTAATTATTTTTTTAAGGTTAATGGGGGGGCTGTTGGGTTACTTACTGGAATAGGGTGGATACGTTGACTTGAGTAGGGTGATCATTGCTCGGCACAACGTCGAGGGCCGAAGGGCCTGTTCTGTGCTGTACTGTTCTATGTTCTATATGAGGCGCCCAGAATCATAACCGGGTGAAGTAATTATTTTACTTAATATACTATGCGGCCCTTTAAAATTGTGAATTTCTGAATGTGGCCCTTGCACGGAAAAGTTTGCCCACCCCTGCATTAGAGAGACAGATTGGCAGATGAAATAATACAATGCAAGTATAAAATGGTCCATTCACCCCTTAAAATCTTTGACTCATTTGCCCACCTTTTTAACCCTTTTTTCCCTGACTCCAACGTACTACGAAATGAAATGAAATGAAAATCGCTTATTGTCACGAGTAGGCTTCAATGAAGTTACTGTGAAAAGCCCCTAGTCGCCACATTCCGGCGCCTGTCCGGGGAGGCTGGAACGAGAATCGAACCGTGCTGCTGGACTGCTTGGTCTGCTTTAAAAGCCAGCGATTTAGCTCAGTGAGCTAAAACAGCCCCATAACAGCCCCATTACTACATAAGCAATACTGGAGAAAATTCACAAGAACATAGGAATTAGGAGGAGAAGTAGGCAGTTCAGCCCTTCAAGCCTGCTCTGCCATTCAATCAGATCATGTCTTATCTCTTCCTGGTCTCAAATCCAACTCCCCTTTTGTCCCCCATATCCTTTCAACTCTTTTTTTTTAAACATAAATATATCTATCACCTTATACAACACAGAAATGTAGGCAGTGGAATAATAGTATTCATGCCAGGCTAGTAATCCAGAATAATGTTCTGGGTGTCTGGGTTCAAATTCCGCCATGGCAGATCGTGAATTTTGAATTCAATGAAAATCTGGAATTAAAAGTCTAATTGTAGATTGTAAATATCCATCTGGTTCACTAAGTCCTTTAGGAAAGGAAATCTGTTGCCCTTGCCTCATCTGGCCTACATGTGACTCCAGACCCACAGCAGTGTGGTTGATTCTTAAATGGCCTAGCAAGCCACTCAGTTTCAAGAGCAATTAGGGATGAATCATAGAATCCCTACAATGCAGGCGGCCATTCGGTCCAACGAGTCTGCATCAACCCTGCGAAATATCACCCCATTCTGATGCTGAGTTCAGGATGTTGACCAAGACACTAGCAGAATTCTCTGCTCCAAAAAAAAATAGTGTCATTAAATATTTTGCATTTGTTGAAACAAGGGCTTTGGCTCAATATACCAACTGCTGGTCCAAATACTGAAGTTACAACCAACCGAGAAAATGAATTGTCTCGCTAAAATGGGGTAATTTTTGAAATTAAAAATCTGTCCAAGATTAAGCACTGTATTTTGAAATTAAACAAAGCTACCTCCTGGACTGATCCACAAACACCAATGGTCAGCACGGGCATGACGGGCTGTATGGCCTGTTTCTGGACCCAAACTTTTTTATAGCTCAATGAAAACTAGCATGCATTTCACAAAAAGCGGATCACATTGCGGAGATAGTAGCAAGCTTCCGAACAGTCAGACTGGTGAAATGGCCAGGCACAAAGCGGATTAAATTTATTGCTGAGAAGTGTGAAGTGATACAGTTTGCAATGATGGGCAATTAAATGTTGATATTTTAACTAGGGTGCAGGAAAAGGACCTGGGGTTCACAAAGGTGAGGATTTACTAGAATGATACCAGGAGTGAGTTATGTGGATGGACTAGAAAAAAACTGGGATTGTTCTCAATAAAGCGTAGATGATTAAGTGAAGATTGATGATTTAGCGGAGTTCAGTCTCCATCAAAGCTGGACAAATGTATGGATTGTAACTCAACAGAGCTAAGATAAAGCTTCAGTTGTTATGATATTTGTTTGCTTGTTCATGAGCATTTATTCATGTCAATGGAGTTTTATACAAATCCATAAAACCCTCCTGCCCAAACAACCAAGGGATGGATCCACAATATTTTTTATGCAACTGCACACAAAACACTGACAGCAATAGGCAAAAAAAATAACGTTTGAAGATGAACCCCCCCCCGGCCCCACCCCCGGGCATCATCCCACATCCTCAGACCCTCCTACTCCAATTACCCCCAATTTAGAATCGTAGAATCCTTACAGTGCTGAAGGAGGTCATTCTGCCTGTCAAGGGAATAGTGTAGATGGGCTTTAGAGGGGTTTCAAAGGTCGGCGCAACATCGAGGGACGAAGGGCCTGTACTACGCTGTAATGTTCTACCTATGTTCTAAGTCAGCATCGACCTCCTGAAAGAGAATCCTACCTCGGCCCAAGCCCCCACTCTGTCCCTGTAACCCCACCTAACTTTTGAACACTATGGGGCAATTTTATCATGGTCAATCCACCGTATCTGCACATCTTTGGACAGCGGGAGGAAACTAGAGCACCCAGAGGAAACCCACGCAGACACGGGAGAAAGTGCAAACTCCAGTCACCCGAGGCCGGAATCGATTCTGGTTACCTGGTGCTGTGAGGCAGCAGTGCTAAACACCTGGCTGTGACACCCAAATTTACAAACCCCTTTAAAATTTGACCCTCCCAATATTGATCCTTTGCCCAGTGCACAGTCAGTTCTTGCCCGCCCACTAAGGTTCAACATCCAGAAATCTCATTTCTGCAGTTCAACACCCATCACCCTGCCCCATACCTCACCCACACTGCCCCTCCCCCACACTGCCCCTCCCCATACCTCACACACACTGCCCCACCCCGTACTTCACCCACACTCCCCTCCCCATACCTCACCCACACTCCCCCCTCCCCCACCCACACTGCCCCTCCCCATACCTCACCCACACTGCCCGTCACATTCCACACCCACACTGCCCCTCCCCCATACTGCCCTTCCCATACCTCACCCACACTGCCCCTCCCCATACCTCACCCACACTGCCCCTCCCCATACCTCACCCACACTGCCCCTCCCCATACCTCACCCACACTGCCCCTCCCCATACCTCATCCACACTTCCCCTCCCCCATACCTCACCCACACTGCCCCTCTCCATACCTCACCCACACTGCCTCTCCCCCATACCTCACCCACACTGCCCCTCCCCATACCTCACCCACACCCCCCCCTCCCCCACCCACACACCCCTCCCCCACCCACACTGCCCCTCCCCATACCTCACCCACACTGCCTCTCCCCCATACCTCACCCACACTGCCCCTCCCCATACCTCACCCACACCCACCCTCCCCCACCCACACACCCCCTCCCCCACCCACACTGCCCCTCCCCATACCTCACCCACACTGCCTCTCCCCCATACCTCACCCACACTGCCCCTCCCCATACCTCACCCACACCCCCCCTCCCCCACCCACACACCCCCTCCCCCACCCACACTGCCCCTCCCCATACCTCAACCACACTGCCCCTCCCCATACCTCACCCACACTGCCCCTCCCCATACCTCACCCACACTGCCCCTCCCCATACCTCACCACACTGCCCCTCCCCCATACCTCACCCACACTGCCCCTCACCCACACTGCCCCTCCCCATACCTCACCCACACTGCCCCTCCCCATACCTCACCCACACTGCCCCTCCCCATACCTCACCCACACTGCCCCTCCCCCACACTGCCCTTCCCCATACCTCACCCACACTGCCCCTCCCCCATACTGCCCTTCCCCATACCTCACCCACACTGCCCCTCCCCATACCTCACCCACACTGCCCCTCCCCATACCTCACCCACACTGCCCCTCTCCATACCTCACCCACACTGCCCCTCCCCATACCTCACCCACACTGCCCCTCCCCATACCTCACCCACACTGCCCCCTCCCCCACACTGCCCTTCCCCATACCTCACCCACACTGCCCCTCCCCCATACTGCCCTTCCCCATACCTCACCCACACTGCCCCTCCCCCATACTGCCCTTCCCCATACCTCACCCACACTGCCCCTCCCCATACCTCACCCACACTGCCCCTCCCCATACCTCACCCACACTGCCCCTCTCCATACCTCACCCACACTGCCCCTCCCCATACCTCACCCACACTGCCCCTCCCCCACACTGTCCCTCTCCATACCTCACCCACTGCCCCTCTCCATACCTCACCCACACTGTCCCTCTCCATACCTCACCCACACTGCCCCTCCCCATACCTCACCCACACTGCCCCTCCCCATACCTCACCCACACTCCCCCTCCCCATACCTCACCCACTGCCCCTCCCCATACCTCACCCACACTCCCCCCTCCCCCATACCGCACCCACTGCCCCTCCCCATACCTCAACCACACTGCCCCTCCCCATACCGCACCCACTGCCCCTCCCCATACCTCACCCACTCCCCCCCATACCTCCCCCACACTCCCCCCCCCCCCATACCTCCCTCACACTCCCCCTCCCCCATACCTCACCCACACTGCCCCTCCCCCACACCTCACCAACAACTTCCCCTCATCCCCCACACTTCCCCTGGCCCCTCGCCCACCTGCCCCCCCCCCCCCACACATATGTCACCTGCCTACCCACCCCACACACCACTTCCCCACCTAACCTCTCTCCTCTCCCCACCCAACACCTCTCACCCCCCCCTCAAAGACCCCTCCCTCTCTCCCCACGCCGCAACCACCCCTCTCCCCCACCTCTCAACCTCCCCTGCCCTCCCCCCACCTCAACCGCCCACCTCCCCCTCTCCTCCATCCCTCAACATCCCTCCCCTCTGCCTCCCCTCTTCACACTCCCTCTCCCTCTTCACATTCCCTCTTCGCTCTACCTCCCCTTCTTCGCGCTACCTCTCCCTCCCCGCGCTCCCTCCCCGTCTTTGCGCTCCCTACCCCTCTTCACTCTCCATCTTCACTCTCCCACCCCCTCCGCCACCCCTCTGCATTCCCTCCCCCTCCGGCACCCCTCTTCACGCCCCCTCCCCCACCCTCCCTCCCTCTCCCCAACCCCTCTTTGCGCTCCCTCCCTGCCCTACACTCATCCCCAGAGCATCTCGACAGCAAGGACTCGGCCATCAGACTCCGATTCATTGACTACAGTTCCACCTTCAACACCATAATCCCAGCCAAATTCATATCAAGACTCCAAAATTTAGGATTTGGCTCCTCACTCTGCAACTGGATCCTCCCCTTTCTAACCCACAGACCACAATCGGTAAGAATAAAGAATACCTCCTCCACAATAGTCTTCAATACCGGGGCCCCAAAAGGCTGGCTACTTAGCCCCCCCAACTATACTCCCTGTACACACACGACTGCGTGGCAAAATTTGGTTCCAACTCCATCTATAGGTTTGCTGACGATACGACCATAGTAAGAAGTCTTACAACACCAGGTTAAAGTCCAACAGGTTTGTTGGACTTGCAAAATCCTACCAACTGTCCTAGCTTGAGCCAATTCACACCTCTTTAACCTGGGATTACCCCTATCTCTGGATCTGTAAAGATTTGATTACCCGCAAATGCTCGCATTCCAAGCATTGCCTGGCATCTTTGACTTTGTCTGTATATATGTTTCTCGAACATATCTCTTCATTCACCTGAGGAAGGAGCAGTGCTCCGAAAGCTTGTGTTTGAAAAAAATCTGTTGGACTTTAACCTACTGTGCTCACCCCAGTCCAACGCCGGCATCTCCACATCATGGATACGACCATAGTGTGCCGGATCTTGAATAACGAAGAGTCAGAATACAGGAGGGAGATTGAGAATCTAATGAAGTGGTGCAGCGACAACAATCTCTCCCTCAATGCCAGCAAAACTAAAGAGCTCGTCATTGACTTCAGGAAGCAAAGTACTGTACACACCCCTGTCAGCATCAACGGGGCCGAGGTGGAGATGGTTAGCAGTTTCAAATTCCTCGGGCTACACTTCTCCAAAAATCTGTCCTAGTCCAGCCAATTCGACACTACCACCAAGAAATCACAACAATGTCTAGACTTCCTCAGAAAACTAAGGAAATCGGCATGTCCACACTAACTCTTACCAACTTATACAGATGCACCAGAGAAAGCATCCTATCTGGCTGCATCACAGCCTGGTATGGCAACTGCTCTACCCAAGACAGCGAGAAACTTCAGAGAGTCGTGAACACAGCCCAGTCCATCACACGAACCTGCCTCCCATCCAGTGACTCCATCGACACCTCCCGCTGCCTTGGGAAAGCGGGCAGCACAACCAAAGACCCCTCCCACCTGGCTAACTCACTCTTCCAACTTCTTCCATCGGGCAGGAGAAACAAAAGTCTAAGAACACACACAAACAGACTAAAAATACCTTATTTTCAGCTGTTACCAGACTCCGAAACAACTCTCTTATGGACTGACCTCATTAAGACTACACCCCTGTATGCTTCATCCGATGCGGTGTCATGTAGTTACCTTGTGTTGCCCTATTATGTATTTTCTTTTATTTTCATACACTGAATGATCTGTGGAGCGGCTCGCAGAAAAATACTTTTCACTGTACCTCGGTACACGTGACAATAAACAAACTCCCCTCAGCACACCCACTCCCCTCCCCTTCGCACCTCCACTCCCCTACCCTTCGCACCCCCACTCCCCTACCCTTCGCACCCCCACTCCCCCCTCTTCACACCCCCACTCCCCTATCCTTCGCACTCCCACTCCCCCCTCTTCACACCCCCACTCCCCTACCCTTCGCACTCCCACTCCCCCCTCTTCGCACCCCCACTCCCCTCCCCCCTCGTCGCACCCCCACTCTCCCGCTCTCCCCTACCCACACTCCCCCTCTCTTCGCACCTCACACACCCTCTCTTCGCACCCCACTCCCCCCTCTTCGCACCCCCACTCCCCCCCTCTTCGCACCCCCACTCCCCCCCTCTTCGCACCCCCACTCCCCTCCTCCTCGCACCACCACTCCACCCCTCTTCGCACCCCCACTCCACCCCTCTTCGCACCCCCACTCCACCCCTCTTCGCACCCCCACTCCACCCCTCTTCGCACCCCCACTCCACCCCTCTTCGCACCCCCACTCCACCCCTCTTCGCACCCCCACTCCACCCCTCTTCGCACCCCCACTCCACCCCTCTTCGCACCCCCACTCCACCCCTCTTCGCACCCCCACTCCACCCCTCTTCGCACCCCCACTCCACCCCTCTTCGCACCCCCACTCCACCCCTCTTCGCACCCCCACTCCACCCCTCTTCGCACCCCCACTCCACCCCTCTTCGCACCCCCACTCCCCCCCTCTTCGCACCCCCACTCCCCCCCTCTTCGCACCCCCACTCCCCCCCTCTTCGCACCCCACTCCCCCCTCTTCGCACCCCCACTCCCCCCTCTTCGCACCCCCACTCCCCCCTCTTCGCACCCCCACTCCCCCCCTCTTCGCATCCCCCCTCTTCGCACCCCCACTCCCCCCTCTTCGCACCCCCACTCCCCCCTCTTCGCACCCCCACTCCCCCCTCTTCGCACCCCCACTCCCCCCCTCTTCGCATCCCCCCTCTTGGCACCCCCACTCCCCCCTCTTGGCACCCCCACTCCCCCCTCTTGGCACCCCCACTCCTCTCCCCCTCTTGGCACCCCCACTCCCCTCCCCTTCTTGGCACCCCCACTCCCCTCCCCCTCTTGGCACCCCCACTCCCCTCCCCCTCTTCGCACCCCCACTCCCCTCCCCCTCTTCGCACCCCCACTCCCCTCCCCCTCTTCGCACCCCCACCCCCCTCCCCCTCTTCGCACCCCCACTCCCCTCCCCCTCTTCGCACCCCCACTCCCCTCCCCCTCTTCGCACCCCCACTCCCCTCCCCCTCTTTGCACCCCCCCTCCCCTCCCCCTCTTTGCACCCCCACTCCCCTCCCCCCCTCTTGGCACCCCCACTCCCTTCCCCCTCTTGGCACCCCCCCTCCCCTCCCCCTCTTGGCACCCCCACTCCCCTCCCCCTCTTGGCACCCCCACTCCCCTCCCCCTCTTCGCACCCCCACTCCCCTCCCCCTCTTCGCACCCCCACTCCCCTCCCCCTCTGCGCACCCCCACTCCCCTCCCCCCTCTGTGCACCCCCACTCCCCTCCCCCCCTCTTCGCACCCCCACTCCCCTCCCCGCACCCCCACTCCCCTCCCCCCCTCTTCGCACCCCAACTCCCCTCCCCGCACCCCCACTCCCCTCCCCGCACCCCCACTCCCCTCTTCCCACCCCCACTCCCCTCCCCCCTCTTCCCACCCCCACTCCCCTCCCCCCTCTTCCCACCCCCACTCCCCTCCCCCCTCTTCCCACCCCCCACTCCCCTCCCCCCTCTTCCCACCCCCACTCCCCTCCCCCCACTCCCCTCCCCCCTCTTCCCACCCCCCACTTCCCACTCCCCACTTCCCACTCCCCACTCCCCACTCCCCACTTCCCACTCCCCACTTCCCACTCCCCAGTCCCCACTTCCCACCCCCCACCCCCCACTTCCCACCCCCCACTCCCCAACCCCCCTCTTCCCACCCCCCACCCCCCTCTTCCCACCCCCCACCCCCCACTTCCCACCCCCCACTCCCCACCCCCCACCCCCCACTTCCCACCCCCCCACTCCCCAACCCCCACCCCCCTCTCCCCAACCCCCCTCTTCCCACTCCCCTCTCCCCAGTCCCCACCCCCCACTCCCCACTTCCCTCCCCTCTCCCCACCCCCCTCTCCCCACCCCCCTCTCCCCACCCCCCTCTCCCCTCTCCCCACCCCCACCCCCCCCTCTCCCCACCCCCCCCCCCTCTCTCCCCCACCCCCCTCTCCCCTCTCCCCACCCCCCTCTCCCCCTCCCCCTCTCCCCTCTCCCCACCCCCCTCTCCCCCTCTCCCCACCCCCCTCTCCCCTCTCCCCCCCCCCCCTCTCCCACCTCCCCACCCCCCTCTCCCCACCCCCCTCTCCCCACCCCCCCTCTCCCCCTCTCCCCACCCCCCTCTCCCCTCTCCCCACCCCCCTCTCCCCTCTCCCCACCCCCCTCTCCCCTCTCCCCACCCCCCTCTCCCCTCTCCCCACCCCCCCTCCCCTCTCCCCACCCCCCTCTCCCCTCTCCCCACCCCCCTCCTCTCCCTCCCCCACCCCCCCTCTCCCCCCCCCCTCTCCCCACCCCCCTCTCCCCACCCCCCTCTCCCCACCCCCCTCTCCCCTCTCCCCACCCCCCTCTCCCTCTCCCCACCCCCCTCTTCCCTCCCCACCCCCTCTCCCCACCCCCCCTCGTCCCTCCCCCCACCCCCCCTCCTCCCTCCCCCCCCCCCCCCTCCTCCCTCCCCCCCACCCCCCCTCTTCCCTCCCCCCACCCCCCCCTCTTCCCTCCCCCCCCCCCCCCCTCCTCCCTCTCCCCACCCCCCCTCTTCCCTCCCCCCACCCCCCCTCTTCCCTCTCCCCACCCCCCCTCTTCCCTCCCCCCACCCCCCCTCTTCCCTCCCCCCACCCCCCCTCTTCCCTCCCCCCACCCCCCCTCTTCCCCCTCCCCACCCCCCCTCTTCCCTCCCCCCACCCCCCTCTTCCCTCTCCCCACCCCCCTCTTCCCTCTCCCCACCCCCCTCTTCCCTCTCCCCACCCCCCTCTTCCCTCTCCCCACCCCCCTCTTCCCTCTCCCCACCCCCCCCTCTTCCCTCCTCCCCACCCCCCCCTCTTCCCTCTCCCCACCCCCCCCTCTTCCCTCCTCCCCACCCCCCCCTCTTCCCTCTCCCCACCCCCCCCCTTCCCCCTCTCCACCCCCCCTCTTCCCTCTCCCCACCCCCCCTCTTCCCTCTCCCCACCCCCCCCTCTTCCCTCTCCCCACCCCCCTCTTCCCTCTCCCCTCTTCCCTCTCCCCACCCCCCCCTCCCCACCCCCCCCCCTCTTCCCTCTCCCCACCCCCCTCTTCCCTCCTCCCCACCCCCCCCCCTCTTCCCTCCTCCCCACCCCCCCCCCCTCTTCCCTCCTCCCCACCCCCCCCTCTTCCCTCCTCCCCACCCCCCCCTCTTCCCTCCTCCCCATCCCCCCCCCCCCCCCCTCTTCCCTCCTCCCCACCCCCCCCCCTCTTCCCTCCTCCCCACCCCCCCCCCTCTTCCCTCCTCCCCACCCCCCCCCCTCTTCCCTCCTCCCCACCCCCCCCCTCTTCCCTCCTCCCCCCCCCCCCCCCCCCTCCCGCCTCCCCACCCCCCCCCCTCTTCCCTCCTCCCCCCCCCCCCCCCCTCTTCCCTCCTCCCCCCCCCCCCCCCCTCTTCCCTCCTCCCCCCCCCCCCCTCTTCCCTCCTCCCCACCCCCCCCTCTTCCCTCCTCCCACTTCCCTCTCCCATCCCCCTCTTCCCCCCCCCCCCCCCTTCCCACTCCTTCACACTCACCCGGCCGCCATCTTCCCGGGCTGGTGTCATGGAGATTCCCGGACCCCCTGGGCGGCTCGGGCTTCCCGCAGACCGGTAGCGGGTTCCGGATCGGGTTCGGGTAGAGGACGGGGCTTCAGGACGGGACAGGTGATTGCAGTTTTCTCCGCCGGTTATGGATGTATTATCTTGTTTATTCTCCAGGCGGTTTTGTTTTTGCAGCTCCGGTGGGTCTTGCAGGCGGCGCGATGACGTCACTACGTTTGTCGTGCGTACGTATATCGTCATTTTGTTAATACATGCAAAGTAGCTATGTAAATGAGGGTGTGACACAGACCCATCATTCTCAATACAGTAGTAAAAAATATTACTCCTCAAGTGAGAATATTACTGCCAGAATAAGAATATTATTACTGTCAATATGAATATATTGCTATTTGAGTCAGAATATTATTCTGGTTATTATTCTAAACCAGGGGCTGGTTTAGCTAGGGGTTGGTTTAGTCAGGGGCTGGTTTAGTCAGGGGCTGATTTAGCACAGTTGTCTAAACACTGGCTTGTAATGTAGAACAAGGTCAGCAGCGAGGGTTCAATTCCCGTACTAGCCTCCCTGAACAGGTGCCGGAATGTGGCAACCAGGAGCTTTTCACAGTAACCTCATTGAAGCCTACTTGTGGCAATAAGTTATTATTCCTGTTGCTGTGAGAATATTATTACTATTAGAGTGAGAATATGACTGCCAGTGTGAGAATATTACTGAGAGTGAGAATATTATTTCTGTCAGTGTGATATTATTACTGTGAGAATATAATAATAATAATCTTTATTAGTGTCACACGTAGGCTTATGTTAACACTGCAATGAAGTTACTGTGAAAATGCCCTAGTCGCCACAAGATGGCACCTGTTTGGGTACACTGAGGGAGAATTCAGAATGTTCAATTTGCCAAACAGCACGGGCGCGATTCTCCGCTGCCCACGCCGGTTGGGAGAATAGCGGGAGGGCCTCCCGACATTTTTCACGCCCTCCTGCTATTCTACCCCCAACGCCCGACCCACGTCACGAATCGCTGCTCGCCGTTTTTTACGGCGAGCGGCGATTCTCCGTGGCCGAGCGGCCGGGCCTTTACGCCCGTTTTTTCACGGCAGCAAACACACCTGCTTGCTGCCATCGTAAAAACGGGCACTGGATGCCTGCTTGGGGCATCCAGAGGCCCGTTTGGGACGGGAGCATCACCGTTGTGCTCGGGAGGGGACAGGCCCGCGATCGGTGCCCACCGATTGTCGGGCCTGCGTCCAAACGGGACGCACTATTTCCCCTCCGCCGCCCGACAAGATCAAGCCGCCACATCTTGTCGGGCGGCGGTGGAGAAATGCGGAACCGCGCATGCGCGGGTTCTGTCAATGGCGTGATGACGTCATCCACACATGCGCGGGTTGGAGCCGGCAGCGCGTCATCTTGCCGCGCGGCCTTAACAACGGTCGTTAAGGCCGCGACACTGTGATTCCCGGGGTCCTGCTCCTAGCCCCAATGGGGGGGGGGGGGAATCGGGTCCCGGAAACGGGCGTGAAGACTGCCGTGAAACACGGCCAGTTTCACAGCAGCCTTTATGACTCTCCGCATTTTCGGAGAATCTCGCCCCACGCGTGGGAAGAACGTACAGACTCCGCACAGAGTGACCCAAGCCAGGAATTGAATCACTGCTACCGTGCCGCTCATTGCTGTTAGAGTGAGAATATTATTACTGTTGGTGTGAGAATATTATTACCATTACTGTGAGAATATCATTACTGTTAGTGAGAATATTATTACTGTCAGTGTGAGAATATTACTGTTAGTATATAGTTATTTGATGTAACTAGTAGAGTTGACAAAGAAGACCCCGTGGATGTGGTTTATTCAGATTTTTAGAAGACTTTCGACAATGTCTCACAGATTACTATGTCAAGTTAAAGCACATGAGTTTGCGGGTAGTATCTTGAGATGGATAAAAAGCTGGTTCATAGACAGGATGCAAAATGATGGAATGAATTGGTCTTTTTCCGATTGACAGGCAGTGGCTTGTGAGATACCGCTCTGATCTGTGCTAGGACCCCAACTGTTCACATTATGTATTAATGATTTGAATGAGGGAATCAAATGTAATTTTCCAAATTTGCACATGATATAAATTTGGGTGGAAGGGTGAATTGTGAGGAGGATGCCGAGATGCTTCAGCAGGATTTGGACAGGCTGAGTGAGTGGGCATATGCATTGCAGATGTAGTATAATATGGAGAAAGGTAAGGTTAACCACTTTGGTCGCAAAAATGGTGTTACAACCCCTTTGTGAACCAAGGACTGTGCTCAATACAACTCCCCCCTTACACAGCTGAGTATGAGCTCCCCTGGTAATTGGGGGAACCACTCTATTAAACCCTGGCCTGGATGCCGGCCAGGGAGGGTGTCCCTCCGGGGAGAGGAGTTGTAGCTTTGCTATTTGTGTATACTGTAACAAATCTTTTGTTAATCTCTACCCTACTGTGTATTCTGTTGTCTCTTCCCTTGGATTCTACACTGGCGACGAGGGTGAAGTGGAGCTGCCGCAACAACCGTGCGTTATACCGCAAACCCACTTTGCTCCAGCCCACAATATGCGGCACTCTGAACGGTGAGATGCCGCATATTGGGAAATTTGAACAGTTTGATGTTGGTACTGATGACTGGACCCAGTATGTAGAACAGGGACAGTATTTTTTTCTGTCTAAAGCAATTATTGGGGGATGAACGGCAGACCGTTATCCTGCTGGAAACTCCTTAGGATGGCCCACTTAACCCTCCAGCGGGCAGTCAACATCATCATTTCCTGGGAGAGCTGGAGCGTGGGGTCCAAGAATTGCAGGATTTGTCAGTCCCTGAACATCATTTGCCGAAGCGAAGGCCGACCGGCCGCTCAAGGGCCCAAAAGGCGCGAGCTTCTGTGAAGAGGGACTGACCACGGGAACCAAAGCTGTCGCTATGGCGCGTCCAGGTGCAACTTGGATGATTCCCCTGAATGGGCACCAAGATAGTGACTGGACATCGCATAAAGGGCTGGGATGGCGGACAGGCCCGTGAAGGTGCCATTTCCCACCCAACCTCCAGGTGTTTTAGGCCCCCCCCCCCCCCCCCCCCCCCCCCACAGGCACCGAACATACTATGTTAAAGGCCAAGAGGAAGAGTATAAGTATTGCGTTACAGCCCCCAGGGTCGCACCCATTTGAATCGCATTAAAGGTGAATGGACACCCCATTGAAATGGAGCTCGATACTGGAACGGCAGACTTGGTGATCAGCCGTTGGACATTCGCCGTGATCGAGTCCAATCTCTAGACCTTGGATCTTTAGGACACAACACAGATGCCGGATTGGTGACATGCACCGTGTAGAGCCTTTGGCCATTGAGGGCACCACCCACGTGACCATGGCATATGGGGACCAACCGGCATGTTTGCCGCTGGTGATAGTCCGCGGAGGAGGACCCAGCTTACTGGGCCGCGATTGGCCGTGCGACTTAAAATTGGACTGGCAACGTGTCTGCCCCATGTCCCCTATGGCCAAGGAGTTTCCAGGAGTTTTCACTGAAGGCCGTAGGATGATAAAAAGCACAGTGGCCAAAATCAGTGGGGCGAGAACACACAACCCGGTTATTTCCACACCCGCCCAGTGCCATATGCGCTGTGGACAAATGTCGATGCAGAGCTGGATCGTTTGGAACCCTCGGGCATCATTCGCCCCAACCACTTCACCAATTGGGCTGCGCTAGTGGTCCCGGTGCTAAAACCCGACGGGTCCATACGTCTGTGGGGGGGCTACAAGATGACAGTAAACCGTTTTTTCCCCTTGACCGTTACCCGATCTATTGCATCAAGGACCTGTACACCAAACTCAGGAGAGGAACAACATTCATGAAACTCAACATGAGCCACGCACACCTACAGCTAGTCCTGGATCCGGACTCTTGGAAGTATGTGACGGTAAATATCCACAGAGGATTGTATGAATACACCCGACTGCCTTTGAGGGTTTCATTGGCCTGAGTGATTTTCCAGTGCATGATGGAAACAACCTGTGAACCCTACCCAGGGTGGCCGTACACCTGGATGATGTACTTGACACCAGGGCTTCGGACAATGAACATTTCGAGAACCAGCAAAAGTCCACCGGCATTTTGAAGAACCCAGCGTCCACCTCCACAGAGAGAAATGTGATTTTAACGCCCCTGAAGTCGCCTATTTAGGATACTAGGTAGACAGCAGGGAGATTCACCCGGTTGAAAACAAAGTGCGGGCCATCCAGCAAGCTCCAATCCCACAAGGCACAACCAAACTCCGCTCCTTTTTAGGGCTCATCAACTACTATGGGAAATTCATCTGCAATTTAGCCATGCTGCTTAGCCCGCTCCACCAATTGTTACAAAAAGGACACCGGTGGGCATTAGACCCCCCGCACCAGAAAGCGTTCTCGCACACCGGATACCCGACGGGTCAGAACAGCCAATCGCTTTTGCATTGCGCACACTAGCCGTTGCCGAGCGGAACTATGCCCAAATTGAGAAGGAGGGCCTCGCTGTTATATTTGCTGTAGGGAAATTTCACCGGTATGTCTATGGCCATGCATTTATGCATTTATGGTCTATGCCGACCACAAACCTTTACTTGGGATATTCAAAGAGGGTGGAGAGATTTTGTGATCGTGTGCACCAGGGTCTAGCGATGGGCGTTACTCCTATCAGCATAGCAGCATACGAATACACACTGGAACACCGTCCGGGCACGCGGATCCCAAATGCCGATGCATTGAGCCGCCTGCCCCTCTGCACGAGACTCCCGGCACTCGCCTCAGCCGCTTACGTAGTCGCGGCCGCTCCACTTCATTGCCAGTCACAGGCGGCTCACATAAAAGAGTGGACTCAGGCAGACCCACAGCTATCTCAGGTTTAACACATGATCCTGGGGCCAGCGTAGAGCTTTGCCCGACGATCTGCAGGCCTATATGATGATGCTCCCGGAGCTGATCATGGAGGATGGAGTTTTAATATGGGGGATATGGGTGGTCGTCCCGGGCGCTCTTGCTACAGAACCTCCACATTGGAAACCCGGAGGTATCCAAGATGAAGAAACCTGTCCGCAGCTATGTTTGGTGGCTTGGAAAAGACTCTGGCATCGAGAAGGTAACCCAGTGCTGCAGCCCTTGCCAAGAACACCAAAAGCCCCACTGGCCAATGCACCCTCGGGAATGGCCGGGAAAACCTTTGTCCCGTGTCCACATAGACTTCGCTGGCCTGTTTCAGCGGGCAACATTCCTCGTGACAGTAGATGCTCACTCGACTTGGCTCGAGGTCCACAAGATGCAAACTGTGACCACAAAGACACCGTGGATGGGCTGCGGCACATATTCAGCACCAATGGAATACCCAATGTGCTAGTGTCGGATAACGGCACCGCGTTCACCAGCAAGGGGTTAGAGTTATTAATGGTCTCAAACGGAATTCGGCATCTATGAACCAACCCTTATCACCCAGCCTCAAAGTGTTTGGCCGAGCGGGCGGTCTAAATCTTCCAAAGGTCAATGAAGAAACTGACCACAGGATCTTGGGAGACGTGACTGGCCCATTTCCTCTTCAGTTACCTGACAACCCCTAATGCTACTATGGGTGTTAAATTAACAAAGTTGCTAAAGGGATGTCGGATCCAGACCCCTCTCAGTCTCGTCTTTCTGGACATAGGGGCTCAGATCCACCAGCAACAGGACCACTTTGAGACGGAACTGATCAACGCTCGCAGCTGCGCAACCTCAAGTAGGGGACACTGAATACATGCGCAGTTTCAGCACCGGCACCACATGGGTCCCGGGCATCATGCTCTTGGCAACTGGTCCAGTTTGCAATTTGATCCAGGCACATAGATGTGAAGCCAGCCAACACCTGGACCACAACTGCCGCCGCACGCAGGAGCCTCCAGAACAGGCTCCTGATGCACCAATCAGATCTGCCAACGCCCCTCATCGCCGCCTCGGTCGCCACGCCTATCACTGTCACCTCTGCCGTCAAAACCCAGGAAGCTGTGATGCCAGAGGCCTCATCAGAAGACTCTCACACTGACTCAGACATTAACACTGGCCTGGCCGCTGTAGTCGACCAGCCGCCCTCAACGCCGGCACCGTTGCCAGCTGCACTACTCCTGCCTCGACGCTCCACCTGAAAACGTCGGTCACAGGTGCGTTACACGCCTCCCGGACCCATCCTATTGAAGCCGGATTGTCATCCAATCCCCAAATGAACAAGAGGGCCTCAGCCTCGGCCTGAAGACATGAAATGAAAAATGAAATGAAAATCGCTTATTGTCACAAGTAGGCTTTAAATGAAGTTACTGTGAAAAGCCCCTAGTCGCCATATTCCGGCGCCTGTTCGGGGAGGCTGGTACGGGAATTGAACCGTGCTGCTGGTCTGCCTTGGTCTGCTTTAAAAGCTAGCGATTTAGCCCTGTGCTAAACCAGCCCCTAAACATGGATGTTTCTCCAGACTTGGTGGTGGTGGGGCCCCTTTGGGGACCAAGGACTGTGTACTATACAATTCCTCCCTTACATAGCTGAGTATGAGCTCCCCCAGTAATTGGGGCGGGTTTTCCTTTAACAAGGGGGAATCACTCAGTATAACTACACTGGCCTGGGTGCAGGTCAGGGAGGGGGCCCTTCAGGAAGTGGAGTTGTAGTTTTGTTATTTATGTACACCGTAATAAACCTTTTGTTCATTTCTACCCTACCGTGCTTTCCTGTTGTCTCTCCCATCGGATTCTACAAATAGAAAGGCAGATTATTATTTGTGTGGGTGTAAATTGAGAGAAGTGGATGCTCAGCGAGACCTTGGTGTCCTTGTACATCAGTCACTGAAAGTAAATACGCAGGTACAGCAGGCAGTAAAGAAGCCAAATGGTACGTTGGCCGTTTTAGCAAGAGGATTTGAGGATAGGAATAGTGATGTTTATGACAATTGCATAGGGCATTGGTGAGGCCACACCTGGAGTATTGTGTGCAATTTTGGTATCATGATCTGAGGAAGGATGTTCTTGCTGCGGAGGGAGGGCAGCAAAGGTTTACCAGGCTGATTCCTGGGATGGCGGGACTGTCATATGAGGAGAGACTAAGGGCGCGATTCTCCGCTGCCCACGACGGGTCGGAGAATAGCGGGAGGGCCTTCCCGACATTTTTCCCCACCTCCCGCTATTCCCCCCCCCCCCCCCCCCCCCCCCCCCACGGCCGCCCCACGACACGAATCGCCGCTCGCCGTTTTTTACGGCGAACAGCGATTCTCCCCAGGCCAATGGGCCGAGTTCCCAGGCCTTTACGGCCGTTTTCACGAACTCAAACACACCTGCTCTCACCGTTCGTGAAAACGGCCGCAAAGTGCCGTCCCGGACAACCATGGCACCGATTGGCACGGCCGCAGCGGGTCCGATACCCGTGCACTATTTGTTCCTCCGCCGCCCTGCAGGATCAGTCCGCGGGGCGGCTGAGGGGCATGACGGCCCACGCATGCGCGGGTTTGACGCATATGCGTGATGACGTCATCCGCGTATGCGCGGGTTGGAGCCGTCCAACCCGCGCATGCGCGGCTGACGTCATCATGCGCGTCAGCCGCCGTGACGCTTGGCACGCGGGCTTAGCGACGGTCGCTAAGCCCGCGATGCCATGCTTCATGGGGCCGCGCTGCTAGCCCCGCCCGGGGGGGAGAATCGGGTCCCGGGAGGGGGCACGGAGGCTGCCATGAAACACGGCCAGTTTCACGGCAGCCTTTACGACTCGCCGCATTTGCGGAGAATCGCGCCCTAAATTCTTTCGGATTAATTCATTAGAGTTTAGAGTATGAGGGAATCTCAAACTTGGAAAATTCTAACAGCATTAGACAGGGTAGGTTCAGAAAGAATGTGGGGGAATCCATCCAGAATTAGGGGTCATAGTTTGAGGATAAGGGGTAAACCTTTTAGGACTGAGGTGAGGAGAAATTTCTTCAACCAGGCAATGGCAAATCTGTGGAATTCACTACCACAGAAAGTAGTTGAGGTAATTTCATGAAGGAATTAGATAGAGCTCTTGGGGCTGAACAGATCAAGAGATACGGTGGGAAGGCAGGAAAGGGTATAGAACCCGATGATCAGCCATGATCATAATGAATGGCAGAGCAAGCTCGAAGAGCTGAATGGCCTCCCCCTGCTTCTATTTTCTATGTATGTTTCTGTGTTTGAGTGAGAATATTATTACTATTGCTGTGGGAATATTATTACTATCAGTGTGAGAATATTACTGTTATGAAATGAAAATCGCTTATTGTCACGAGTAGGCTTCAATGAAGTTACTGTGAAAAGCCACATTCGGGGCCTGTCCGGGGAGGCTGGTACGGGAATCGAACCGTGCTGCTGGCCTGCTTGGTCTGCTTTAAAAGCCAGCGATTTAGCCTGGTGAGCTAAACCAGCCCACTGCTAGAGTGAGAATAGTCCTGTTAGAGTGAGAAGGGCCGCGTGGCCTAATTCTGCTCGTATGTCTTATGGTCCTATGAGAATATTTTTACTGTCTGGGTGAGAATATTATTACTGTCTGGGTGAGGATATTATTACTGTTCAACCACCAATTTGCCCCGAGGAAAATGGACGGCGGGTTTCGAGGCGGAGGGCTGGGGTAGGAAGGATGGGCGACTTGTTCCGAAAAGGGAACTTCTCGAGCATGAGGGCGCTGGAGGAGAAATTCGGGCGAGATTTCAGGTACGTAGACAGTAGACAGGTCCCGTCCTTTCCATGCCTTCCACTGAGGGGGATCCAGGACAGGGTAGCTTCCAGGGGAGAGGGGAGAGTCTTGGATATTTATAAAGAGCTTATGGGAGCAGAGGACACACAGTCTGAGGAACTGAATCTCAAGTGGGAGGAGGAGCTTGGTGGAGAGTTAGGGGGAACTTATGGGCAGACGCTCTGAGGAGGGTAAACGCAACCGCAACATGTGCCAGGATCAGCCTGATTCAGTTCAAGATCGTCCACCGGGCCCACATGACCGTGGCCTAGATGAGTAATTTTTTGGGGCTGGAGGACAAGTGTGCTAGATGTGCGGGAGGACCAGCAAACCATGTCCACATGTTCTGGGCATGTCCAAAACTCAGGAGGTACTGGCAGGGATTTGCGGACGTCATGTCCCAGGTACTGAAAACAAGGGTGGCGATGAGTCCACAGGTGGCAATTTTTGGGGTCTCGGAAGATCCGGGAGTCCAGGAGGGGCTAGAGGCCGACGTTCTGGGCAACACGGTAGCACAAGTGGATAGCACTGTGGCTTCACAGCACCAGGGTCCCAGGTTCGATTACCGGCAGGGTCACTGCCTGTGTGGAGGGAGTGCAGTGAAGGTTTATCAGGCTGATTCCTGGGATGGCGGGACTGTCATATGGGGAGAGACTAAATTCTTTAGGATTAATTCATTAGAGTTTAGAGTATGGGGGAATCTCAAACTTGGAAAATTCTAACAGGATTAGACAGGGTAGGTTCAGCACATTCTCCCCGTGTCTGCGTGGGTTTCCTCCGGGTGCTCCAGTTTCCTCCCACAGTCCAAAGACGTGCAGGTTAGGTGGATTGGCCATGGTAAATTGCCCTTGTGACCAAAAAAAAAGGTTAGTCGGGGTTATTAGGTTCCGGGGATAGGGTGGAAGTGAGGGCTTAAATGGGTCGGTGCCGACTCGATGGGCGAATGTCTTCCTTCTGCACTGTATGTTCTATGTTCTGGCTTTTGCTTCCCTGGTAGCCTGGCGACGAATACTGTTGGCCTGGAGGGACTCAAAGCCTCCAAAGACCGAAGTATGGCTTCCGCACATGTCGAGCTTTCTCAGCCTGGAAAAAATTAAGTTCGCCTTAAGAGGATCACTATCGGGGTTCGCCCGGAGGTGGCAACCATTCATCGATTTCTTTGCGGAGAATTAATCGTCAGCGGGGGGGGAGGGGGGGGTGGGGAGGGGGTAGAATAGCGTGGAGTAAGTAGGAGGGGAAGAATAGATGGGTTTGTTTGCGAGAGAGGAGTTATTTTGTTTGCACTATGTTTTTTTATTTATATTTGCACACAACTGTATATTGTTGCTGTTTATAATGCCAAAAATACCTCAATAAAATTGTTTGTTAAAAAAAAAGAAAATATTACTATTGGTGAGAATATTCACGTTAGAGTGAGAATAGTATTGGATAGTGTTCACGTCTGATGTTCATTTTCAGATCCTTCGGATCAAGACAAATCCTGAGGTCGCCATTGGGTTTTTTTAACGTACACCATCGAGCTGACCCAATCTGTAGGTTTAGTGGTCTTGGAAATAATCCCAAGGTGCTGCATTTGTTCCAGTTCTTGCTTGAGACGGTCATGTAACAGAGCAGAGGGTGTACCACTGGTTTAGCATTCGCTTTTAATTGCATTTTGTATTGGAAAGGAAGAGTGCCCATGCCTTCAAATACCTGAGGAAACTTTGCTAGGATGATTTCAAAGTGTTCCTGCACAGGTGGAAGAGTTTTGTCGGTGTTGTAGATTTGTTTCACAAGGTATATGTCTTGAAAGGCTTGTGCATCTAACAGTGATGATCATCTAGCTTCAACAATTTTGAATCGCAAGGATATCTCAGTGCCTTTGTTTGTCGCTAAGAGATAGCAAGACCCCAAAGAAGTAATTGTGTTCCCATTGTAGTCACATAATTGGCAGTCAGTTTTTTTGAATCTTAGAGACGCAGCCTTTGATAAGACTACTCAGTGATGCCATCTAGTGTTGAGATACATGAACATCATCTTGTTAACCCTTTACACTTCTTACATTATACATACCATTACACCAAGTACCTAAAGTGGGTTGCCGCCATACAAAATGGCAGTCCCCCACCCCCGCCCCCCCTTCCTGGGTGGGACACCATAAAATACTCACTCTTGGCTTGGTTCAATTTATACCACAAGAGCGACCCAAATCTTTGGAGCAGCCCCATTTTATTCCCCACCGACGTGCTGGGCTCTGAAATGTACAGTAGCAGATCACCAGCGTACAAGGATACCCTATACTCCAACCCCCCCTCACTATCCCCTTCCACAACCCCAAGCTCTCTAGCGCAATATCCTCATAGGCTTTAGAGGCAGTGCAAACAACAGGGGGGGACATAGTTCACCCCGCCTAATACCCCAATCGGAGTAAAGTATCCCAAATTTAGTATGAACACTTGTCATCGGCTCCTTGTATAGCAGCCGTACCCACGCTGCAAACCTCGGCCCGATCCCAACTATTTCTAAGACCACCATCAAATAACCCCACCCTGGCGGCATGTGGCACAGTGGTTAGCACTGGGACTGCGGCGCTGAGGACCTGGGTTTGAATTCCGGCCCTGGGTCACTGTCCGTGTGGAGTTTGCATATTCTCCCCATGTCTGCGTGGGTTTCACCCCCACAACCCAAAGATGTGCAGGTTAGGTGGATTGGCCACGCTAAATTACCCCTTAATTGGAAAAAGAAATAATTGGGTACTCTAAAATTAAAAAAAAAATAACCCCACTCTACCCGATCAAACGCCTTCTCTGCATCCAGTGCCACCATCACCTCCGTCTCCTTTCTCTCCACCGGAGACATGATTACATTCAACAACATTACCACAATCAGAAACAGCTGCCTTCTCTTCACAAACTCTGTCTGATCTTCTAACACCTTCGGGAGACACCCATCCAACCTTGCTGCCAATATCTTGGCACCTACATTCAATAGCCTCCTTTACCTCCTGCTCCTCGACCAGCCCCTCCAGCCCTGCCCTGTCCTCCTCCCCCAACCTTGGGTACTCCATCCCGTCCAGGAACTCCCTCATCTCTCACTCCTCTCCCGGTGGCTCCGACCTACACAACTTCTCACAGAACTCCTCAAAAACTTTATTGATCTGCTCCGATGCCACCACCAGCTTCCCCACCTTATCCCGCGCCTGGACTATCTCCCTCGCCGCCACCTCCCTCGGCCTCTGGGCCTCCCCTTCTCCAGAATCACAAACACCCAATGTGGCACATGGTCCGAAATCAATAGCGCTGAATACTCCGACCATTTGACCCCGGCGAATAACGTTTTCTCCACCATCAAAAAAGTCTATCCTCGAATACACTTTATGTCCCGGGAGAGAAACAAATACTCCCGCTCCCTCGGGTGCAGGAACCTCCATGGGACTACTACTCCCATCTCTCTCATGAGCACAGCCAGCACCTTCGCCCCCACTGACTTGAGCCATCTGGCGCGGCTGACACCTGTCTAAGCTTGGATCTTGTATATTCCAATCCCTCCCCCCCCCCCTACTATTAACTCGTAGGTGTCCAAATCCAGGATGCACCTGTGGTGATATGCCTGGAAGCAATATCATAGATGGCTGGTGATGCAACCACCAACCAGCAGGTGGTGGTACAGGCAGACCATGCAGTCTCAAGACACTGGTCATGTGACAAGACACTCCAATATAAGTGGAGGCACATCAGCCATCAGCAGATGGTTATAAGACGTACAAGTGGACAGTCTTGCTCAGGTAGACCATAAGACATAGGAGCAGAATTAGGCCACTCGGCCCATCGAGTCTGCCCCATGTGGTAGTCACCACTGTTGTATTATATTGTATATATGGATTTTACGGTAAGGCCCCTGTACTACAGGTACAGGGGTAGATCCCTGCCTGCTGGCTCCGCCCAGTAGGCGGAGTATAAATGTGTATGCTCTCCGTACAGCAGCCATTTCGTCAGCTGCTGTAGTAAGCCACACATTTCTGTGTAATAAAGCCTTGATTACATTCTACTCTCGTCCTGTCGTAATTGATAGTGCATCAATTACACAGAGATTTTTCAGAGATGGACCTCCGCATCAAGCCGGATCGCCTGCAGCCGCATCCTCAAGCAGACAGCGCCAAAAAAGACTTCGAACATTGGCTAGCTTGCTTTGAAGCGTACATCGGGTCTGCGCCAGACCCAATCCCAGAAGCACAGAAACTCCAAATTCTGTACACACGGCTGAGCCCCAACGTTTTTCCCCTCGTCCAGGACGCACTGACCTACGCAGAAGCCATGGCGCTACTGAAGGAGAATTACGCTCAGCGGACCAACAAGATCTACGCCAGGCATCTCCTATCTGGGCTAAATCGCTGGCTTTTAAAGCAGACCAAAGCAGGCCAGTACCACGGTTGAATTCCCGTACCAGCGTCCCCGAACAGGCGCCGGAATGTGGCGACTAGGGGCTTTTCACAGTGACTTCATTGAAGCCTACTATTGACAAGCGATTTTCATTTCATTTCATTTCATAGGGTCTGACTACATCCGCCAGCACCTCTTAGAAGGGACCTCTTAGAAGGGGCCACGCTTGACCACGGCGACCAAGAAACTAGCGCTCTCACTTACGGTTGCCTCACGCAACGTACAGGCTTATGCCCCCGACCGCGCGGCCCACCCCCCCCTGTGCATCGTGGATCCCATCAGCGATCGCTCCCAGCCAACCCCACGACTGCGCCGCGTGGCAGCCAACCAACCCCGGGGGGCCCAAATGCTACTTCTGCGGACAGACAAAACACCCCCAGCAGCGCTGCCCGGCGTGGAGCGCGCTCTGCCAGGCCTGTGGCAAGAAGGGACATTTCGCTGCTGTGTGCCAGGCCCGCTCAATCGCCGCTATTGTCCCGGCACCCCCCACATGCGGCCAGTGGGTGCCGCCATCTTCCCCTCCTCGGACCACGTGCGGCCCGTGGGCGCCGCCATCTTGCCTACCCCAGGACACGTGCGGCCCGAGGGCGCCGCCATCTTGCCTGCCGCAGGACACGTGCGGCCCATGGGCGCCGCCATCCTACCCGCCTCAGGACCCCTGCCTGTCGAGCTCCTCATCAGGCCGCTCATCGCCTGCAACCACCGACGACCGGCCGCGTCTCACCTTGGTCACGATTGACCAGTCTCGACCGCACAAACTTGAGACTACTTCGGCAATGGTGAAGGTCGACGGGCACGTGATATCCTGCCTTCTGGACTCCGGGAGCACTGAGAGCTTCATCCACCCCGATATGGTAACACGCTGCTCCCTTGCGGTACACCCGCTAACCAAAGAATCTCCCTGGCCTCCGAATCCCACTCCGTGGCGATCCAGGGGTACTGCATCGCCACCCTTACCGTCCAGGGCAGAGTTCAGCGGCTTCCGGCTCTACGTCCTCCCCAACCTCTGCGCTGCCTTGCTACTCGGCCTGGACTTCTAGTGCAACCTCCAGAGCCTAACCCTGAAATTTGGCGGGCCCTTACCACCCCTTACTGTTTGCGGCCTCGCGACCCTTAAGGTCGACCCACCTTCCCTTTTTGCAAACCTAACCCCGGATTGCAAACCCGTTGCCACCATGAGCAGACGGTACAGCACCCAGGACAGGACCTTCGGGAGGGTATTATCAAGGCCAGCAACAGCCCCAGGAGAGCCCAAGTGGTAGTGGTGAAAACCGGGGAGAACAACAGGATGGTCGTGGACTACAGTCAGACCATCGACCGGTACACGCAGCTCGACGCGTACCCCCTCCCACGCATACCTGATATGGTCAATCAGATTGCACAGTACCAGGTCTTCTCGACAGTGGACCTGAAATCTGCCTACCACTAGCTCCCCATCTGTAAGGCAGACCGCTCATACACTGTGTTTGAAGCAGACGGCCGCCTTTACCATTTCCTTAGGGTTCCCTTCGGCGTCACCAACGGGGTCTCGGTCTTCCAACGGGAGATGGACCGAATGGTTGACCGGTACGGACTGCGGGCCACTTTCCCGTACATGGACAACGTCATCATCTGCGGCCACGACCAGCAGGACCACAACGCTAACCTTTCCAAATTTCTCCACACCGCCACTCTCCTCAACCTAACTTACAACAAGGAGAAATGTGTGTTCAGCACGAACCAATTAGCCATCCTCGACTATGTGGTTCAGAACGGAGTTCCTGGACTCGACCCCGATCGCATGTGCCCCCTCATGGAACTTCCGCTCCCTCACTGCCCCAAGGCCCTCAAACGATGCCGAGGGTTCTTTTCGTATTACGCCCAGTGGGTCCCAAATTATGCGGACAAGGCCCGCCCACTCATTCAATCCATTGCTTTCCCACTGTCGGCCGAGGCTCATCAGGCCTTCAACCGTGTCAAGGCCGATATCGCCAAGGCCGCGATGCACGCAGTTGACGAGATGCTCCCCTTCCAAGTCGAAAGCGATGCATCAGACGTCGCTCTGGCCGCCACCCTCAACCAGGCAGGCAGGCCTGTGGCATTCTTTTCCCGCATCCTCCATGCCTCCGAAATTCGGCACTCCTCCGTCGAAAAGGAGGCCCAAGCGATCGTCAAAGCTGTGCGACATTGGAGGCATTACCTGGCTGGCAAGAGACTCACTCTCCTCACTGACCAATGGTCGGTTGCCTTCATGTTTAACAACACACAGCGGCGTAAGATCAAAAATGATAAGATCTTGAGGTGGAGGATCGAGCTCCTGTAGCCATGCTGGCCACGCAAAATGGACACTGAGCCAAACTAAAATGGATGACTGCAGGGAAAGCCTGTTTAGTAAGAACAGACAGCCTGCTCTCAACTAATTAGCATTTTGCAAGCAGCAAACCAGTTTTCTGGCCAGGTGCAGATCTCCAAGCCAAAGGTGTTAATGGCAAAGCGCTTAACATCCTAATGAGGCGGCCCAGATCCAGACACACACAATGGCAACATTTCCATCTCAATGTAGCAGTTAATTGGTGGAGTAGACAGGATGGCACCAGAGTAACAAATATCGAAACCACCCCCCAACATCGAGGAAAGCCCCGCATTGGAGGATTTCGAAGGTAGCCGTTTGGAAACGTTCCAATCGGTACCGAAAGGTAGAGCCCGCCTAGAAGGGGGCAAGGACATTAGAGAGGGGTATAAAAGCAAATCCCCCACAGAGCCCCGGTCTGTTAAACCCATGCTCCGGCTCTGACTGACATCTTGCATCCTGACTCCAGCCGTTGAGCACCAGCCGCCGAAACCGTAAGTTCAACGCTCGCTACGCGATCCAAGCCCACTAGACTCCCAAGTACCAGAACGCTTGCTGAAGGCTGCAGACAAAACCAGGACGAAGGCCTCGTTCTCTGACCTTGCCTGTTCCTGTTAGATAAGTATTCTGTTCACTTAAGTTTAGTTATAGCTTAGTCTCTTAGAGTGTGCATGAGTATTTATTATAACTATATAATAAATATTGATCATTTGAACTTTACTAATCGGTGTATCGTCTTTATTACTTTGAACTTGACCTTGGAATACTTGTGACGTTGCCTATACGGCAACTGGCGACTCCAGAGCTAAATAATTACATAGAACAGAGCCTAGTAGTGTTAAGCACACGTCGAACTCGGAGGCGTGTTAATACACTCCAATAAACGCGTTTTACGCCCATAGTAAAACGTGCAACATTTAGTGGCGACATCCGCCGGGACCCTGTTGTAAGTGGAAACACCACAGCGTCCAGGACCCTGAAATTTGAATTGGAACTCCAAATTGCAGAGAAAGAAAGAGATCACAAGTATTCAAGGTGTTCAGAATAATAAGCGAAATTCGGAAGTGTGTTTAGTGCATGCGTACTAACAGGGCTGTAAGGTAAAACTGAAAGCTTTTTGTTGCGACAAACTTTCGGTAGTTTTGTGATCGGAAAATAGCGTAAGCCGTACCCTTTTTTCGAAACACCACCCCAACAACCCCCTGTTCCAAATTATAAAAAGAGAGTCAGAGGAAATGGCCATGCAGGCAATGGAACGTCTGATGGATCCAGCAAAGTTTGTGGTCGCAGCGACCAGCAGCAGTAGCAGAGTAGGCCAGTGTCCCACGTGGGAGCTGGAACTCCGCAAATATCTGCAGGGAAAGGGATGGCCCCTTTGGAAAGAGTTTTGTGCAAATGAGGAGACAGGTCCCGGGAGTATAGGTCATACTTGGTGGGAGAACCTCTCTCAAATACACAAAAAGAGTTTAGGTAAAGCACGCAAGCCGATGGCGATTGTGTCCTGCTTGGCACAGTTGCGAGGCGCAGAGGAGGTCATCAGGACGCTCCGGACAGATTTAGAAGAGAGGAATAGGATGAGTAAGGTCGATGTCAGGGACATCGAGAAAGAAAACCTGGAATTAAAAGGGAAGTTGGCAGAGAAGGATAGAGAGGTGGATGATGCCAAGAGGGCTCACCAGTCTTGTCTAGCTCATCTGAACAGTTCCCAGACCCAGTATGAGAAAGCCTATCAGGACGTGCAACGTGCCGTTCTGATAAGACAGGAATCGGAAAAGCAGGTGGAGGCATTGCAGAGGCAATGTTCCGATCTCAAAGCAGCTTTGAGAGCACTCCATGCTGCAACGACCGAACAAAGACAAAGCACAGTTGACCACGCGAAATGCAGGAAACAGATTGCGGAACTGCAATCTCTGCTTTCGGTGCAGAATGGCTTCCAAAGCACCTTTGGAGCACAGTTAGATGGGGAAAACGCCCCAGATTGGTAGGAATTAAGTGAGACAGCGCAGCGTTATGTTCAGGGAACATGTGCGCCAGCAGCTCAGCAGAAACGACAGGCACCCCAACCCCCCACAACTCAGACCATAACCGCACCCATGAATCCCGTAACCACACAGAGAAAAGCCAAATCCGAAGGCGCCCCAGACATAACTTACACCACCCCTTTAACAGTAACCCAGCTAAGGGACGCTTGTGAAAAGATCACTCCGTTCCTCCCCACCGCAGACCCCCACCAGTTTTTCGCTAAAGTAAAACAGCAGGCTACCATGTACGGCCTGGATGAGAGAGAGCAGGTTAAGCTCACCGTGCTGAGCTTAGACCAAAGTGTAGTAGCAGCCCTCCCCGACCCACAGAACGTGGCAGGAGGCAGCCTAGAGGAGATGCACACCGCCATTTTAGATGCCATCGGGTACAATAGAGGTGACCCCGTAGAAGGATTGAGTAAGTGCAGGCAGAAGAGATCCGAACACCCCACAGCATTCGCAGGAAGGCTGTGGATTCATTTCAGCGCAGTTTTCGGACAGCTAGATAGAGCGCATTTAACCCGCGAAAACATGGTTAAGTGGACGCGCACAATTATCTCACACGCAACAGAAGCAGGACAGAGCGCTTGCAATAGTTACGACCCCTCAGAAGAGGCCCATAACGAAAAATGGGTCCTGAAAAGATTGTCCCGCGCTTGGGAGCAATCGCTTCAGGCAAAAGGAAAGGTTAGATCCCCAGAAGAGGCTCAGGCTGCTGCAGATATCCAAGCAGTCAGAGAGCACCAGAAGCCCGCATGGGTAAATGAAGGCAAGAGCAGCCCACAACATAAAGGACAGGAATGCTATAACTGTGGACAGTTAGGGCATTGGGCAAAAGAGTGTAATGCACCCCAGCGATCTCAGAGAGGCCAGCAGACAGGCACTCTGAACCGCAACAAAGCAAAACCCATCCACAATGTAGCAGTACAGTCAGGACCCACCAATGTGGACGAGACGAACTGACGGTGTTCGGGCTCCCCCACTTGGGTCTGTGACACACTATGGGACTCATCAGGGAGGCCCGTAGTCACGGCGAAAGTCAAAGGGAAGCCCATAGAGTTACTGTGGGACACAGGAGGATCCCGCACCACCATTAACTCCACAACCACGGCACACGCAGACACGTGGCCGACCACCTCCACCATCACACTTAGCGGGTTCACCGGACACTCGCAGCAGGGGCACATTACAGCACCCATAGCCATTCAGCTAGGGAACATTAGCACAAGGCACCCCGTAGTTCTAGTAAATCTTCCCCGGACAGCAGAACACATCCTGGGGATAGATTTTATGAACGCTCACAGCTTGTCGTTCGACCCAGTGAACCAGTGTGTCTGGCGAATGGCTAGAGCAGACAGAGCCCCAGCCACCCTCACAGTAGGAGACTACGCTAATCGGATTAGCGCAGTGGGAGAGTACTCATTCGACCTGACTACACTCCACACCGACAGACAAATTAAGGCCCTACTAAACAAACACAGGACAGCATTTGCAAGTCACCGTCATGACTGTGGCAGAATGACTGGACAAGTTCATGTTACCGGACAGGACCCCCGACCGCAAAAGCAATATAGATTTCCCCTCGAGGCAGAGGTGGAAATAGAAAAAGTTATAGGTAGCTTGTTGGACCAAGGTGTTCTGAGAACGGTAGCCTCCACCAACAATGCCCCTATTTGGCCAGTGAGGAAGCCCGATGGATCATGGCGTCTGACCATCGATTATCGGGAACTCAACAAAGTAACCCCCGCAGTAGCCCCAACGGTAGCTACTAGTCCCGAGACCATGCTCAAGCAGGGTCTCAACGCCAAGTACTTCACGGTATTGGACATCAGTAATGGATTCTGGTCAATACCATTGGCAAAAGCGTGCCAATACAAATTCGCATTCACTTTTAAAACTCAGCAGTACACGTGGACATGCCTCCCACAAGGATTCCACAATTCACCCTCCATTTTCCACCGACAGCTGGCAAGTGGATTAGAAAAATTTTCCCGACCCGAATGTCTGGTACAGTATGTAGACGACCTACTACTGCAGACAGACACAAAGGCAGAGCACATTTCGCTTCTGGCCGAACTCCTGGAACTCTTAACTGAAATTGGCTGTAAAGTTAACCCGAAAAAGGCCCAAATATTGGAAAGTAAAGTGATGTATTTGGGAACAGTCATCACGCACGGCAAACGCGAGATCGAATTCAAAAGAATTGATTCGATTGTCAAATTGCCCCTTCCCCAGAATGTTTCAGCCCTCCGGTCGTTTTTAGGACTGGTTGGCTATTGTCGGAACCACATAGACGGATTCGCGACAAAAGCCGCCCCACTTTCAGACCTCCTTAAGAAAGGAGCCCCCTGGGAATGGCTTCCGCAGCATACAGGCGCTGTGGAAGAGTTGAAACGAGCCCTTAGTGCAGCACCCGCGCTGCTAGTCCCCGACCAACTTTCACCGTACGCAATCGAGGTAGCTAGCACAGATCTAACCCTCTCGGCCGTGTTGCTTCAGGAACGGCACGAGCAGCTAAGACCAGTGGCTTATGCCTCCCGACTGTTAGACCCGGTAGAACAAGGATTTTCAGCCTGTGAGAGGCACCTCCTTGCTGTCTTCTGGGCAGTGCAGTATTTCTCATACATCACCGGACTAAACCCCATCACCATTCTAACCGAACACACACCCACACAGCTACTACTAGACGGTCGACTGAAGGACGGTTCAGTTAGCCAGATTAGGGCAGCTAGGTGGACCCTACTTTTACAAGGACGGGACATTACAGTAAAACGGACACGCACACACACATACTTAGCAGACAACCTCCAATACCCCGGACAGCCCCATGACTGTGAAATTGTAGCTCCCCTGCATAACACAGGACCCTTTTTAGCAAAAACACCCCCCAGGAAGATAGGGAACCCGAAACAAAGCCCCCAGCCCACAGACACGTGTGGACCCTTGAGGATTTATGTAGACGGTTCCTCCACAGTTTTAAATGGTGAGCGTATCACAGGATGCGGCATCTATGTCGAGGACGCGCAGGGGCGCGCTCTCGAAGAGATAGCTCTTAAGTTACCAGGTCACTTAGGCACGCAGGCAGCAGAGCTAGCAGCCATAGCGTACATAGTGGACCACCCCGATTCTTTCCCCAGCCCAGCAGACATATATTCAGACAGCTTATATGTATGCAATAGCCTAACAGATTTTCTGCCCCTGTGGAGGACACGAGGTTTTGTCTCCGCAGACGGAAAACCCCTTCCATCAGCCCCCTTACTCCAGCATATCCTAGAGAAAGCAAAGGACAGGACCTTCGGCATTATAAAAGTTCGCAGCCACCATAGGTCATCACCCCCTGGGAATGTAAAAGCCGACGCATTGGCTAAGGCAGGTTTCAGGAGAGGACACTTATGGACCCCCCCAGCTAGCGCACCAGCTAGCGCCCCTGTGAGCGCAGTCCAAGTCTCACAGACTGATATTAAAGATCTCGTGGCAGCACAGAAACAGGACGGAGACCTCAGGGAGGTTTTCAAGGGAAACTTTGTGCCTGCGTACGAGCACTTTAAACACACACTGACCACACATGAGGGTGTGATCATTAAGGACCAACTTTATGTGGTCCCGAAGCAGGACAGGAATCAGATGATTGCCTTGTTCCATGACGGACACGGGCATCAGGGAATTGATGCAACAACGAGGCACCTCAGGCAACTCTGTTGGTGGCCTAATCTCAGGACTGATGTAACGCACTACATTGAGAATTGCCTGATTTGTGCTCAGAATAACCCGGAGAGGTATTCTAAGAAAGCACAACTTCGGCATACTCGCCCAGTTAACGGCCCTTGGACAAACCTCCAGATCGATTTTATAGGTCCATTGCCCCCTTGTCGGAATGGCTATAAATACGTTCTGGTGGTGATAGATACCTTTACCAAATGGGTAGAGGCATTTCCCTCACGGACAAATACAGCAAAGACAGCTGCAAAGATCCTGACCCACCACATCTTCACGAGATGGGGTTTACCCCGAAGTATCGATTCGGACCAGGGATCTCACTTTACAGGACGGGTCATGAGGAACGTCCTGACAATATTCGGAATCAAACAGAACTTCCATATTGCGTATCATCCACAGTCCAGCGGGATTGTGGAGCGCATGAATCGGACCCTAAAAACTACCCTTAGGAAAATGGTTCAACAGAACAATTCCACATGGGATTCAGTGCTCCCATTTGCACTCATGTTCATAAGGAACACTGTCTCCACATCTACAGGATACACACCACATACACTCATGACCGGACGCCCTATGAAAGGTACAGAATTCCTTTTAGGACTGGACATGACAAGCCCCGAAGTGACGGCCCTCACACATGAAAAGGCAGTTAAAGAACTAGTTGAGACTGTGAGGTCTGCACAGCTCGCAGCCGCAGTCCAGCTAGGGAAACGCCGCCAGCAACGTACTGCCTGTTTCAATAAGACCGTACACACCACAGAATTCCAGGTTGGGCAACAGGTAATGTTATCTGTTTATAACCCCAGCAGTTTTTTGGCTCCAAAATATTCCGGTCCCTACTCAATTTCGGACAAAATTAGCCCCTCCGTTTACAGGATAAAGTATCCTAATGGGAAGACCGCGTGGTTCCATATAAACCAGTTAAAGGCATATGGAACACAGGCCAACCATGCCCACCATGTCCTGCTAGACGCAGCAGAACACTTCACCCCGCCCACCAGAAACACTTTTCCACCATCCCCCTCACAGACCAGTTCATCAACGGACTCGCCCACGACTCCGCCCACTGACCACAACAGACCACGCCCCGACACGCCCACAAGCTGCCACAGCAGAGACAGTAGGACAGACACTGCCTCTGAAGACAGCGACACCACACAGCCATACAGCCCACATTGCACCAACTACGACCCCGACTCCAGTGACCCCATGGAAGTCACCTACCTCAAATACCCAGAACCACCACCCGACCCCGACTACCCCGACAACACACTCGACACTACACAATGGCACAGGGACAATTCCTACAGACTTGTCCGCAATGATGAAAGTGACCCCCGGTCACACAACTCCAAAGTTTCATGCCTGATCCACACAAGGGTGTGGGATCCGGGAGAGCAGGACGACACGATGTCTGAATCCCGACACGGCAACCCCTTTGTGACCCTGTTCACAGAGGCAGAATCAAAGTGAGGTGTCCAGATGATGTAAGATAGGAATCGTTTGAGGGAAACGATGTCCTTTCTGATGGAACCTGCACGTATGTTTGTCTTCGTTTTATGTTTGCTTGTTTTCAGGAATGTAAATGTTTCAGTTGGAGGATGGACACCTTCTTTTCAGCTGAAAAGATTGTGACCACCTCACATACACGTTAGTTTGTCCGCAGATAATTTTGAGAACTTCGGTTTGATTGGAGATCTTTTCCAAAGTTGTAAGGCCACACGCCAAATAGCTTGTCCGCAGATATCTCTGAGAACTTCAGTGATGTCCTCAGTTGGAGCATCTTGGCTCCCTTGGTTTTTTAGGTGCCCCTCTATTCGGCGAAATAGAGGCTGCAAGTCATGGTCAACACATTCGTACCCGTTTCTTTCCAGGTTACTCAGGCAGTGGACAAACGGCACTGAGGACCCGCCCTGTCTGAGAACCAACCCTTGGTCAGCCAAGCTCGGGTATGGCACAGCACGCCCTACCCGGGGATCCCATCCAACTCGTACCCGTCGCGGCCCATACGCAACTCATTCGGATGTTTATTTCAAAGTTTGTTTTCATTTTACGTTAGGTAGCCCTTCGGCCGCCATCCCACATGCTATTTACATCCGGAAACATTCGGATGGTAAATCAGCAAAGCCTGCGAGACGGCTCGCAGAAGGAAGGATTGTTAGGTGTATGCTGGTCTTTAAATTCGCTTTTTAAAAAAAAAATGAGGGGAGTCACAGGGTGTGACTTAGCCAGTCATTTTAAAGGGTCAATTGGGTTTTGAAAGACAGATGCACTAACAAGTAAAGGTCTTAAACTGTGTATTGACAGATACTGTGCTTGATCCCAAAGGTTTCAAAGGACGAGACAGAGGTCGAAGCCAGGATTGTCAATACCGGAGGAAGAAGGAAGAGAAAGAAGAAGAACAGCAAAATGATGGAAGCCCACTTATTACTGTTTAATGTCATATGTATATGTGTGGAAACAAGACACGTTTCCCCCACAACCCCCACCGTAAATGCTTCAATTACAGCAAACCCCCAGTGCTCAGCTCTGATCAGCGAGGTTCAGACCTGGTGTACTAAATTCATGACGTGGTACTCCATGTCCTATATAATCGAATCACTGTTGGTGATCGCGATCCTCATCATCCTAGTGCAGACCCTCAGGTTGAGGAAATGGAAGAGGAGAGCCTCTCGTTCCAGCACCTCACCCATCTATAGAGTTCAATCCCCCATCTTCGGATTCCACCAAACCCCTCAACCCCTCACTGATTACAACACTCTGTAAATAAAAATTCAGCCATGTATTATATTGTTCCATACTCGACTGCCGAGTTGGGAAGTGTGATGTTGTGGTGTGAATGGTTAAGGTTTTAGAGTGATAGGTAGAGGTTCCCAGTTGTAGTAATGCATGTCCCTTTGACATAGGGCCAAGTAGAACTGTTAGTTAAAAAAAATTTTCTCTTCTTCCCATAGTTTAGAACAGAGTAGAACAGGAACTGGCAAGAGGTCAGAACACAAGGAAGGCAAAGTACATAGGTGATCCTTCACAATAGTATGATTGTGAGGATCACAAGGAGGGAATGTAGCCATGCTGGCCACGCAAAATGGACACTGAGCCAAACTAAAATGGATGACTGCAGGGAAAGCCTGTTTAGTAAGAACAGACAGCCTGCTCTCAACTAATTAGCATTTTGCAAGCAGCAAACCAGTTTTCTGGCCAGGTGCAGATCTCCAAGCCAAAGGTGTTAATGGCAAAGCGCTTAACATCCTAATGAGGCGGCCCAGATCCAGACACACACAATGGCAACATTTCCATCTCAATGTAGCAGTTAATTGGTGGAGTAGACAGGATGGCACCAGAGTAACAAATATCGAAACCACCCCCCAACATCGAGGAAAGCCCCGCATTGGAGGATTTCGAAGGTAGCCGTTTGGAAACGTTCCAATCGGTACCGAAAGGTAGAGCCCGCCTAGAAGGGGGCAAGGACATTAGAGAGGGGTATAAAAGCAAATCCCCCACAGAGCCCCGGTCTGTTAAACCCGTGCTCCGGCTCTGACTGACATCTTGCATCCTGACTCCAGCCGTTGAGCACCAGCCGCCGAAACCGTAAGTTCAACGCTCGCTACGCGATCCAAGCCCACTAGACTCCCAAGTACCAGAACGCTTGCTGAAGGCTGCAGACAAAACCAGGACGAAGGCCTCGTTCTCTGACCTTGCCTGTTCCTGTTAGATAAGTATTCTGTTCACTTAAGTTTAGTTATAGCTTAGTCTCTTAGAGTGTGCATGAGTATTTATTATAACTGTATAATAAATATTGATCGTTTGAACTTTACTAATCGGTGTATCGTCTTTATTACTTTGAACTTGACCTTGGAATACTTGTGACGTTGCCTATACGGCAACTGGCGACTCCAGAGCTAAATAATTACATAGAACAGAGCCTAGTAGTGTTAAGCACACGTCGAACTCGGAGGCGTGTTAATACACTCCAATAAACGCGTTTTACGCCCATAGTAAAACGTGCAACACTCCCCACCTACAAAATCTCGTAATTGTATTGCCCCGGTAAGCTCAACGAGCCCCCTCCGATGCCCTGTCCCGAGGTACATGTGCCAGCGCACAAGTGGGCCGACTCCAGACCCTGCACGACAATCTCTGTCACCCAGGAGTCACCCGTTTTTACCACTAAGGCCCGCAATCTGCCCTACTCCATCGAGGAAGTCAGGGCGATCACCAGAGATTGCCAGGTCTGTGCGGAGTGTAAACCGCTCTTCTACCAGCCAGACCGTGCGCGCCTGGTGAAGGCCTCCCGCCCCTTTGAACGCCTCAGCGTGGACTTCAAAGGGCCCCTCCCCTCCACCGACTGCAACACGTACTTTCTTAATGTGGTCGACAAGTATTCCCAATTCCCCTTCGCCGTCCCATGCCCCGATATGACGTCTGCCACCATCATCAAAGCCCTCAACACCCTCTTTGCTCTGTTCGGCTTCCCCGCCTACGTCCACAACGACCGGGGATCCTCATTTATGAGCGATGAGCTGAGCCAGTACCTGCTCAACAGGGGCATTGCCTCGAGCAGGACAACCAGCTACAACCCCCGAGGAAATGGGCAGGTGGAGCTGGAGAATGGGACGGTCTGGAGGGCCGTCCAGCTGGCCCTAGGGTCCAGGAATCTCCTGGCCTCCCGCTGTCAGGAGGTCCTCCCCGAAGCACTTCACTCCATTCGGTCGCTCCTGTGCACCGCAACTAATGGAACGCCCCATGAACGTCTCTTTGCCTTCCCCAGGAAGTCCACCTCCGGGGTTTCGCTCCCAATGTGGCTGACAGCTCCAGGACCCGTTCTCCTCCGTAAACACGTGCGGCTCCACAAGGCGGACCCGCTGGTTGAGAGGGAACAGCTACTCCATGCCAACCCTCAGTACGCTTACGTAGCGTACCCTGACGGCCGCCAAGACACAGTCTCCCTCGGGGACCTGGCACCAGCTGGTTCCCCACACACCACACCCCCTGCCCCGGCGCCACCCTCCCTTCCCCCGGTGCACCCTACCGCAGCCCCCGCTCCAGGACAATCCGTCCTCCCCTTGCTTCCACCTGGGGATGAAGAGGATTTCGACACGCACCCAGTGGCACTGAAGATCAAACCGACGCCTGAGTCGCCACCAGCACTGCAGCGCTCTCGACGTCAGATCAAGGCGCCAGATCATCTAAATTTGTAACCTCCTCTACAATTCTTTTAAGCAATCTGTATGTATATAGTTTTCCACCACCCCCGCTGGACTCATTTTTAACAAGGGGTGAATGTGGTAGTCACCACTGTTGCATTATATTGTATATATGGGTTTTACGGTAAGGCCCCTCTACTACAGGTATGGGGGTAGATCCCTGCCTGTTGGCTCCGCCCAGTAGGCGGAGTATAAATGTGTGCGCTCTCCGTACAGCAGCCATTTCGTCAGCTGCTGTAGGAGGCCACACATCTCTGGAATAAAGCAAATAGAAAGATGGAGCTAGAGATGGATGATGTCAGGGGACTCCACCAGCTCCAGTTCATGGGTAACGCAGAAAAAAATTATTGTGCTTTTAAGCAGCAATTTAGATTCTATATTATAGTCTTTGGCCTGCAGACACAGCCTGATGAGAGTTTATTGCGTTGTTGCTCACGGCAGCAGGTTCTCAAGCAGCAGAACTATAGGTGCACCATTGAAAGCAGTTGGACCATTCCATTGGTGTGAAATGATACGATGGCAAAGTGCAAACTAGACATGGGAGCGAAAGCAAACCTCCTTAGTTTGCGTGATCTGCACGGGTTGTGGGTGATGTCGACACTTGCAACCTGTTCAAGGACGCGACGCGACTGTGGGAATGAGTTGAAACGATGGGGGAACGTGTCATAGAAGCGTGGGTGCACAATACAAGGCATACCATGCCATTCTCCATTGTGAACACAAATCATGAATCCATCCTAGGAGCAGATGCATCTGAATCCCTAAACTTAGTTGAGCGACTGTGTGTCCCAGAAGACAGCTGAATACTACAGACACCTACAAGATATTTAGGGAAATCCAGGTGGACGGCGACAAATAAGATGAAGACGCAGAACAGCCAGCGAGCATTCCGCAATTCTGTTAACAGTTTTCAAGAACGCGCTTGGGCTCAGTGGCATGATATGGAGCACGATGAGCCCATGTTAAAGCATCTACAAGATGTGAATGTTAAATGGACAGAGCATGAGAAGCCATAGAGCTTCACTCTGGAGCTCTAGTTCGAACCCAGTGAGTATTTCACAAATTAGGTGATCACGAAGGTATATCAGTTCAATTCGCAGCCGCCAGAATTATTCTTTGGTGGGCCAGAAATCATGGGCTGCACAGGCTGTAAGATCAACTGGAGGGAGGGCAAAAATGTAACAATGAGAACAATTCAAACTAAACCGATGCACAGAGCTCAAGGCACTCGTGGACCAGTTATGAAAACTGTACCAAATGAATCGTTCTTTAATTTCTTCAGTCCTCCTGAAGTTCCACAGCATGGAATGTTAAGCAAAAGTTCAACAGCCAGACTCAAGGCTGCCGTTGAACTTGGCAACCTCCTGCATGAACACAAAATTCTGTGTGCAATGTTGTATTTTACAGGAGAAACCATTGCAGATGATGCAGAATCCGATGATGACTACTGCGAATATATGTTTGAAGATTTCGAAGACAGACAGAAATGGCGTGGAAGGTGGGACCGATGACGACCAGTATGAACTGCTTGTAGATCTTTTTTGCAGAGCAAAGATGGGCTCAATGAAAAGGCTCAAGAAGAAGCGCTACTCCGGTAGTTTGGACGGAATGAAGACGTGGTCATGGGGGGACGCCGAAACCGCGCTGAACACTAAGAACAGCAGGATCTCGGAGATGGCGCACTCAAAAATAAAAGCTGCAATCAAAGCTGCTGATACCACAGAGGACAAGCCACTGACCAAGCTACAAACATGAGAAATCATCCCAATATTAGAGAAACTGGCTCTAGAGGTACATGGTGACTTATTCCAGGTCTTTGAAACGATTCCTGTAGTCGATTCCCAGATCATCGAGAACACTGTGGATGAGTGGGAAGACATTGATGATGCATACGATGACAGCAACTCTGATGTTGGAGAGTTTGACGACTCCAGGACTGAAATACGGATGTCAGATGTCGAAGTGATTGACGACTCTGAGAGTGATCCAGAGGTGGAGCTGATGACAACCTCGCTATGCAGCTCAACGGATCATTCATAAATTCTTGAATTTGACCCAAAGTGTAGCTTATCACAACCAGAGAGCACCTAGTTAAGGAGAGCGATTGAGTGATGTTCCAGCGAGCCAAGAGGGGGCAGCGTCTGTTGCCGCAGTTCCAACCTCCTCCCAGGCACCAGAGAGCGAGGCACTCCAACATTCCATTGAGGCCGTAGAAGTAAGCGTGGTCACAAAACCCAGTGATGGCGCGTCGGCCCTTCAGGATCCACCAGAAACTCTGCAGACCTCCGAGCAAAGGGTGCGGACCAGCACCGAATCAGAGGCTGCCAAGCCGAAACACAAATGCAAGAGACTGCGTCATTCCATTCTCAGAACAAAGAGAAGGAAGATGGGAAGATTGGGAGAGCGAGTTCATCCCACTAACAAATCAGAAACAGAAACAAAGAGAAGCAGCAAGCAGCGTTGTGGCAAGAAGAGGAAAAGGAAGTTGGTGATGCAAGTGTGGCAATCACGGATGCATGCCTTCCAGAGGCACAGAGCAAAGAGGAGGAGAAGCAACAGGCCAGCACGTAAACCAGTCTTCGAAGAGGCTGGCAACAGCCCAAATTATTACAGAGGTGATCCCTTGAGGGAGGCACAATGTCCTGGGCAAAAGAGAGGGACACTGGCCGGACATATCGGGCTGGATTCTCCGATTCCGCAGCCACGTCCGCAGAATCCGTCTGGTCTTACGACCAGAAAGTCGGCGGCGCCCCCGCACCGTTCCTCTGTCCGATGGGGGTCTAGCAGCTGCGCAGCGTAAAACCCCCGGCTTTACCTGTGGATACGACTGGAGAATGGCCAGGTCCGTGGCTGCGAAGGCCAACATGGCGTCGGCCGCATGCAGACCCGGCCTGCCAAAAACTGCACCCCTGTAACCAGACTCGCCGCCCCCTGGACCACCCCTGCCAGAGGAATGGCTCCCCGCCCCCCCCCCCCCCCCCCCCCCGGACTGTGGCGGCGCTGGGCTTAGTCCGCAGCCACCCCGCGAAGCCCCCGAACAGTGTGAGCACACGTGTCCCCATGTCGGGGACTCGACCTACTGGGGGCGAAGCATCGGGGGAAGCCCTCAGGTGGCGTCCTGAGGCCGCCCATAAGGTGTGCGGCGAGTACTCCATTTTTGAGGGCGCGGAGCATCGCAAAAACAGCGCTGCCCCCAATTCTGGCGTAAACGGGGATTCTCCGGCCAATCGCCGAAAGCGATTTCGACGCTTCCGATCTAAGAATCCAGCCCATCATGTTTATGGTCACCCTAGTTAAACCTATTCACATTGTTAGATATATCATGAATGTATAAAGTTAAAAATGAATGTTATTTGTAAACAAACCTTAATGCTTTGTGAGGAAGTGGGATGTGATATGCCTGTGAGCAATATCATAGATGGCTGGTGTCACCTCCAACCACTGACCTGCGATCTCAAGACACTGGTCATGTGACAAGGCACTCCAATGTAAGTGGGGGCACATGGGCCATCAGCAGATGGTTATAAGACGTACAAGTGGACATGTGGATGGTTCTCATTTCAATTTGACCACCAGATGGCATATTTTCCCAATTCTTAATGGATTCATTTTTTTTAAACAATCTTTATTGTCACCAGTAGGCGTACATTAACACTGCAATGAAGTTACAGTGAAAAGCCCCTAGTCGCCACATTCCGGCGCCTGTTCGGGTACACAGAGGGAGAATTCAGAATGTCCAATTCACCGAACAGCACGTCTTTCGTGACTTGTGAGAGGAAACGGGAGCACCCGGAAGAAACCCACGCAGACACGGGGAGGACGTGCAGACCCCACACAGACAGTGACCAAAGCCGGGAATCGAACTTGGGACCCTGGAGCTGTGAAGCATCAGTGCTACCCACTGTGCTGTCCCTTGAATGACGATTAGAAGTCTTGCTAGGGTAGTTCCAGAGGAGTACAAAGAAACGTCATGATAACTTGCTCTGTAACAGATCCGTATCTTTCCACGTGTGATTCAATAAAGAGCCTGGTTTGGAGAAGTCAAGTCGGTTGGTAGATGACTTGCTAGACATCGAACACCAAACACAACAGCACCCAGCACCCTCTTCGCAAACCCTGCATCATCCCAGTTGGGGCCATATAGGCTCGCCTGCGCCACCACCCTCCCCTCTAACGCCCCCATCACAATCACGTATCTACCAACTGGGCTGCCACCACCTTCCTCATCTGAAACCTCACCCTCTTACCCACCAATACCTCTATCCCCTGAGCTCTGCTATCAAAGCCCGAATAGAAAACCTAACTCACCCTGCCTTTCCTGAGCCTCACCTGATCATCCTCAAATAGGTCTCCTGCAGCGCGCAAACACCCTCAACCTCTTCTCCGGTCCCTCTAACCCCGCCACATTCCACATTACTAAGCTGACCGGTGGTCTCTCACCCCACCCCGCCCCTCCTATCCGCCATCATCATCACCCCAGGTCCGGCACACTGGGCCTGACCCACTCCCTCTCTTTGTTGGTGTCGAACACCTCCCCCCCTCCCAGAAACCCCCCATCCACTTCCTCTTGAAAACACCTCTCCCAGTATCGATCCCAATTCCCACCTCCACCTTTCAGACCTCCCAGGCCCATCGATACCTGTTCGCCAGGTTCCAATGACCACGGCCCCTCCCCCCACCACACTCCCATTCACTGGCCAATATTCGCTTGCTAATGTGGAGGCCCCTGCCCAGGCCCCCCTCCTCCCAATCCCCTCCCCCATGACGCAGTCCCAAAAACAAAGCCGACCAATAGAATAGAATTCAAAACCAGCTCAAAGGAACGTGCCCCAGAAAACCACCATAACCCCAAAGTTCATTATTATCCTACCCACTGTAACCCACAGCAGAGTGTACACGACCCTTCCCCACCAACCAACCCAAACCCCCAACTGCCCCCCAACGTACCAAACAAATCAACATCCTGAAACAAGAAATGAGACTGTATTTCACCTCCCTTCCCTCAGTCCAGAACACTTCCCTAGCCCAGTCCTATCTCTCATTTTAACCCTAGTCCTTCAGCCTTCACAAACACCTCCGCCTCCTCCACCGTCTCAAAGTAGAAGTCCCTCAAGTTGTAGATGACCCTCAGCTTCGCCGGGTAGACCATGCCGAACCCCACACCATTGCTGTACAGTGCTGCCTTCACCCGGCCAATGACCGCCCGCCTCCTCGCCAGCTCCACAATTAAGTCCTGGTATATACGAATACCAGCCCCTTCCCACTTCACCTGGGCATTAAACACCAAAAACCAGAGCCTCAAGCAGGTACCATCAAACGTGCAACTTTCACCTACATGCCGCCACCGGAAATCCCCAGAGTGCGGGATTGCAGGATTCTTAGAGAGCGGAATTCTTAGAGAGCGGGATTCTTAGAGAGCGGCATTCTTAGAGAGCGGCATTCTTAGAGAACAGGATTCTTAGAGAGCGGTATTCTTAGAGAGCGGCATTCTGAGAGAGCGGCATTCTTAGAGAGCGGTATTCTTAGAGAGCGGTATTCTTAGAGAGCGGCATTCTTAGAGAGCGGCATTCTTAGAGAGCGGTGTTCATAGAGAGCGGTATTCTTAGATAGCGGCATTCTTAGAGAGCGGCATTCTTAGAGAGCGGCATTCTTAGAGAGCGGGATTCTTAGAGAGCTGCATTCTTAGATAGCGGCATTCTTAGAGAGCGGCATTCTTAGAGAGCGGCATTCTTAGAGAGCGGTGTTCATAGAGAGCGGTATTCTTAGATAGCGGCATTCTTAGAGAGCGGCATTCTTAGAGAGCGGCATTCTTAGAGAGCGGGATTCTTAGAGAGCTGCATTCTTAGAGAGCGGTATTCTTAGAGAGCGGCATTCTTAGAGAGCGGCATTCTTAGAGAGCGGCATTCTTAGAGAGCGACATTCTTAGAGAGCGGTATTCTTAGAGAGCGGCATTCTTAGAGAGTGGCATTCTTAGAGAGCGGCATTCTTAGAGAGCGACGTTCTTAGAGAGCGGTATTCTTAGAGAGCTGCATTCTTAGAGAGCGGTATTCTTAGAGAGCGGCATTCTTAGAGAGCTGCATTCTTAGCGAGCGGTATTCTTAGAGAGCGGTAGTCTTAGAGAGCGGTATTCTTAGAGAGCGGTATTCTTAGAGAGCGGTATTCTTAGAGAGCAGTATTCTTAGAGAGCGGCATTCTTAGAGAGCGGCATTCTTAGAGAGTGGCATTCTTAGAGAGCGGTATTCTTAGAGAGCGGTATTCTTAGCAATTCAATTGTTATCTCTTGTGTGAATGGTTCTCACTAAAATTTGACCACCAGATGGCATACTTTTCCAATTCTAACCGGTTCATTAGTTGGAATGACCAATAGAAGAGAATTCAACTGACTAGGTAATTTGAATAGTTTGTTTGTCAAGCTCAACATTAGTGTAGTCTGAACACCCAAGTTGGACTTTCCAAACTAAAATCTGTTGGCGCTTTTTCCTGATAAGAGGAAAATGTCACTCCCTGGAAGAGAATCCTGTTTGTCAGACTCTCCTTTCAGATTCACAGAACAATTGGGAAGGTAGCGAAGTAATTTGAATGCAAAACAGCAAATGGGGCTGACTGAAAGCCATTAATGATGTGGAGGGGATTCGGGACATCTGGAATCTTAAGAAACGCAAATGCCGAATTTTCTGCTCCCTTTGCGTCAAGTGGGTTTGGCGGCGATAGTGGAAAATATTGCGAGAAATCCTTAGATGCATTTACATCAATGTAAATGCAGGATGTGATCATTCCCTCCCCCCTGTTCACCATCAGGGAACTCAATGCAATATATTAGCATAGCATTATCGGGCCCATGTGCTGGAATCATACCCCCATGTCAAATCATGGGCAGAATTTCCATTCTCTGCACACACAGAGCTGGCTGAGACACACAGCTCACAGGCTGCACACCCAGTGTTTCACTCCGGGCAGCACAGCAGAAAAAATCTGGAGGAAAGGTCTACACTTCTTTTTTAAAATATTTTTATTAGGGTATTTTTAATAATAATAACAATAACAATGCCATGAACATATTACAATAAACATCCCCCCCCCCCATCCCAATCTTCACACACCCCAACCATGAAACAACAATCCGACCCTCTCCCCGCCCCCCCTTTGGAATGCTGCTTCTGCTGACAGTTTAATTTTCCCAGAGAAAGTCGACCAATGGCTGTCACCTCCGGGTGAACCCAACCATTGACCCTCTAAAAGGCAAACTTTATTTTATCGAGACTGAGAAACCCAGCCATGTCACTAACCCAGGTCTCTACACTCAGGGTTTCGAGTCCCTCCACATTAACAAGATCTGATTAACAAGACTCGGCCTCTTCCGCCCCCTGAACTCCCGGCTCTTCCGACACTCCAAAGATCGCTACCTCCGGACTCGGCACCACCCGTGTTTTGAGTACCGTGAACATTGCCTGAGCGAAACCCTGCCAAAACCCTCTCAGCTTCGGGCAAGCCCAAAGCGTGTGGGCATGATTTGCTGGGCTTCCCGCGCACCTCGCACACCTGTCCTCTACCCCAAAAAACTTGTTGATCCGGGCCACAGTCATGTGTGCCCGGTGGACTACCTTGAATTGTATCAGGCTAAGCCTGGCACATGGTGAGGAGGTATTAACCCTGCTTAGGGCATCCGCCCATAGCCCCGCCTCCATCTCTCCTCCTAGCTCGTCCTCCCACTTGCCCTTAAGCTCCTCCACCGGGGTTTCCTCCGCCTCCGAAAGCTCCTGGTAAATATCTGATACCTTCCCTAGTCCCACCCAGGCACTGGAAACTACTCTGTCCTGTATCCACCGTGGCGGCAGCAGCGGGAAGGCCGGAACCTGCCTTCTCAAGAAGCCTCGTACCTACAAATACCTAAACCCATTCCCTGCTGGCAATTCAAATTTATCCTCCAAGGCTTTGAAGCTGGGGAAGCTCCCGTCTATAAATAGATCCCCCATCCTTCTAATTCCTGCCCTTTGTCATCTCCGGAACCCACCATCCAGCATACCCGGCACAAACCGATGGTTATTGTAAATCGGGGTCCAAACCGAAGCTCCCTCCTCTCTCTTATATCGCCTCCACTGCCCCAGATTCTCAGAGCCGCCACCGCCACCACTTGTGGAGTATCGGGCAGGCAAGAACGGAAGAGATGCCGTTATCAGTGCTCCCAAGCTTGTGCCTTTGCATGACGCCGCCTCCATCCGCTCCCATACCGACCCCTCCCCCACTACCCATTCCTAATCATGGCTGTATTAGCCGCCCAGTAGTAATTGCAGACGTTCGGCAGCGCCAAGCCACCCTTCCCCCAACTGTGATTTCATAGATTTCATAGAATTTACAGTGCAGAAGGAGGCCATTCGGCCCAACGAGTCTGCACCGGCCCTTGGAAAGAGCACTACCCACACCTCCACCCCATAACCCAGTACCCAACACTAAGGGCAATTTTGAACACTCAGGGCAATTTAGCATGGCCAATCCACTTAACCTGCACATCTTTGGACTGTGGGAGGAAAGCACCCGGAGGAAACCCACGCACACACGGGGAGAACGTGCAGACCCCACACAGACAGTGACCCAAGCCGGGAATCGAACCTAGGACACTGGAGCTCTGAAGCAATTGTGCTAACCACTATGCTACCGTGCTGCCCCAACACTGTGCTCCAGCAACACTTTCTTCACTCGCGGGGTTTTACCCACCCTCACAAAACCCAAAATAACATTATTCATCCGCTTGAAAAAGGCCCTTGGGATGAAGATGGGGAGGCACTGAAAGACAAACAGAAATCTGGGGCGGACTGTCATTTTCACGGTCTTTATCCTCCCCGCCAGTGATAGCGGGAGCATGTTCCAGCTCTTAAAGTCCCCTTTCATTTGTTCTATGAGCTGGAATAGGTTTAATTTGTGCAGTGCCTCCCATTCCCGGGCCACCTGGATTCCCAGATACCGAAAGCTCTTCCCTACCATTCTAAGTGGCAGCTCTCACAGTCTCTTCTCCTGTCCTCTTGCCTGGATTGCGAACATCTCGCTTGTCCCCATGTTCAATTTATACCCTGAAAAATTGCCAAATTCCCCCAAGATTCGCATTGCTTCCCCCATCCCCTCCAACGGGTCAGAAATATACAAGAGCAGGTCATCTGCATGAAGCGAGACTCGGTGCTCCAACCCCCCCAAACCAGCTCTTTCCAGTTCCTAGAGGCTTTTAACGCCATGGCCAATGGCTCTATGGCCAGAGCAAACAGTAGCGGGGAGAGGGGGCACCCTTGCCTCGTCCCTCGGTGTCATTTAAAATACCCCGACCTCAGCCGGTTCATACGCACACTCGGTACTGGTGCCTGATAGAGCAACCGCACCCAGTTAATAAAGCCCTCACCAAACCCAAACCTTCCCAGTGCCTCCCACAGCTAATTCCACTCCACCCGATCAAATGCCTTCTCCGCATCCATCGCTACCACCATCTCCCCTCCTTCTGAGGGCATCATAATAACATTGAAAAGCCTTCGAACATTGGCCGTGAGTTGCCTGCCCTGAACAAATCCCGTCTGGTCTTCCCCTATCACTCTGGGGACACAGTCCTCTATCCTTGCGGCCAGTATCTTAGCCAGCAGTTTGGCGTCCACATTCAGTAGAGAAATCGGCCTATATGACCCGCATTGCTCCGGATCCTTCTCCCGTTTCAGGATCAATGAAATCGAGGCCTGCGACATTGTTGGGGGGGAGGACTCCCCTCTCTCTTGCTTCATTAAATGTCCTCCCCAGCAGTGGGCTCAATATCTCTGAAAACTTCTTATAGAATTCCACCGGGTAGCCGTCAGGCCCCGGGGCCTTGCCCAACTGCATGCCCTCCAGCCCCTCGATTATTTCCTCAATCTCAATTGGGGCTCCCAGCCCTTCCACCGGATCCTCGGAAACCTCAACTGATCCATAAACTGCCTCATCCCCTCCACCCCAGCCAGGGGTTCCGACTCTTATAATTTACTGTAAAAGTCCTTAAACACCTCATTCACCCCCACTCGGTCCAGGACCATATTCCCACCTCTACTCTTTACTCTCCCTATCTCCCTGGCCGCCTCCCTATTTCGGAGCTGGTGCGCTGACATTCTGCTAGCCTTTTTCAAATACTCATAAATCGCCCCGCTTGCCTTCCTCAACTGTTCCACCACTTTCCCTGTAGTTAACAGCCCAAACTCCACCTGTAACCTCTGCTGCTCCCTCAGTAGCCCCGAGTCCGGGGCCTCTGAGTATCTCCTGTCCACCCCCCCCCCCACCCCGGCCGACTAGCCATCACCCTCCAGCCCGCGCCCTCGGCCTCCACGAGCCCTCCCTCGGGCATTCGCCTTTCCCGACCTCCCATTTGTCCCCTAGTAACAGTTCCTCCCCTGTCAGCAAAGCAGCTCCCCCCACCTCTCCTCCCCCCCCCCCCCAGCAACAACACTAGAAACCCAACCCCCAAGACAAGCTCCAGCTTAACACCTGCTCACCCCCCACTGTACTTCCGTGAGTCAGCTGACCCATGCTGGATTGATCGCGCCCGTCCATGGCACCAAGCAGTCTGTCTCCCCATTGTTCTGTCCCCTCTCCCCCACTTAGACAAACATATTCAAAGTATCAAATTCCCCAGTAAACAAACATCAGAAAAAACAATGAAAAAACAGCCACTTTAGAAAGCACCCCCCTTTAACCAGCTCCCTGCAAGACAAAGTTAACTTCAGTCATCAAAACAGCCCCTTATTACACATAACACTACTTATACTTATACAACCCAGCACAACAAATCGCCGCCACAGTACTCTCCAAGGCTTCAGTATCTTTTAGTTCACC